>NC_067402.1:292071779-292419279 GCF_016432865.1 Antechinus flavipes | reverse complement strand
CTCACGGACCCGGAGACTGACACGCTCTGCAGGGGACAGGGTGGGAAAAGCAGAAGAGCTCTCCTTCCCGGGCAGCCCGAGGGGAGGCAGGAGAATGGGAGCGGGCCAGCAGCCAATTCCCATCCTGGGCTGGCTGGGGCCCCTCCCTCCCCAGCTGGACACTCAGCCCAGCAGAACCTCCTCTGGCAACATGGCGTGCTCCCATCCTCTCCCGGGCCTGAGAGGCCCAGATTTCCCAAGGGCTGACACGTGAGGACTCCGGATGGAAGCTCGGGGGGAATTCCACTTGCCCTGTGCCCTGCACAATCAGGGCATTTCGGCGCAGAGGGGTCTCTGAGGCCGCAGAACAGCCAGACTTGCACAGTCTCCCACCAGTGCCCCCGCAGCTCCCCCAGAAACGTTTCTTCTGATGGGAGACGCGCCTCCCCCCGCCCGGCTGGGGCAGCCCGCTTTAGCTCAGCAGAGCCCTAATTACAGACTTCAACTGACCCCAAACCTGTCTTTCCACAGCGTCGGCTCCTCGCTCCTGGGGCTGCCTCTGGAGGCCTGACCTCTGCTCCCCGGGAGAGCCCTTCGGGTATTCCAGCCCCCCTCTGGCCTGCTCTTTCCCAGGCTCCAAGCGTGATGGCTGCCCCCCATCTCAGAGCCCGGCCTGTCCTCGGTGCCCTCCCCTCGAGCCTCCCCCTCAGCCAGCACGAGCTCAGGGAGCAGGGCAGAGGCCAGCAGGGCGGCCGAGACCTCCTTGCCGCCGCTGGCTCTGGGCTGTCCACGTCACAATGGCCCGACTTGCCGAGGGCCACCCAGACTCCCTGGGAGCGGTCTCCCTCCTGTCTTGGGCACGGGACGGAGACTTTTAGAGGCTTCGCTTTGCCCAATTGGGCTTGGGGAGTGGGCTCCTCTCCCGGGGCCATGTGGCCCCATGACTGGGGGGGTCGTCGTCTACTTGCTCATCTAGGGGACTGATGGGGGAAACCCAGGTTCTCACAAGCGGCCTCTTTCTTCCAGGCTGACTCGGATCACCGAGGACGGCGCTGGAGGTCCCGGCTGCTCCTTCGGCCAGCTCCGAGCCCACCCAACCAGGCCGCTGCTCTGACACGTGACCCGGTCTCGCCTGCGCGGATCCCAGGAGACGCTGCCTCGGCTAACGGTGAGGCGGACGACTTCTGCGCCGAGCCCCCGGCTCTCCCTAGAGGCCGCTCCCCCCCCCAAAGCCCTATCCCCCCCGCCAACCCCCCCCAGATTTAGAGGTCAAGCCCACTTCGGCCCCGCACGGAATCTAAATGTCTCCCTGCAACCTTCGCTCTCCGGCCCACCCTTCATTCATTCCAAGTCAGCTCTCATCTCTGGCAGGCTCTCCTCCTCCGGGCAGCCCTCCCGCCTCGGCCGGCCCCTCGCCGCTACGCTCAGGGCTTACGTGGAAGCACAGTGCGGACTCTGGGACAAGGCTGAGCCTTGGGATTCCCGCAGGGGGCCCGGGGCTCCACACGCACGGGTGGTTAACGAGGGCTGAAGTGCCCGAGGGAGAGCCCCCCCTCCCCGCCCTGCCGCCTGTCAATCACTGAGCACCGGGGCGCCGAGGCCTCCGCGACTTCCCCCCCGGCGCCGCCTCACTTCCCCTCAGCCAGGTGCCCTCGGCCCATCCCGCCCAGCACCCTGCAAGGGGGACCCCCGGGCTCGGCTCGACCGCAGAGATGAGCGCTGGCTTCCTGCCTGTCTCTCCTGACTCTCACTTCTCCCGGGGCCGCGGGCAGAGAGGCCCCCCCCCCCGCCCCCAGCTCACGGAGCTGCTGCAGATCTGACCACCCTTCATCTAACGGGCGGGGAAGCGCGGCGGCGGGATCTGAACCCAGGCCTCCGCCCCCAGGGGGACCTGGCCCCGAGGGGGGGTCCGCGGCCCTCCCCATCACTGGCTAGGTGTGGACAGTGGGCGGGAGGGGCGGCTCCCGGCCTCCCTGCCGAGGGGACCGCTCCAACCGGTAGCGCCATGAGTCACCGGGGAGGTGGCCTGCCGGGGACCGGGAGCAGGAGGCTGGCTCCCTCCTAGGGGCAGGTGGGAAGTTCCTCCTCCCCTCAGCCGGCGCACGGGCCCGGATGTGAGCGGCCACGTCACGGCCCCACACAGGCAGCGAGGCCCAGAAGGTCCCGGGCCTCCTCTCCGGCCTCCGGCCTCCGCCGCCTGCCGAGCACCAGGCCAAGGAAAACACAAACAGCCCCATCCCGGGGCTGGCAGGCCCCCAGAGGCGGTGCCAGGCTGCGCCGGCCTCCCCGCCCGCCCGGGGACCGGTGCCCGCCGGGAGCCGGGGTGCCCGGAGCCTCCAGAACAGCCCCAACCTGCTCCCAGAGAGGGCGGAAGCTGGGCGGGGACGGCAGATGGGGCCCAGGAATGTGGCCCGGCTCATCCGAGGGCAGGGTTGAAACCAAGGCCAGCTCTGGGCAGCGCGGGCCGCCCCGGGGGAGGGGGAGGGGAGGCGGAGGCCGGCACAGCGGCCAGAGGGGGCCTCTCTCCTAGAAAGGGGCCCGCCACGCTGGGAGCGCCTCCAGGACACACCCGCTGCGGAACCAGCGCCCTCTCCCCGACCCCGAGCCGGGCCCAGCTGCCGGCCCAGACAGACACTGATCCCACAGGAACAAGGGGGTGGCGGGCCACCCCACGCCCCAGGGACCAAACCTAAACAAGCCAGAAAACGGAGGGGCCCCAGGAAGAGGCGGGACCCCCGTCCCCCGTTCCTGCCCCGCCCCCCCCCAGCCCCGGGTGCCCAGCTCTCAGGCAGGGCCTTTATCACCTCCCGGGCCCGGGGGATGGAGGGGTCACGGCCCAGAGGCGGAGGCCGGTGGGCACAGAGCAACCTCTGACCAGTCCGGGGGCTTGCAAATGCAAGAGCGAGGAGGGCTCTGGGCCTCTCCCCACCTCCCGGCCCCCCGGAGAATCCCTCCCAAGGGGAGGGTCCCCCCAGGAAGGCGGGGGAGGGAGGCGGGTTCCCGGGCACTCTCCGGGTGGAGCCCCCCAGTCGGCCCACACCACGGGGGCTGGCACCGACCGCCCCAGATGCACAAGCCGGCTCCCCTCGGGCTCCTGGGCCAGGACGCGGCGTCTCCGGCGGCCACGAGCGCTTCTCTGGCACACACCTGCCGCCGGAGCATCCTCCCGCCCGGCACTCCCCCGCCGCCCCCGACCTCCAAGGAGCCGGCCCCCCGAGCTCTTTCCCGGATCCCTCGTCCGGCCACTTTTCGAGGCTCCTGCTTTCTCTGGGAAAACTTCCCAGGATGTTCCAACCCAGACACGGCTTCGCCCTCTGACCTCCTAAGCCCAAAGGAGGAATGTTCCAAGGGCCTCCCGTCTGTCCAAGGCCCGGCGTCCACTTTCCCACCCCCGCCCTCTGAGCGGGCGGCACAATCCCTGGGGCTGCACAGGTGGGCCGCCGGAAAGGCGCCCCCCAGGGCACCCGACCGACGGCACCATCCCCGGCCCCCCGGCCCCCTCCCAGAGGACGTGTCGAGCCCCTGCCAACATGCAGGCGGACAGCCTCACGCTCCTTCCCAAAGCACATCTGGGGGCGGCCAGGCCCCTCCCCTCCCCCCTTCTCGGCCCGGGCCGCCCACCCCTCTGCTCCGCCCGGCCCGGCTCACGGGGCACCCGCCACAGGGCGGCCAGAGGCTCCCCCCCCGGGTTGGGGGTTCCGGGGACACGGCTCGGGGCGCAGGGGGGCGCAGCGGCCCGTTGGGGGGTTCGGGATGACATCCGGAGCTAGGGGCAGAGCCGCCGACTCAGAGACACAAAGTGCCGTTGGCAGCTGAAGCAGAGCAGCTGGTTAGCTGACAGGAGGGCAGAGCACCTGGCCCGGGAGCCACCTCTGCAGCAGACAGGTGCCGGGGATGCGGGGCGGCACCTGCGGCTGCCAGGGGGCCGGGCACACCGGTGCCGAGAGGCAAGGGGGAACATCTGTGCTGGAGGGGGACAGGCTACCTCTGAGGCGGGTTTGGGGGCGCGGTGACATCCGCAGCTGAGAGGAGCAGCACAGGGCGACCTACGTAACTGACTTAGGGGGACAGAGTGACATCTGCAGCCGAGAGGACCGGGGCAGCTGATTTGGGGGTACAGGGTGACACTTGTAGCTGAGGGCGCAGGGAAGCAGCTTTTAGGGGTACAGAGTGACATCTGCAGAGAGGAGCAGGGCAGCTGATTTGGGGGTACAGGGTGACCTCAAGCTGAGGGGGCAAAGCAGCTGATTTGGGGGCGCAGTGACCTCTGTAGCTAAGGGGGGCAAGGCAGCTGATTGGGGGTGCAGGGCAACTTCTACAGCTGTGAGAAGTAGGGCAGTTGGTTTGGAGGCAGCTCAGGGAGCAGGGAAAACTTCTTTGGGGAACAGTGACATCTGCAGAAGAGAGGGCGAGGCAGCTGATTTGGGGATATGGGGTGACACCTGTGGCTCAGGGGAACGGAACATCTGGTTTGGGGGCACAGGGTGACCTCCGCAGCCGAGATGGGCAAGGCAGCTGATGTGGGGGTTCAGTGTGACATCTGTAGCCGAGAGGGGCAAGGTAGCTGATTTGGGGGCACAGGATGACATCTGCAGCTAAAGGGGGCAAGACAGCTCCTTTGGGGGTGCAGGGTGACATCTGTGGCCGAGAGGGGAAAGACAGTTGGTTTTGGGGTGCAGGGTGACCTCTGCAGCTAAGGACCGCGGGGCTGCTGGTCTTGGGGTGCAGGGTGACCTCTACAGTTAAAGGGGGCACGGCAACTGATTTGGGGGTGCAGGGTGACATCTATGGCTGAGAGGGGCAGGGCAGCAGGTTCGGGGGCACAGGGTGACGTCTACGGCAGGGCGGGCGGGGTAGAAGACCACAGGGCACTGAACGCCGCACCCAGCCCCCCTGCGCCCCGGCCCCCCCTCCCGCCGTCCCTTCCCTCCCCCCCGCCCCGCGGCCCCCACTCACCGGCGCGCGGCCCGGGCCCGAAGGCCACCAGCACGAAGTAGTCGGCGAGCCGGGCCATGGCGGGCGGGCGGCGGGCGGACGGGCGAGGCGGCTGCGCGCTCACGGCCCGGGCCCGGCCCCTCGGCCCCGGCCCCGTCCTCGGCCCCGGCCCCGGCCCCGACCGCGCTCTCCGGCCCCGGCGGAGGATGAGGCTCCAGCGGCTCCCGCCGCCATCTTCCCCCGGTCCCTCCCTCCCGGCGTGCGTGCGCGCGCCCGCGACTGCGTCGGCGTGCCTGCCGGGGGCGCGCCCGCAATCCGCCCCCTCACCTCCGCCGCCCGCGGGCCATTGGGGAGCCTTCGGCCTGGGGGCGTGGCCGCAGGGAGGAAGCCCCCGCCCTCCCCCTGTTTGGGCGCCACTGGGGAGACCGAGGCCCGCGGGGGCGTGACCAAGGGAGCGTGGGCGGTCACAGACTTAGAGGCGTGCCCAGTTGAAGGAGGGCCACGCCCTTCCCCGCCCTGCACTCCTCCCCCGCCCACACCTTCCCCGGCACATCCTCCCGCTGGGACAAGGACTGGATGCCCTCTGATCTCCGGGAGTCCCCAGGCGGGGCGATCTCCGCGCACCCCAGGGGTCCCAGGCTCCGCGTCCAAGGCCGCCTCCCATTATCCCTCCCCGCCCTGCTCCGCCCCCCAAATCTCAGGCCCTGCACCTCACACTTCCCTCGCCTTGGTCCCCACCCTGTCTCAGGGGCTCTCGTACCCCCAGAGCCCAAAGCTCAGGCCCTTTCCGGGACTTGGACACTCCACCACGGCTCGGGACCCCCGCACACCCATACCCCAAAGCTCAGGCTTCCTCACACCTTCCGAGCCTTAGGCTGTCCCCTCCCAATCCGGACTCCCCCGGACACCTTTCTGGGCTCAGTTCCCCTTCTTGGTTCAAGTCTCTCACCCCCTCCCCAGGCATCACTTCCCCTCTTCTTGGTCCTGTACAGCGCCCCACCCATCAACCCCCCACCTCCAGCCTGCCACACTGTTGCTCCTTCCTGGGCCGGAGCCCCGGGCCCCTTTTCTGAGCTCCCAGGACTTCTCAGGACCCCGAAATAGGCAACTGCTCCCTCCCAGATCAGCAATCATTCCTTAATTCAGTCATTTTATTAATCAATTACTATGGGGAAGGTGAGATCGATGCAACAGGCCCTTCCCTCAAGGAGCTTATATCCTAGAGAGGCAGGATGGATATCCAGAGAGGACCGAGGAGGAGGAGGAGGAGGAGCAGGAGAAGAAGGAGGAGGAGGAGGAGGAAAAAGAGGAGGAAAAAGAGGAGGAGGTGGAGGAGGAGGAGAGAAGGAGGAGGAAAAGGAGGAGGAGGAGGAGGAGGAGGAGGAGGAGGAGGAGGAGGAGGAGGAGGAGGAGGAGGAGGAGGAGGAGGAGGAGGAGGAGGAGGAAGAGGAAGAGGAGGAGGAGGAGGAGAGTTCTTCTCTGCTGGGGTGAAAGGGGAGGGGGAGCAGGGGTGTGTGGCAAAGGAATGAAGGAAGCTAAAGGTAGATAGATAAAGGTAAGGAGGAAAGGGCATTCCAAGTGAATCAATGAGTAAATTAATTTTTTTAAAATAGTATTTTATTTTTCCCAATATGTATATGTACTTTTCAACATTCATTTTTGTAAGACTGTGTTCCAAATTTTTCTCCCTCAGTCCCTTGCCTCCTCCCACCCCAAGACAGCCAGTACTCTGACATAGGTTAAATATTTTTATTTTTTTAATCTTTTAAAACATATTTCCATATTTGTCATGTTGTATGAGAAAAATCAGACCAAAAGGTTAAAAACTATGAGGAAAAAAAAATTTTTTAAGTGAAAAAAAGTGAACATTTAGTCTCCATCATTCTCTCTCTGGATGCAGATGACATTTCCCTTCCCAATTCTAGTAGAATTGCCTTGAATCACTGCATTGTTGAGAAGAGCCACATCTAACTAATCAGTTAATCATCACCTAATCTTGTTGCTATGTATAATGTTCTTCTGGTTCTGTTCACTTTATTCAACATCAGTTCATACGAGTCTTTCCAGGCTTTTTTGAAATCAGCCTGCTCAGTGGATAAAGCACCAGCTCTCAAGCAGGAGGACCTGAGTTCAAATCTGATCTCAGACACTTAACACTTCCTAGCTGTGTGACCTTGGGCAAGTCATTTAACCCCAATTGCTTCAGCCAAAAAAAAGAAAAAAAGAAAGAAAGAAAAAGAAAAAAGCCTGCTCATCAATGAAAAAGACATTTTCAACGTAATTAATGACATGAATTTGATTGCTTGACTGAATATTTATTACTTTTTTCTCAATTAGGGGCGTTAAATGCTTATTGATTTTTACAAGTAAAAGTTTTAAAAAGATTCATTAGGTGCTCATTATACTATACCAGGCAGAGTGGATTAAAAAAAAGAGAGAGACCAAAAAACAAACAAACAAAAAAGGATTCCTACCCTCAAAGAGCTTACATTCTAATGGGGAGACAACATGTAAATAACTAAGTACATTCAAATATATAGGAAATGTTTGAAAAGGGGCCACTTCCGGGCCCTGGGAAGCTGAAGCATTTGTCTGCTTCTCCTAAAGAGGTTTCTAGCTCTGAATCCACAGGAGTTCCTCTTTGAAGAGCAGAATCAACCTTTAGCAGTTTGTGCCTTCCCGGTGGAGTTCCCTGGAGAATTAATTAAAACATGGGCTTTGTTCCTGTTCTCCTCTTCCCCAAAGGAAGTAGAAAAGATAGTCAATATACTACTAATGATAGTATTTTTATAGCACCTACTATGCGCCAAGAACTTTACAAATATTGTTATTTGATCCTCAACAATCTCACAATGTCATCTGTACTAAAGGAAGCAAATCTTACTATCTTTCTCCTGTTACAATTGGGAAAACTGAGGTAGACATTAGTTAAGTGACTTGGACAAGGTCACCCTACTAAGTGACACTGGATTTGAATTCAGATCTTCCTGACCCCAAGCTTAGTTCTCTACCCACTGTGCCACCTACTTGTCTGAAGCAGAACAGCTAGCTATAAGACAGCTATTTCTTTCTTTCACGCAAGGAAATCAACCATTAAAAGCAACAGGATTTAAATATGAAGCAAAGATCAGAGGAACAGGAACAGAGATTTAAATAGGAAGCAGAACCTTATAACTACTTTCTTACTTTCTCTGAAAATTGATGAAGCCCCTAGATGTCATAGGGACTAGAGCCCTGGACTTGGAATCAAGAATATTTGAGTTCAAATCTGGCCTCTAACATTACTCGGTGTGACCATGGATGTGTCACTTAACTTCTCTCTGCCTCAGTTTCCTCAGCTGCAAATTGAGAACAATAGTATCCACCTCTCAGATGTGTAGAGAACGGAGTCGAATTTATAAGAATACAAGTCATTCCCCAATTGATAAATGGCTAAAGGATATAAACAGGAAGTTGAAGAAATTAAAGCTATCTATGACTCATATGAAAAAATGCTCTAAATCACTATTGATTATAAAATACAAATTAAAACAACTCTGAAGTACCACCTCACACTTGTCAGATTGACTGATGTGACAAAAAAGGAAACTGACCAATGTTGGAGGAGATATGGGAAAATTGAGGTACTAATGCACTCTTGGTTGAGTTGTGAACTGATCTAATCATTCTGGAGAACGATTTGGAGCTTTGTCCAAAGGGCTATCCAACCGTGCATACCCTTTGATCCAGCAATGTCTCCACTGGGTGTGTATCCAAAAAAGATTTTTAAAAAAGGAAAAGGACCTCTATGTACGAAAATATTTGTAGCAGCTCTTTTGTGGTTGCAAAGAATTGGAAATTGAGGGGAAGTCTCTCATTTGGGGAATTGCTGAACAAGTTGTGGTATAAATGTTTTAAAATTTTTATATCTTTTTATTTACAAGACTTTGCATGGGTAATTTTTCAGCATTGAACCTTGCAAAAATTCTGTTCCAACTTTTCCCCTCCTTCCCCCACCCCCTCCCCTAGATGGCAGGTAGTCCCATACATGTTAAATATGTTAAAGTTTATCTTAAATACAATATATTTATACATATTTATACAGTTATCTTGCTGCACAAGAAAAATGGGATCTAGAGAGAAAAAAAAGCCTAAGAAGGGAAACAAAAATGAAAGCAAACAATAACAGAAAGAGTTATGCTATGTTGTGGTCCACACTCATTTCCCATAGGCCTCTCTCTGGGCGTAGACGGCTCTCTTCATCACTGAACAATTGGAACTGGTTTGAAGCATCTCAGTTTTGAAGAGAACCACGTCCATCAGAATTGATCATCGTATAATCTTCTTGTTGCCGGGTATAATGATCTCCTGGTCCTGCTCATTTCCCTCAGCATCAGTTCCTGTAAGTCCCTCCAGGCTCTCTGAGTCATCCTGCTGCTCGTTTCTTACAGAACAATAATATTCCATAGCATTCATATTGTAGTATAAAATTGTGTTATAAGAAATGATGAGCAGGATGCTTTCAAAAAAAAAAAAAACAACAACCAAAACCTGGGAAGATCTATATAAACTTATGCAAAATGAAGTGAGCAGAACTAAGAGAACATTACACATAGTAACAGCAATGTTGTACGATGACCAACTGTAAATGATTTAGCTCTTTCTCAGCAAAACAATGATCCAAGACAATTCCAAAAGACCCATGATGAAAAGTGCTATCCACTTCCAGAGAAAAAACTGATGAGCTCCAAAGAATCGTTTTTCTTTATTTTTCTTGGAGCTTTTATTGGAAGAGTCTTTAGGTTTTTCCCCCACAATATGACTAATATGGAAATATGTTTTGCATGACTTCACATGCATAATCTATACCAAATTGCTTGCCTTCTCAATAAGGGGGGAAGGGAGGAAGAGAAGGAGAAAATTTGGAACTTAAAATTTAAAAAACAAAGGATAATTTTTTTTACATAATTGGAAAAATAAAAGATTGAAAAAATGAGGCGCCAATTAGATCAAAGAAAATACTATTTCTCTGCAAAAATCTTTGCAAGCCATAAAGTATCTTATGGACACTAGCTCCTGTTATTATCAGTATTAAGCATGTGATCTGTCCAAATGCTCGCCCTCACCTGTGCCACGTGATCGGTTCATCTCATTCAATCATACGTGTTCTTGTTAGCATCCTTCACTCTGCCATTTCCCCCAAGTTCCTCATTTCTTTATTCTCTAGGCCTGGGCCATCAGCTGCCTATTAGACATTTTCCTCTGGTTACCCCCTGTTGTTGTTCAGTCATGTTCTACTCATTTGGGACTTTCTTGGCGAAGGTATTACAGTGGTTTACCATTTCCTTATCCAGTGGATTAAGGCAAACAAGAAGAAGTAATTTCCTAGGGTCACACAGCTAGTGAGCATCCGAGTTTGGATTTGGACTCCCGAGCTCTAGGCCCACCTAGCTGCCTTTCGGGAAACTCTACTGATTCTCTATTACTTCTAGAGTCAAATACAAATAGCTGTTCTTTAAGATTTGAAACTCTTTAGTCTGAGTTACTCCCCTGCCTGTACTCTGCAATCCAACCAAGCTGGTCTTCTTCCTGCTCCTCATCCATGCACTCCACTCCTCCTCCTCCACGCTCCACCTTCCACCCTCCACCCCAGTGCCTTTGTGGAGCTGTCTCTCAGCACTGGCATGTACGCTGTTCCTCTCGTCCCTTAATTAGACCCCCAGCTTCCTTCACTCCACCTTCTACATGATTCTTTTCCTGATGCCCCAAATGCTAGTACATTCCCCTCCCTAAAGCATTATCGACGACATGTTTGCACTGAAATGTTTTTATCAGTGTATCCCATTTTGCATTCACTGTATACATTTGTGTACATTTATGTATATACATGTTGACTTCATTGACAGAAAGAAAACTTTTTCTGGACAGGGACTATTTCATTTTTGCTTCTGTAACCCCAGTGCCCAGCAAACATCAAGTGCCTAATGAATGCTTATTGAATGATTGATCGATTGATTATTTGCCCTTTACCTCTCTCTCCATTGTCCTTTTATAAGTTGTTCAGTCATTTAGTCGTGTCTGCCTCTGTGACCCCATTTGGGACTTTCTTGGCATATATACTGGAATGTTTTGTCAATTTGCTTCTCCGGCTCATTTTACATATGAGGAAACTGAGGCAGAGTGAAATGACTTGCCCAGGATCACATAACTAGTAAGTGTATGAGCCTGGATTTGAACTCAGGTCTTCCCAATTTTGGAATCGGCTCTCTATACACATTGTTTCCTAGTCGACTCTTTCCTGGATCTTCTCCAAGACAGTAGCAACCACTTCTGGTAAGCATATTTCACTCTGTTTGACGTGTCACCTGATATTAATGATCAAAGAGTCCCTGAACAAGGTTATCTCTGTTGTAACTTTCAAGAAATCTTACATAATTTTGATGCATGCACAGGAGAGATCTTCTTGGGGAAAAAGTCTTCAGGTGGCATTTTGTTTTGTCAAGTCAAAGGCCTTTTCATTATTTACTTATTTATTTTTATTATTTATTATTTATTAGCCAGGAAAGTATAAACACCGTGGATTCTTGTGTTCTCTACATCTTTCAGTCAGTGATATGATGGTAAAGATGTGGGTCAGCTCTGGAATATCCCTTGAAAAGTTCTGCTGGTTCCTTTCTGAGATTCGTATCAAAGATGCCCACGAGACACGGGTGGAATATTCTTATGGAAGGGAGTTCTCTGTTCCACCTTAGTTGAGATAGTCACAGATGACCTTTGAAAGTGTCAAGACAGGAAGTGACCTATAAGAATGTTGCAAAATGAGACCTGGGTTACATCATGTCATCGTATGTATTCGGACGGAAGAAAGAATATTAATTTCTGGATTGTTTGTGGATCGTCCCACATTGTCTTTGTCGAGACCGTAGTACGTGGCACTGAGGAAGGTACTCAGAAGCGCAGTACTTGAACCTTCCCAAGTCCCTAGAGAACTAGCCAGAATGTGGAACCGTGGGCATTGCCAATAGCATCCTGGTTGATTTGGTGGGGACAATAAATGTTTTATCTGGCAGTGGGCGGGGGAGGGAAGGGGAAGAGGATATAAGGGAGAGGATTTCCTTCCATGTGTCAGCTTAGATAGTCTCAGAATGTAAAGAAGTAATTAGAAATGGCTCACAGAATAGATGAATGATAAACTAAACAAAACTATTTCAGGCAGACTGGTAAAGTAATAATATTAATAATTTTCCTTCTACATACTGAAAGGAGGAAGCAGATTCAGGGAGCTACCTCTGGAAGTCGAGAACCACCTTGCAAAAAACTGGGGAGCCCGTATGAGCAATTTACTCAACAGAGAGTGCATTCAAGGGAAGCTGTGTGAAAACTCCACTAAAAAGTACCAGGGATTGTGAGTTGCCTTTACCATTTGCATACCTTATATCTGGGTTTATTATCACCTTGTTCCAGATGGAAAACACAAGATCCAGAAAAGTGAAGTCACTTGCCGGGATCTCATAGTTAATCAGTGTCAGATTGGTTTTGAACTCAGGTCTTCCCAATTTGGGGACCAGCTCTCTATACATGTTTGCTTTCTAGCTGACTCTGATTCTATTATTCCACTCTTCTCATGGATACTGTCTGGGGAGTTCACCGCCAGATTTATAAGTGATATTTTGTGCCTACTTTTCTTACCATCCAACTTAGCAAATCATTTTACTAAGGTCTGGTTAAGCCTATTGACTGATTATAAATATTAAACACATTGATATGGGCCCACGAGCTACAGTGGGAAGGGTAACCCCTCAGATGATTATCCCTAAATTCAAAGTAGCAGCTTCCCTCTGGAGGACCAAACTGTAAGTATGAAAGCAAGTTGAGAGAGTGACCCAATTGGAGATAAATATGTGTGTGTGTGAGTTTGTGTGTTTAAAAATAAACATATAAGTCAATAATTACTGATTTTCTCTTGGTGACTCTTTTTTAAATTGGTAAGATCTGAGATTTTTCCCTTATCTTTGATATTTTTCCCTCCTTCAGATATCTTGAGAATTAAATCCCTCAAGACCCTCACAATGGTGTTGTCTGCAGCTTTGATCTATTCTGCTAGTTCAGGAGGCCTGGCACTCTCTTTTGAGGGCTTGCCGAGCCCTTTTCAGGGCTTCCTGTATACTTTTGGTGTCCATCTGTCCCAACTCTCACTGGTGGTTCCCACAGGCTGTAGCATGTGAAGCAGCTACATTTCAGTAAAATTGTCTTAGCAAATGGGCTAAATCAGGTTGAGAGGAGAGAGTTTTTCTTCAAACCCATCGGTGAGTTAAGAGGATGTCTACTCCAATCATGTGAAGAATTCTGATGCAACGGGAGGATAAGAACAATTTTGTTTCAACAGTTGTGAAGACAATGGAAGCAGGGGCTATAGAGTGCTTAAAGCAGGATCAAAACTTGAAGATGGCAAGGTCACCCACTACATCCCAGGTCATTAAGAGTCATTTTTATTTTTGTCCTCCCACAGGATTTCTATGACTAGAAGAGAGAGTGAGTCTGATGACTTTGTACAACCCTATCTCACTTAAAATCCAATTCACACACAAGTCAAGAGATCATTCCATGATATCATTGGCCTTCTAAAAGGAAGGATAAACAGCTCTATATAAACCTGTTATCATCCAGTCCTGAACTAGCAGAGTAGATCAAAGCTACAGATAAAACCATTGTGAGGGTTTTGAGGGATTTAATTCTCAAAATATCTGAAGGAGGGAAAAATATCAAAGATAAGGGAAAAATCTCAGATCTTACCAATTTAAAAAAAGTTACTAAGAGAAAACCAGTACTATAGCGTCATTTATTTGTTATTGTCAAATAAAGGGGCTAATTTCATCTAGCCTCCTTCAGTCTTGATCCAGGGTTAAGATTTGCAGGGACCTAAGATATGGATGATGGAAGTAGAAAGGAGTAGAAAAGCTTTTTCTAATCCTAAGTAAGATAATAGCACGAGATAAGAAACGAGTTTAGAGAGACAGAAACGGAGTCTCTAAAAATATAGCATGAGATAAGAAACGAGTTTAGAGAGACAGAAACGGAATCTCTAAAACAGAGTATCTAAAGATAAACAAATATCTAAAGACTTCTCCAGCTTAGCAGGCTTAACACAGCCACTTGGGTTTGGGCTATGAGCTAAAGGAGCTGATAGACCCCTACTTCCTCCTGGGCCAGAAACTGCATAGCTACCAAAAACCAATAGATGGCAGCAGAGAGCAATTGCTCAACATGATCATAAGACCCTCCAAGAAAAAATAAATAATAAATAAATAGATAAATGAATGAATGAATGAATTAAAAAAAGCAGCAGAGGATCCCAGCTCAGTGAAAAAAAAGTAGTTAACTGAGTAATGGCATTTTACCATTGTGGAAACAAACAGTAGGGTCATAGGCAGGAGTAGCCCCAATCATATGCGACCTCTGGTCACTTGTGTTTTCTATATGTACCCACTCTCCCACTGGCCACTTCTTTCTTGTGCCTTATCTTGCTATTCTCATGCCTGAAATGGATTGCTTCGAATTGTGTCCTTAGGAGACAAATCAACAATGATTTTGAGTGGATACTTACCTATAATTAACAGCTCAGTCCTAGAATAGCTTTCAGAAGATCCCCTGTGCGGAAAACCCTGAATATTATAGGAGAGTTGTGAAGTTTGTTATATAAGAATATGACAAAAGACTGGAGAGGTACACCACAGTCATACTGTAGAGATCTTTTGATAGCAGGTTGAGCAGTTTTTTACTTTATCCCAAAGGCAAAGGGAGGTGTTAAAGATTTTTGAGAAGGGGAGTGATGTAATCAGAGCTGTGTTTTGGGAAGCAAATATTGGCAGCTTTGTGGAAACTGAACTGGAGAGGGTAGAGCTTAGAACAAGATGGAAAAATAAGCTGGGCTGTGGCTATGTGAGCAGAGAGAATGGTACACGTGTCAGAAAAGATGTTGGGAAGGTAAATTCCACCAAACTTGGTGAGTGATTGGATTTGAAGTTTATGAAAGAAGAGTGGAAAATGGACCAGACCCAAGTGACTGGGAGGATGGTGGTATCCTTACCAGAAATCTGGATGTTTGGAAGTGGGGTGGCTTCAAAGGGAGAAAGGATGAGGTCTACTTTGGTGCTGTTTAATGGGCTATGTCTTCCAAGGCATCTAGAGGAAGATATCCAAAAGGCAGTCATAAATGCCGAATCTAATGTCCTTTTCCTGGTCTTTAGCCTGCTTGACCTCTGGACAACTTTTAACCCTGTTGACTCTCCCTTCCTCCCAAGCATTCACTTCCCACTGCTTTTGGGATCACATTCTTCAGCTTTCACAATACATTCTTTTCTGGTTTTCCCCATATCTGTCTGATCGTTCTTATTACTATTTATTCATATTAATGTGAAGACTGAATTAGCACTCTGGATACCTTAGAATCAGCCGGAGTCAGGATAAGCAAAAGTCCTTGGTCTTTATTCTTGATCTTTACAGGTAGGATTGAATTGGATGGACGTACGATCTCCACGACCTCTCCTCTTCGTCTCCCGCCCAGAAGTGACTCTGGCTAGTCTTACTCCACCCCCTCGTCCCTCCTACAATTCTCTGTATACACTAGTTATGGAGCCAGCACAGCATAGTGGGAAGGGCCATTTCCCAAGCTTATGCTTCTAGAGTATTGTCCAATCGGTAATTAGCCTTAAGTGCTCTGTTGTCCCACCTCAGTGCATCAACTCGAGAGTTTCAGCCCTTTACATATTAATGTTTCCATTACTCTATTATCATATCTGCTAAGTGTGAATGGGAAAGAAATAAGCATTTATTAAGCACCTAGTATGTGCCAGGAACTGTGCTAAGAACTTTTACCAATATTATCTCATTTAATCCTCAGAACAGCCATGGGAGGTAGTGCCATTATTATCCCCATTTTACAATTGAGTAAACTAAGACAGGAATCAGTGGATGGGAGAATGAATTTGCATTAATCTAGGACTGAAGTCAGATCATGCTAAGAACATTTATAGATTAAACTGGAAAGACAGCAAATAGACCCAAATCAACTAGATCTACCAGAATTCTACAGTGATGGGTAATAGCAGTACCTCTGCATCAAACACCATAGTTCTCATTATGTGCTATTTAAGGAAGTGAAAATGGTCCTTGGGAAGAGGAGGACAATGAAGCTGACAGGAATTATTTTATTTTATTATTTATTTATTTTGCTGAGGCAATTGAGGTTAAGTGACTTGCCCAGGGTCACATAGACAGGAAGTGTTAAGTGTCTGAGGTCAAATTTGAACTCAGGTTCTCCTGACTTCAGGGCTGGTGCTCTCTCCACTAAACCAACTCACTGCCCTCAACAGAGATTATTTTAAAAGCTCCAAAGGATTGGTTGCAGAAAGACTGTTGTTCATCCTTCATTCTTGAAGAAGACCAATGACATCAGTTAGGTGATGTTTTAACTTGCAAGTGAATTAGATTTAAGAGAGGCAGAGCTGTGCAGTCACCAGTCTCACTCTTTCATCCAGAATCATCAGAATTCAATGGCAAGATTCAAGTCAAGATGACTCCAGTGGGAGACTCCAGATGACACATTTTTTAGCTAAGGCCTTTCCCAGATCTCAATTTGTCTGAGGCAACACCCATTCAGAGGTTAAAGGCTAGGTAAGAATTGAAGCAAAAAATGGCTTAGTCTGCTTATTCAAAAGAATCATTTGGATCAGCAGATAGAGTACTGGCACCTACCTCCCAAGGCTGTTGTAAGGATTAAATGAGATAATATTTGAAAAAGAAATAAAAAGAGAGCGAGAGAGAGAAAGAGAAAGAAAAGAAGGAGGGAAGAAGGGAAGAAGAAAAAGAAAGAAGAAAGAAAGAGAGAGAAAGGAGGGAAGGAAAGACAGAAGGAGGGATGAAAGGAAGGAAGGAAGGAAGGGGAAGGAAGAAAAGAAGGAAAGGAAACTGGAAAGGGAGGACCCTCAGAGATTTGGGCAAGAACCAAAACAATTGCTGTTTATACGCAATCTGAGCCACCCAAATAATGAGCAAGTGAAACTTGGGCTGGGTCCTGTTATTGGGGCCATTCAGTGAGAATAATAATGAATTGGGTTTAAAGACAAAGTCAAGCATCTCCTTTTGAATCTAGAGAAGTTTTCTGGGGAAGACAATGGCAAATGACCAGTAAAGACCATGGAAGAATTTCAAGAAAAGACAATCAAGAAGTCACCAGCAGTTCAGATTCCCTTTGCAGTATTCTCTGTGCAAAGACCATATGAGTGACCATTCACTCTACCTTCATCTGCTACTCCCATCCTCAAAAACCTTCTGTCCTTTTTCCTTATCCTGACTTCCAGGCCCTTTACCATCTTGCCCAAGTCATATTTAAGAGGTGGTAGGTCTGAGGCAAGGGATGGGGAAGGCAGCTCTGGCCATAGTGGGTCTTGTCATCCATGTCGTCCATGGACATCCTTCCTCTGTGTTTTATTGAGATGATTCCTGCTCTCCTTTCTGCTTGCCTAAATGCTCTACATCTCCCAAAGTCCAACTCTTCCAGGAAAGCCCCCAGATCACAAAGACTCCCAGAGATCACTTGAGCTGCCACTGGTCAAAATCACAAGCCAGATATGTGGAATAATGGTCAACTCTACAGGCATTTTTTTGTCTATTTGTTCCTTTTTTCCTGTGTAATTGGTAAGGCTGAATTCTTGTAGATTGCTTAAAGGGCAATGAAAAGGTCCTCGATGAGCGTGAATAAATTGAAGCCCATTGTCAAAAAGAATTTTGTAAGTGGAGTAAAGAATGTCACCAGCAGAATATGTAGCCACGAAAAGTGGTGGACTGGTCACTCCCTTGCTCAAGAAGCTTCTGTTCTTCTTATTATCTTTCAATAAAAAACAATCCAACTCCAGACGACACATCGGTAAAAGACTGTTTTATAGGCACTGACAAAGGAAAATAACAATCACTAAGAACCAGCAGAGGTTCATCAAGATTAGGTCACACCAAATTAATTTTACTGTCTCTCTAGGAGGAGTTACTAGACTGGAAAAGTTGGTCAGTGCCATAGACTCATGATTCTTGGATTTTATCAAAGCGTTAAAAAGCCTTCCAAGATTACCTTGTGTAATGTTCTTTCTAAAATATATTGTTCTCTAGGAGCAGGTTTCTTGGGAGGCTTCTGGAAGCAGCCTTTCTTTCAGTTCAGTAATCACCATAAGTGCAACTAGAGGTTAAAGTCCAAATCCTTTATTGTCTCCTTCCAAGTCTTGTCTCCTTTCCTGCGGCCCAGTTAGCTTTCTGGAGGCCTATCTCTCTCCTTGATTCTGAGAGGCCTGCCTTCTCTGGCTTATGAATCTCTTCAATTGAATCCTGACTGAGGCTCAGAGCTTCTAGTGGGCTTCTGTGTCTGGCCCTGAGAGCTTCTTGCTTATATGCTGTACCCTGAGTACACACCAATCATTATATCACTAGGAAACCATTATTTGTTGTAGGATTAAATCATGCTAAATTGGATTTAGCCATTGTCTCCTCAATTCCACATAATACCTTGCTTCAAATTCTGGCCCATAACATCTTGTAGGATCAGATCAATCATACTGAACCATGTGAAATTAGATAACTATTGTCTCTATCAATTCCACTGATTTAGCACCTTGTAAGAATCCTAACATCTCCCGCTTTCTTTTGATTTAGAACATAAGATGGTCAAAATCTCCCTGACTTCTCAAGGAGATGAGAACCCTAAAAAAGGAGGTTCTCTGTTCAAAAAAGGGGTGATAAGACCATAAAAAGAAGGTGATCACCCCCTCCCTGACATCTCAGGAAGGGAGATGAAAACACCAAAGGAAATGGGAAAGCAAATCAGATTAGCGGGTTTCTGAAGGGACTCACTCTTAAAATAGGTATACACAAATCCATCAGTGTGGGAGGTATTACACATAATTACATAAATTACATAAGCACATAGTAACACAGGCTAGTAGTGATGTAACAAATTACATGAATCAACACAAGGATTTATATATGTCCATAAGTCCTAGAAATAGTCCAAAAGAAATCGATCATCCATTAGTTGATGTGCCAGGAATCCCATAATTCCTGCAAGTTTTTGAAGTTTTTGAACAATTTTTCATCTCAAGGAATCCAGTGATTCTGCTGGTTTTCAAGTCCTGCAACATTCTCATCTCGTGTTAGGGAAGCCAATGATTCCTGCACATTTTGTTCTTAGGTCTTCTCCTTTGTTTTCAGATTTTTCTCTTTTTCTGTCTCTCTCTGATGGACAAGGAAAATATGGCTCGTTGACACCCATCTGATTCCTTCAGATCAATCATATTGAACCATACTAAATTAGATAATTATCATCTCTATCAATTCCAGGCTCTTAGCACCTTGTAAAAATCCTGGAAAGTCCTGGAAAGATTTACATGCACTGATGCTGAACGAAACAAGCAGAACCAAGAATACGTTGTACACAGTAATAGTAAGGGTGTATGATGATCAAATATGGAAAACGGTTCTTCTCAACAGTTCAGCAATCCAAAGCAACCCCGATAGACTTTGGACAGAAAATGCATTTGCATCCAGAAAAAGAACTAAGGAGACTGAATGTAGATCAACACAGGCTATGTTCACTTCTTTTTTCTGTTTTTTTTTCCCTCTCTCGTGGTTTTTCCCTTTTGTTCTGAATTTTTTCTCCTCCAATATGATTCATAAAG
Source organism: Antechinus flavipes (assembly GCF_016432865.1). NCBI lineage: Eukaryota > Metazoa > Chordata > Mammalia > Dasyuromorphia > Dasyuridae > Antechinus > Antechinus flavipes. Next base: position 292,399,666 of record NC_067402.1, on the reverse strand, counting down.
AAATGTGTATTTAAAAAGTCAATATATATGTATAACCAGAAAAAATTAATAAAAAATTTAAAGAGAGATCTTCACTAGAAAAAGTACCCATGCAGATGTCCCAAGCATAAGTCCTTATGGTCCTGAGGTGAGTTCTAGTCCTACCATTATTAGCATCATCACCACCTTCATTACTGTCACCAAATCACCTACTACCATACAGGAGAGAGCACTAGACTTGGACTCAGGGAGACCTGAGTTCGAATTTTACTTCAGACACTACTACCGTGTTTCCTCGATAATAAGACCTATCCCGAAAATAAGCCCTCCCCTTACTGTGTAAGATTCCTCTAAAATAAGCCCTCCTCCGAAAATAAGCCCTATTGAGATTGCTACTGTATGAAGGTGATCCCTTGCGCTACACGCTACATTATGGTACCCTCTGTATACAACAGTCCCCCCCCACCCTGGGTGAAATGCACACCGCGCTCCAAGCTGCATCCAATCAGAGCTGCAGCAGTGAGCGTGTCATCCTGTTCTTCCCCAGTGATTTGCTTGCTGGTGCCATTGAGAGCATTAAAATAAGCCCTCTGGCTTTTTTTACTGTCCAAAAAATAATAAGACAGTGTCTTATTATCGGGGAAACACTGTAGTTATGGGAACTTAGAAAATCACTTAACTGCTCTCTCTTGACTTTAATTTCCTCATCTGTAAAATGGGATTAGTAATAGTACCTACCTCCCAGATCTGTTGTAAGGGTCAAGTGAAATAAAAGATAAAGGGTTTTACAAACCTTAACACATGCTATCAATATGAGCTTGTAATTATTAATAATAGCTATAATTTATATAGTACTGACTATGTGCCAGGCACTATGCTAAACGCATCATAATTATCTCATTTGAGCGTCATAATAATCTTGGGAAATAAGTGCTATTATTATCACCCTCATCCCAGCCCCCATTTTACAGATGAGAAAAGTGAGATGAAGTGATCTGTCCAGTGTCTGGGACTGGATTTGAATTCAGTCCTTCCTGACTGAAGACCCATTCTTCTATCTGCTGGTAGGATTATCACAGCTCTTCCATTGTTATCAGATTGATCATCATTGTCATAATCAGAAAGAATAATAATACTCAACTTATTCCCAAGTAGATGAAGAATGCCCAGCCTGTGATGCATAGCGTGGACTACAGCCAAGCTGACGTTATTCTAGACAATCCATAGAAGTTGCTGAAGGGCTCCACAGTACACAGAGCCAGTTGGCCCGGAATCAGGAAGACGCTTAGTATTGTGTGACCCTTAACCCTATCTGTCTCGGTTTCCTCATCTATAAAATGGGCATAATAATAGCACCTACTTCGCAAGGTTGCTGCAAGATCAGATGAAATAATATTTATAAAGTGCTTGCCACGGTACCCGGCACCCAGTAGGCAGTTGATATATGTCTATTCCCCTCCCCTTAGAACAAATAAATGTGATTTTTGAAATATGATGCTGGATAGGATTCTACTGTGGAATCACTTAGGCTAAGCAGTCCTGATAACCATAATCATGTAAACAATGAGAGACGCCTTGTACTTTTCTTCTCTGTGATAAAACGTGTAAATGTTCGAGACTCCTGATTGGCAGAAGGTCTTGACCTCCTGCAATGGCTAACCTAAATTCCTGGGGTCCTTGGTTACTAACTCAAATGCTCCTCGCGTTTCTGGTCCTGATTAGGAAACCCTCCCGCCCAAGTCTGGCATTGATCAATGGGTGACTTGGAGAATTTCACCCGTGTACCTGAGCCTGATAGAAGTGACTTTTCCCATAGATAGTGCTGGCTACCTCTTCTCCACCAAGCTTATCTTTCAGGTATGAGCTCTTCCTGCTCAGATAGATACACTCTAAGCATGTCTCATACCAGTGACCCTGGCCCTGGGTGTATGTGTCTAAATTCCTATCTGTGTCGCCACAAAGTGTGTGCTTCTCTCTCTATCTCTGTCTCTCTTTCTCTCCCAATCTCTCAATCTCTGTGTGTATGTGTGTCTCTGTGTCTCTCTGTCTCTATCTCTGTCTGTCGCTCTCTTTTTCTCTCAATCTCTCTCTCTCTGAGTGTGTCTCTGTGTCTTCCTGTTTCTATCTCTGTCTTTTTCTCTGTCTCTCTGTCTCTCTGTCTCTCTCTCTCTCTCTCTCTCTCTCTCTCTCTCTATATATATATATATATATATATATGTATATATACACACACACACATATAATTTTTTTGGGGGGAGGGAATCCTACTTATTGTGCCACAAAATAATAAAATCCACACTTCTACTAGCAAGTACCAATTTTCTGTCAGTCCTCAAATCTAGATCTTTGCTCTACACTGAGCAGTGAGACCAAATAAAGCAGAAACACAGCTGGGCCCAGGAATGGGTAGGAAGAAAGGCTGGGCTTGGTGACATTTGAGAAATTGAAAAGGGAAATTGATGGATTTCAAGCTGCTCCCTTATTTGTCATCATCATAGCTAGCATTGATATAGCTCTTTAATGTTCATGGAGCACTTTACAAATAATGTCTTGTTTGATTCTCACAACAACCTTGTGCGTTGGTTCCCAACTATGATCCCTGTTTCACAGTTGAGGAAACCGAGGCAGACAGGGGATAAGTGTTGCCAAGATCACATAGTTAGTAAGTGTCTGAGATCATATTGGAACAGGTAATCAAAGTCAACTGGTTGAGGTCCAACTGAGCTTCACAGGCTGAATGTTCTTCACATTCTTGGGTATAGTTTGGGCATTGTTATTATCTTTGTTTTGTTATTTTTTAAAATTTAAATTTAAAATTTTTATTATTTTTATTTATTTTGTTAAATATTTCACAATTACATTAAAACATTTAGCGTTCCAGATTGGATTGCTTGCTATGCTGGGGAGGGAGGAGGAGAAGGGAGGAGAAAGGGAGAAAAATTTGGAACACAAGGTTTTGCAAAAGTGAATGTTAAAAATTATCTTTGGAAAAAAATACTGCTAAAAATAAAAAGAACTAAAAATACTAAAAACAATTTAGAGTTCCAATCTTTCTTTTCTCCTCATCCCTCTTTCAGAAAGCAACTTGATATTAATTACACACATGAAGTCATATAAAATATATATCCATGTTGAGTTTTACTGTTATGTTAGTACATAGTATAGTGATACAGTATGTAGTAAGTGAATAGTTAGAATATAATATATTGTAATACACTTAGTATTTAGTATATAGCACTACAATAATTAGTTAGTATTTAGCAATACAATATATAGTAATATATTTGTATATAATAAGTAGGTAATTAAGATATAGTAATACAGTAACTAGTTTTTAGTAATACAGTATGTAGTAACTAGCTAGTATTTAGTAATACAATATATAGTATTATATTACTATGTAATATATTGTATATAATAAGTAGCTATATATAATATACAATATAATTGTATATAATAAGTAGCTAGAGTATAGTTGATGCACTGGAATCAGACCATCGAGTACTTAAGGCTAATTATCTATTGGACAATACTCTATTAGCTTGGAAAATGGCCCTTCCCACTATTCTGTGCTGGCTCGATCTTTTCGTGTATCCAGATAACTGTAGGAAGGATTAGGGGTCCAAGCCAGAGTCACTTTGTAGGAGGACAAGGAGGAAAGAGGAGGTTGGTGTCGAGGTTCGTGGAGCTTCATCCATCTCCTTTACTTCTCCCGCTTTGGCTGATCCTGACTCTGACTGATCCTGAAGTCCAAAGGGAACTGACCCAGACTTCACCTTTGGTGCCCAACATGTGAACCCAGGACCCTAATTTCACTGAAGAAGTCCTCGGTGACCAAGAAATAGCATGAGTATTTTAATAGACAAACAGGGAACTTACTTTGTCAAGGACTAAACTAGTAACCTTTTCTAGCTGAAATGAGGCAGATATTAGGAAGAGATTTTCCCCCATCCCCAGCTCCATTCCTACCTCCACCCCAAGGAGGCATTATAGAAAGCATACTCAAGGGACAAGGCTTACTTGTAACTTGGGAGCAGATCGCTGGACTCTTGGGTACATTAGAACGCATGTCCCCTTGGTTCTTAAAGGAAGAAGAAATAGGGACAGATAACTGGAAGCTGGTAGGAGATCAATTATGTGAATACTACAATGATAAAGGTCCTGACTCAATTTCCAAGGAAACATTCTATATATACAACACAATGCAATTGACCTTAAAAAATCCTGCAAGTTATAGAAAAAAGAAAAGTTTTAAGAACAGCCAGATGAAGAAGTGTGAGGAAAAAGAGAAAGACAAAGGACAGATTAATGGCAATATCACCAGAGGGTATGAGGATGTTGAAGGGCGTGATGATTCTTGCTCTCATAAGGCTGCTTCAACTCCGCCTATGGAGCAGGTCCTTGATATTCTCTACATCAACTTCGATTTCTGGGATTGAGGGAGGAGGAGTAGTGGGAGGGGCAGCGATACCACCAGCATGTCCCCCCCTGCAATCACTCCCTCCTATGACTAGATTACAAAAGGCACTACTTAAAGCCACAGAAGAAAGGCAGAATACAGCTGATTTGAGAATAGAAATGTATCCCATGATTCAACAGTTTAACTCTTCGGGTCAAGGAAGTAGAAGATATACTCCTTTTGATCTAGAAATCCTCAAAGACCTGAAAAAGGCTTGCACTCTTTATGGGGCTACATCAGCTTATGTTAAGATGTTATTACAGAATTTGGCTTATGTTATTACATTACATGGATGATATATTGGGATGTGTACTTGAGGAGCAAATGTTAGAAGCATATCTACAAAGAACCATAGAAACACTAAGGAACTACAAATTGCACATAGCTCCAGAAAAAATTCAAAGACATGCTCCTTTTCAACGTTTAGGATATGAAGTATACCCTAAGATGCTTATAGTACCAAAACTTTCCTTAAGAACAGAGAAGCTAAATACTTTGAATGACTTTCAGAAATTGATAGGAGATATCCAATGGATGTGTCCAGTGTTAGGCTTGACTACCTATCAATTACAACCATTATATGACATTTTAAGGGGAGACAGTGCTTTAAATTCACCATGCTAGCTTACAAAAGAAGCTCAAGAGGCTTTGAGAGAAGTTGAACTGGCTTTATCCAATGTAGTTAAAACAGTCACTCAAAAACCCTTGGAGATATCAATTTTTGCTACACAAGAGGCACCCACAGCAGTATTTCATCAAGGAGACAGTGTGATAGAGTGGGTGAAAGAAGATGATGAGATGATGAGAAAAATGAAAAGATGATGTGATGATGAGAGATGAGGAGATGATGAGGAGATGATTATGAGATGAGAAGATGAGAAGAAGATGATGAGATGATGATGAGATGATGAGAAGATGATGAGGTGATGATGAGAAGATGAGAAGATGATGAGATGATGATGGGATAATGATGAGATGATGAGGTGATGAGATGATGATGAGAAGATAAGAAGAAGATGATGAGATGAGATGATGAGGAGATGATGTGAGAATGATGAGAGATGATGAGAAGGTGAGAAGAAGATGATGAGATAATGAGAAGATGAGAAGAAGATGATGAGAGATAATGAGAGATCATGAGATGATGATGATGAGAGAATGATGAGAGATGATGAGAAAAAGATGATGAGATGATGAAGAAATGATGAGGAGATGATGAGATGATGATGAGAGATGATGTGAGAATGATGAGAGATGATGAGGTGAGATGATGAGATAATGAGAAGATGATTGAGAGATAATGAGAGATGATGAGATGATGATGAGAGAATGAGAGATGATGAGAGATGACGAAAGATGGTGAGAGAATGATGAAAGATGATGAGATGATGATGAGAGAATGATGAGAGATGATGAGAGAATGATGAGAGATGATGAGAGAATGATGAAAGATGATGAGATGATGATGAGAGAATGATGAGAGATGATGAGAGAATGATGAAAGATGATGAGATGATGATGAGAGAATGATGAGAGATGATGAGAGAATGATGAGAGATGATGAGAGATAATGAGAGATGATGAGAGATGATGATATGATGAGAGATGATGAGAGATGATGAGATGATGAGATGATGAGAAGATGAGATGATGAGATGATACTGAGATAATGAGAAGATGATGAGATGATGAAAAGATGACAAGATGATGATTTGAGGATAAGACACTCCTCCAAATACAAAAGAAAGGTGGAGCCACAGGTAACATTAGAGAACTTCTCAATCTAGCTCTTTATATTATTAACTTCTTGATTTTTGACAAAGATACACTGGCTCTGGCAGACAGGTTTTATAACCCACAGGAAGAGCAGTGTCCAGTATAAGCAGCTCCATTATCTTTAGATAATCTCCAGGTGGTGTGGAGAGACTCAGAAAGTGATGAATGGAAGGGACCAGATAGGTTAACTGCTTGGGGGAGAGAGTTTGCTTGTATCTCTACAGATGGAGAAGGAATCAGATGAATGCCAACAAGCCATATTCGCCTTGTCCCATTGGAGAGAGACGGTGCAGACCCTTGAAACGAAGGAGAAGACCCAAGAAACATTGACGGTTCCATTGCTGACTATGCCCACCACTGAATGAGCATGGCAGTTATGGCATTTGACTCATGGACATCAAAAATTGTTGGACTTCAAAACCCTCAGGAATCACTGGATTCTTTGAGACATGATAAAATTGTTGTAGGACTTGAAAACCCTCAAGAATCATTGGATTCTCTGAGACATGATAAGATTGTTGTAGAACTTGAAAACCCTCAGGAATCACTGGATTCTCCAAGACATAAAAAGATTGTTGTAGGACTTGAAAACCCTCAGGAATCATTGGATTCTTTGGGAAATGGTAAGACTGTTGCAGGACTTCAAAACTTGCAGGGATCATTGGATTCTCTGACACATGAAGCAATGGACAATAGATTGGTTTTGGACTATCTCTTGGCTGCTAAAGGAGGCGTGTGTGTGATTCTTGTTTACATACCCTCCCTCTAGGACCTCTGGAAATCTTTTACAACACCATGTTGATTTATATTGTTTGTTATATCACTACTTGCATGTATAATTTATGTTTGTTACACCACATTGAGCTTGCACCGGCTGTGCTTTGTTGCTATGTACTTGTCTAATATCTCCCATGCTGATGGGTTTGTGCATACCTGTTTCTAGTAAGACCCTTCAGCCCAGAAACCCGCTAGCAATATCTGGCTTGACTCCCCACTTCCCTTTGGTGTTTTTAATCTCTCTTCCTGAGAAAGAGGGGGGGGAGAGGGAAGTGTGTGATCACCTTCTTTTCAGTGTTTTCACCTCCTTTCCTGAGAAGTCAGGGAAGGTGTGATTACCTCCTTTTTGGGGTTCTCACCTCCCTGAGAAGTCAAGGATGGCATGACCACCTGTGTACTAAAACAAAAGAAAGCGGGAGATGTAAAGGGCTGAAACTCTGAGTTGATGCACTGGAATCAGACAACTGAGCACTTAAGGCCACTTACCTATTGGCCAATACTCTGTTAGCATATGCTTGGAAAATGGCCCTTCCCACTATTCTGTGCTGGCTTGATATTTTGGTGTATTCAGATAATTGTAGAAGGGATTAGGGGCCTTTACTTCTCTCCCTAAAGACCAAGGACTTTTGCTGATCCTGACTCTGGCTGATTCTGAGGTCAACAGGGAGCTGACCCAGACTTCACAGTCCCCCAAATGCATGTTGAATGTAAGGAAGCTGTGCTGCAACAGATGATGAGAGAAGGAGCAAGAAGACTTTCATGGGAAAGGTAGGTACTATTATTTATTATGCCCATTTTACAGAATAAAAGATGGATTTGACTCCCTGGATAAGTCACTTAACTTGTCTGCTTTAGTTTCCATATCTGCAAAATGGGTATAACAATAGCACCACTTTATAGGGTATTTGTAAGACTCAAATGAGATAGCATATGCAAAGTACTACATAAATGCTAGTTACTGAAGTTTGCAAAGCACTTTCAACAACCTTTTTCACTTTCTCTTTATTCCTCTTTTTCTTCTCTCTTGTTTTTGTCTGTCTCTCTACCTCTTTCTGTTTCTGTTTCTCTTTGTGTATCTCTCATCTCTGACTGTCTCTGTTTCTGTTTTTGTCTCTGCCTGAATCTGTCTCTGTCTGTCTCTCTCATTTCTGTTTCTTTCTCTGCCTCTGTCTCTCTGTCTTTGTTTGTCTGTCTCTCATCTCTGACTGTCTCTGTCTCTGATCTCTGACTTCTGTCTCTGTCTCTGCCTGAATATGTCTCTTTGTCTGTCTCTCATCTGTTTCTGTCTCTGCCTGAATCTCTCTTTGTCTCTCTCATCTCTGTCTCTGTCTCTGTCTGAATCTGTCTCTTTGTCTGTCTCTCTCATCTCTGTTTCTGTCTCTGCCTCTGTCTCTGTCTGAATCTGTCTCTTTGTCTGTCTCTGTCTGAATCTTTGTCTCTTTCATCTCTGTTTCTCTCTGTCTGTCTCTCTCATCTCTGTTTGTGTCTCTGACTCTGCTTCCGTCTTTGTCTCTGTCTGTCTCTCATCTCTGACTGTCTCTGTCTCTGTCTCTGCCTGAATCTGTCTCTGTTTCTGTCTCTGTCTTTTTCTTCACCTCTTTGTCTGGGTCTGTCTCTCTTGTCTCTGTCTCTGGAACTCAGGCTTCCTAATAGTCCAATCTTTCATTGAGTCACCTGGCTGCCTACTTTAAAAATGTCATTATTATTCTTAAAGCCTGGGGACAAGAGCTGGCAGCATCCTTTGCCCCTCTGTGGGGGGACAGGAAGGCAGGCAAGCATGTAATGACGTTCTTTGTCCAGTTTCGGAGGACGCTGTCTTGGAACTTTCCAAGTCTATTTGTGGTCACCTGAAGAAGGCAGTCTGCTCCGCGCTTCAAACTTTGGGGATCCCTGAGGGCAAATCTGTGGTGTTCCTCAAATTAGGGGTCCCCCTTGTTTTCTTTCCTTATGGGGACTGCCCCAGAGCCATATTTTCTCCTTCAAACAGGGACTGTCTCCTCCCCAGTCAAGGTGAGCTCTCCAATGGCCATTTTCTGTTTAGAACCAGGATTTCCTCAGTCCCCTCTCTAAGACTACTCTCATCTCTGCCTCTCCTCTCTTTGGGTGTTCTGACGTTGGGGGTGGGGTGGGGCGCCCCATCAGTGCTGCCTCTCAGAAAGAAGGCCTCTGGCCTCCGGGAGCCAAGCGCTTCAGGCAGCCGGCCGGCCAGCAGAGGATTCCCAGAGCTGAAGCGCACACCTTTGTATTGGAGCTAAATGGGAATATGGTGAATGCCTGGGTCCCCAGGTGACCTAACCTTGTCCACACCTCCCCGGTCTAGAAGTGCACCTCGGGCTCGGCCTCTCCTCCCCCTTTCCCCTTGGGGTTTTGGGAGCGGGGCTGGGCGTGTGGAGGCAGAGTGGGGCAGTGCCCGGCTGGGAGCCTCCCCTCCGTGTCTCAGGGCACGTTCCTCAGGCAGGAGGGGTGAGGGAGCGAGGGAGGAGAAGGAGGGAGGGAGCAAGGACGGAGGGCTAGGTATATCTTGGCTCTCGGAGAGTGACCACAGCGGGAAGCCCTGACCACAGCAGGGACACTAGGCGCTAGGATAACTGGGACACCGATACCTTAAGCCAAGCTTCGAGTTGGACCTCATCCCACCCACCTGAGAGTCCATATGCTGGACAGAGCGCGTCCAGTGTGTCAGTGATCAGAGCCTTCCTTGAGCCTTGGTTCTTGAAGCCCCAGTGCCCTGAGCCCTTGGATCTAGCTGACATCCCAGCCCTGCCCCCCACGCTGCGTCCCCAGACCCCTTAGATCTAACCACACCCTAATTCTGCCTCCCTGAAACCCCAAACTCTGCTCCTCTGAATCCAACCCTTCAAGTTCTCTGGCTCGTTTCAAATCCTGGTTCTCTCTGATTCCCCAACTCCACATTCCCCCCCCACCTGTAGCCTTACCCCCCAATTCTCAAACTCCAGTCCCCTCAATAGCCCTGGATATCCTCCACCCCCCACCTCCCCACCCCCGCCTCCCTAGCTCTTTTAATTAGGGCAGCCAGGACCTTTCATGGAGACAGACAAGGGAGAGTCTGGCTCAGCCACGGGACCTCCCGGCCATGCCCCCCCTCCCATTCCTCCAAAGTGGGAGACTGGCCAATATCCAGGGGCTTCCCAGCAGGGAATGAGATTCCCGGTGCTAGGCTGGGAACTTGGAGCTGTTGTCTCCTACCATTCCACCCTTCCAAGCAACGATTTAGCTTGTTTGTCCTGCTGAGCGCCCCTACCCTCAGTCCCAGGGCAACATGGGAATAGTCTGAAGGAGGCTCCCGGCTCTCCTCCTCACCCTCATTTGCCACTTATATCACCCAGATAGCATTAGGGGGATGGAGTTAGTCCTTAGTGAAGGTGAAGTCCCTGGGATTGGGGCAGTCAGGGCAGCCTTGGGGGGCAGAGGGGAGGGCTCTAAAGCTGAGGTGCTGAGGGAGGTTATTTGGGGGGAAGTGGTACTATTTGAGAAGTTCTAGGACCCTAAGCATAGGGGATTAGAGGGCTTCCAGTGAAGAGTTACCTTTAGAAGTCACAATGGGGAAAGTGAGGCAAAAAAAAAAAAAGGGAGACACGGTGGTCCAATAATGTAAGAGTCCACATTTGAATTCAGATCTTGTAACTCGAAGGGGCACCTTTTATTCTGCACCATACTGCATCTTCTACCTAATGTCTCAGGTGTTTGGGGCTCCCTATAACCAGCCAGTGCTCCCGATGGCCCTTCCAGCGGCCAGAACCCAAGAGAGACCCCGGCTGTGGCTGTTCTCCGCCCCCCCTCCCCCCCTGCTGAGGCAGGGGGTTGGGGAGCCGACTCAGGTCCCCAGCCACTGGGGCAGGAGAGCTGTGGGGGCGGGGAAGGCCGAGGGGGTGGAGAGCCGGCCAGCCCCGCCCCGGCCCGAAGGGGAATATTTAACCTGAGCAGAAGCTGGGCTCTGCCGGCTCCCGCAGACCCAGCCAGGACAGAGGCAGGACAGAGCCAGCTGGCTTCCAGACCGCTGACGGCCGCTGCGCTGACGTCCGCCCGAGGCCCCCCGAGCGGCCCTGACCCCGGAATCTCCCAGCACCCCACTTGTTCCTCCCTAGCACGTTCACCCGGGACTGACAGAGCCAGGACAGACGGGCCCCCGTGCCAACAGACAGACGGACCGCCGGAGCGCCCCTCCAAGGTCCACAGCTCCTGTTCCAGATGGGGGACGGGAAGGCGGAAAGGGGGGGACGTGGGGGGAGAGGTCCTAAGAACTAGGGCCCGGGCGGGGGTCTGGGGAAAGCAGGTCCGGGCCCGGAGGGAGGAGATTCGAGGGGGCAGGAGCCCCGGGGCCTCAAGGTGCGGAGGAAGGGGTTGGGGGCCTCGGGGGCTCACTTCGAGGCTCACTGGCAACCTTCATCTCTTCAGCCCTAGCCCGGAGCGCGGACCCCCCCACGAGCCCCGCGCAGCCCCCGCCTGCCATGGGCTGGCTCCTACCCGTCACCCTCGGTTGCATCAGCCTCCTGAGCCTCCTGCTCCCGGGCGCGCTGTCTCGGCGCGCTGGTGAGGACCCGCTGCTGGCCCGGCCCAGGTGAGTGCGACGTGGCCCCCCTCGGGGCTCAGGGTCCGCCCCCTCGGGCCCCAGCCGTCCCCTCTCACCTGCAGACCGCCCCCTGACCTACCCCTCTCCAGCCCCGGACCCCCGAGTTCTCCGAAGGCCAAACTCCGGAGCCCCAAACCCCACCCTCGTTTCTGCCAAAGGACTCCCCCTCCCCTTTGCGTCCCAGATCACCTCCAGGGGTCCAGGTCCCGGAACCTACCTCCGAGCCCCTTCAGTCACTCCGAACTGAGCCTCCCTTGATCCGTGGGCCACGGGAACCCACACCCAGTGCTTTGGGGGGTGGGGGGGCGGGGCGGGGCTGGGCGGGGCCGGCTAAAGGCCGGGAATGTGGCTCTCTCCCGCAGCACACGCAGGGTTAATGGCTGGCTAGTCCACGAGGGGGCGCCGTCCGCCGGTCTGGGTCCGGCCGAGGTGGGAGAAGGAGGTGACCGCTAGGCTCGGGGCTCGGGGAGCAGCAGCTGGTCCCTGGGCAGGCCGGCGGCACGGGGGGGATCCTGCTCAGAGTATTAAGGATAGCCAGCGTTTTCTGAAGAGTTAAGGGCTCCTTCATGAGCCGCACAGCAGCCCCGAGACATAGATGATATTCATTCCATTTTTCAGAGAGGAAAACTGAGGCAGAGATTAAGCGATTTATCCGGGATTACAGGATTAGTAAATGTGTGAGTCAGGATTTGCGCTCAGGGCCTACTGCCCTGCCTGGCTGCCTCCAGACACCCGGGTCTAAAGGGGACCGTCTTCCGCAAACTCCTCGTTTGATAAATGAGTTCCCAGATTAACTGACTTGCCCCGGCTCACCCGGGCAGTGAGCTTCAGAGACGGGATTTGAACTCGCGTCCCCTGATTGGCTCCAGTCTCAGTGAATGCCCTGTTTATAGAAGCACACTGTCCCCTTTCCTGAAGGACCGCGGCCCTCCCACACAGGGAGCCCCCAAACCAGGGTCAGATCCTCTGAGCCGGGAAATCTGGGGATACATGGGCCCTCCCCCTCACTCCCGCCCACCCTGGGGCCCAGGGTGCTGCTCCCTCCAGCTTTCTAACTGCAGGGTGAGGGAGGGGAGTGGGAGAGCTGCTGCCTATGAGTCTCACAACAGCCCTATAAAGGACTGGTCCTAACAACTAGTGCCTTGTTTTCCAGAGGGGGAAACTGAGGCTCAGAGAGAAACAGCAGGGTCACAGAACTAGCTAGAGGTCAGAGCCAGAGCTTCATTCCAAGTCCTCCCACGGCAAAACCCGCTCTCTTTCCTGGGGCCCAAGGTTCTCTCTGATATAGAGTTCACAAAAGTGGGGGGGGGCAGTCTGCAGAGAGGTCATGGATCCAGAGTGGGAAGGGGGGGCTGCTGAGATGGAGACCTGGGTGCAGAGCTGGCCGGGGAGGGCCGGGAACCCCGGAGGTGGGGGGGGGGGGGAAGGAAACCTGTAAAATCCGGGAGGCCCAGCTGAAAGCCCGCGGGTGGGCGTGAGGAAGGCCGGAACGAGGTTTGGCTTCTCCCCCGGCACTCGGGACTGGGTGGGGTCGCTGCTGCTGTCGGCCACATTCCAGGGAGCAGTGACCCATAGAGGCCTGGGAGTTGCCCTTTGCCCAGGGTAGATGGGGGTTAATGGACCATGTGACCCTGATGACTGGTGCCCATGCTGGGTTCCTGGGGGCTGTGATCTTGCCCTGGCGGTACCCCGGGGGGCATCCCCAACAGGTGGCCACGCTCATGTCTGGCAGCGTGAAGGGATCGGGAACTCGGGTTCACTGTTCCCCGTCCTTTCTTCCGCAGGAAACCCCCAGATGGGCGATACCCTCAAGACCTTACATCTGAAGCTGTGCTGAATAAGGAGCCGGTGGCTCTTGGAGGTCAGGGAGAACCCCATCTGGAGCCTCTTGTGGAACTGCGCCCTCAGCGCTCACATCACCACCGCCAACACCGTGGGAAGCTCCGGGACCACGGGGGCAAGCGAAGGGGCCAGGGGCCGAGGAGGGCCGGGGGCCGGGGCCGCAGGCACACCCGGCGCCACCACACCCAGTTCATAAGGAAGAGCTGTGCCTTCAGCACCTGCCAGCTGCAGAATCTCAGCCACCGCTTAAGGCATTTCTTGGGACAGGAGGGGAAGAAGGACTCGGCCCCCGGGAACCTCATGAGCCCCCACAGCTATGGCTGAGCAGCCAACCCCCCCCCCTTACAGCCCCCAGAACTCGGCACAGGCACCCCCGCGTGTCGCGGCCCTACTTGCGTCTCCGGATGAATTATTTTCCTCTCTGAGGCTGAGCTTTCTCATACATCAAAATGGGGGTGGCCATTGATACCGACACAATTCGCCTCATTGGGGTGTTGGGAGGGAGTGCTTTGGAAACCTTAAAATCCAAAAGAAATGGGGTATTTTGTTATTGTTATTTGTTAGTAGCCTTGTTCGGATCCCACCCGGAGCCTGCACCCGTGCCCCAACCTGTAGCAGCTCCAGGGCTCCTCCCACACAGCACCTTAAAAGTCTTTGAGTTCGGCCCTATTTTACAGATGCGGAAAATGAGACCCAGTCTCCATAACCCTTGGGGAGACACTCATGGCCCTCTAATGGGGATTAGGGATTTCCCTCTAATCCCAGGGAGATTTTCCGGAGCCCCTAACCTGGAGGAAGGTGACTAGGGTCCCTCGCTCTGGGGAGATACCCCCCAAGTCCCCTCTCCCAGGACACTTCCAGCTGCCCTTGAAAACATGAAACGGCTCAGAGGATAACCTGAGGGACCTTGGGAACTGTCCAGAACCCTTCTAATCTGGGAAATAAATGCTGAGGGCCCCTCTCAGCTTGGAAGAAATAACCTTCCTACTTCTAGGGAAGATGCTCAGTCCCCTCTAACTCCTAAGGGCCCCCTGAACCCAGGATGCTACCTGAGGGGTGCCCAGGATGCCGACCCGGGCCTAGGGCCCCTCGAATCCGGGAAGATGGCAGGGACCCCCTCATCTCCCCGGCGGTCAGGAAGAGCCTCTCAGCACGAAGGGTCCTGCACAAAGACTTGTGGAGCTCGACGCGTCTTCATTTTCTTGACCAACGTTCCCAGAGGCCTCCGGGTCCCTCTTGCCTAGTTGGGGCCGTGGGTGGGGAGGCGTAAATTATTCTTTGTAGATGTATACCTGTTCAACTAAAGCTAGCTTTGTGCATTCACTCCTGTGCCAGTGTGTGTGCCCCAGGGGAGAGGGAGCCCATTGTTGCCACTCATGCCCTAGTGAGGGGGGAGGGAGGGAGCGAGTAAGGCAAAGGGCCCTCGGTCTCATCCATGGGCGCGCCGATCCCGTTCTCCTTCCCCCCCCTCCACTCTCAGACACACACACAGAGCCAGCTCTGGCCGGGACTCGGGCTGGAGGACCCATAACCTAAAGGGAGTGTTGCTGCCTCCCGGAGGTCGGAACAGGAATAGCCAGAGCCCCTGCTCCAGATCCCCGAGCAGAATCTGAGCCAGAGAAGGAAGACTGGGGACCCTCTGAGCCTCAGCCCCGCCCCCTGTTCCACGGGAGCCCAGGCCAGGGGGCATCCCAGAAGGCTCCCGGCCTTTCCTGTGGGTGGGGGGGAGTCAGAGGCTGCTAGCACTACTCCCAGGGGTAGGGCTCTGGGGGCAGGGGAGGCAGGAGGAGGCTGGAGGGTCCCAGGGAGCACCACCTCTAAGGCCTGGAAGCTGAGCCCGGAATCCAAGGCCTGTGTTCCCCTCCCCCCAAACCCTTGGACTATGTCAGAGGACATACCCCAACTGAGCCGCCATGGTTCAGTGGAAAGAGATTAATTTGGAGTCAGAGAACCTGGCTGGTTTTCTCTGAGCGTGGGGTCAGAATCTGGTCAGGACTTGGGCCTGCTGACTCTGCTGCACCAGGGGATAGGATGGAAGGTGTCCTGAGCCTCAGATGAGTCAACTGGGGAGGGGGGAGAACATGGGGATGGGGGAGAAGATGGGGATGGGGGAAAAGATGGGATTGGGGGAATATGGGGATGGGGAAACATGGGAATGGGAGAATATGGGAATAGGGGAGAACGTGGGGAGGAGATGGGGATGGAGAGAACATGGGAATATGGGAGAACATGAGGATAAGGGGAACATGGAAATATGGGAGAACATGGAGGCATGGGAGAACATAGGGATAGGAGAGAACATAGGAAAAACAGGGCCATTTGGGGGCAGGAAAGGCAGCTGTCTGGAGGGATTCCTAGGCTTTAGATCCACATACCCCTCCCAACATGTGCTTTTACAATAATCACTGCTGACCAAGGGTGCCCCACCCCAGGCTCCTCCATAATCCTTCTTCTCCTTCTACACTATCCAGCTGGTGATGGCATCAGCTTTCCACCATTATCAATAGGCAGATGATGCTCAGGTTTATCTGTCCGGCCCCAGCTTCCCTGCTGCCCTAACTGCCTGCTGAGCATTTCCAACTGAATATTTCAGACATTCAACATACCCACAAGCTGTCCTCATTACCTCCCCCCCCATTCTAGCTTCCCTATTATTATCGAATCCTCCCAAATCACCTGGGCTCCAAACTGATGCGTCATCCCCAGCTTCTCCTTCGTTCTCACCCTTCCCCCATATCCAGAGTTGCCAAGTGCTGGCAGTTCTGTCTTCCCACCGCTGCTCCTTCTCTCCTCTGACATTGCCCCAGATCTGCTCCAGACCCTTGTCACCTCTGACCTGTCACCTCTGACCTGGGCAACTGAATAGTCCAGCTGTCTGGGCTCTGTCCCTCAAGCCTCCCCACTCCAGGCTCAGCTGTCAGGCGGATCTTCTCGAACACAGGTCTCACCTGGTCACCTCTAATAATCCTTTATCATTTCCAGGATCAAATAGGACTGTCTGTCTTTTGCCTTTCTTTGTATCCCCATCACTTAGCACAGCGCCTGGCACACAGCGAGCTCTTACTAAATGTTTGCAGCCTGAATGACTTGGTCTGGTCGAAGCAAAAAACAGAAGGATGGCCACACCCTTATCCCCCCAAACTCTGCCCATTTTTAATACAACAGTGTCCACATCACATTGTTCATTCTTATGGAGCTTGGAAATCCCTAAAACATCCACACCACTCACGGATGAACTGCTTTCTAGCCTACAGCCTTCCCATCTTATGACCTAATTGTTTTAAACATAAGTATAAGACTTTACAGTTAAGTATAATGAATATCCTCTGATTTTATTCAATCCCTTGTTCTGACTGCTTCAAATCTTTTTGACCCCTGATTATTTCCCAGTGTATTCACTAACTCCTTGCTTTGTAGCATCTACAATTTTTAAATATTATTTTATTTTCCCAAATAATGCAAAGATAGTTTTCAACATTCATCTTTGCAAAACCTTGTGTTCCAAACCATTCTTCCCCCACCGAGTCATCTGATATAGGTTAAACATGTGCAACTCTTCTAAATATATTTCCATATTTGTCATGCTGCTCAAAAAATATCAGCTCAAAAGGGAAAAAAACAAGAAAAAGAAAAAAAAAGAAGCAAACAAATAACAACAAAAGATGAAAATACTATGCATTGATCCACATTCGATCTCTAGAGTTTTCTCTCTGGATTTGCAAATTTGACCAGAGTACTATCCAATATCCCTCATCCAAGTCATTGATTAAAATGTTGAATAGCTCACAGCCCGGTCCGGATCCCTAGAACACTCACTGGAGACCCCCTTTAAGTCAACATTGAATCATTTCTTTGAGTGTGGCTAACCGACCAGTTCTGAATCTTCCACAGCCCATATTTCTCCATCTTATACAAGACTAACCTGAAAAAAATATTAAATGCTATGTGGAAAAAAAATAAGAAAACGATATTCGGGGATTCCTCTGATTTACCAGTCTAGCAACCCTTTCCACAAAGGAAAGGAGCTTAAGCTGGCACTACGTGTCCTTGGTGGAGTCATAATACCTCTTATTAATAACTGTTCCCCTTTTGGAATGCTAACAACCATCCCTCTAATAATACTCCCTAGAATATTGCCAGGAATTGAGGTCAGACTCACTGGCCTCTATTTGTAAACTCTATTCCCTTCACTTGCTTTGAAAACAGGAACATTTCATCCCTTCTTCAGACCTGTGGTACCTCTTCCATTTTTCCAGTCTTTCAAAGGTCATCAACAGTGGTTCAACAACAGGGACCTGGTGACTTGGACATGTTAAGGGAAGCAGGTGCTCTCTTACTATCTCCTTCCTTATCTTGAGTATCAACTCCTTAATAGCTATTTTTTTTGTTCTCTTCTTTCCAGTCCAAAGATCGTTTTCCTTAGAAAACAGAAGCAATATAAGAAGCAAGCAGCCCCTCCCTTCGTGGCCGAGGTGGGGAATTAGGAAGTACCTAATATGGAATAGAGCCCTCTTAGTATGGTATCTGGTGTTTGCTGAATGCTGTTTTTCTTCTTTTTAGTGTTTTCTACAAGAAAAAGCTCTCTGGGTGGGAGGAAGGGATACATTTTGAAAGAGATCTATGGTAGAAAACGATTTTTAAAATGTAAACAGTTGTGCAGCTCTATCTTTCGCCCCTTAAATGTCATCATCATTCCATTGCATGATGCTCCTGAGAAGCAGACGTTCTTTAAAAAATTCTCGTTTTCCCCAAGATAAATTGGTGCCTTAGAAAGAGAAATAGATGGAGGAATAACTAGATAAAGGAATAGAAAGAATATATAGCTAAATGGATGGATGGATGGGTATTGATTGATCAATAGACAGATGGATGAGGGGGAGGAGGATAATGGATGGACAGGAAGTTAGATGGATGGATAGAGAGGCAAACTATTTATTAAACACAAATTATGTCTTTAAATGCTGGAGATACAAATACAAATAAACTAGACAATTCTTATTCCTTTGTAGGCTTACATTCTTTTTTTTCTCACTTTATTTTTTTATGTTAAATCCAATATATCCATACAATTATCTTGCTGCACAAGAAAAATCAGACCAAAAAGTTTTTAAAAAATGAGAAAGAAAATACAATTCAGTCAAACTACAACAAAAGAAGTGAAAAGTCTCTGTTGTGATCCATCCTCAGTTGCCACAGTGCTCTCTTTGGGTGTAGATGTCTCTCATCATCACAAGATCATTGGACCTGGCTTGAATCATCTCATTGGTGAAAAGAGGTAGGCTTATATTCTAATGGGGCAGGACAACACATAAAGAGACGCTGGGGTGGGAAACCTCAAAGGGGCAAGAGAGAAAGCGGTCTGTCAGTTCTCTCTATATTTAAAAAATTTTTAAATTAGACCTTTGCCAGAAATATTAGCTGTAAATCCCCCCCCACACCAGCTTTCTGCTTGCCTTTTAATCTTGCCTGTATTGGTTTTATTGGTGTGAAACCTTTTTAATTTAAAGAAAGTGGAAGTCAGCACTTCATCAAGAAAGTGTGAGAGGCCATGAGTGAGCCTAGCTGAGGCGTCTGGGTAAGGAAGTCATCAATAAAAAGCTGGATCTGCAGAGGTTACTTATATCCCAGTGGGGGGTACACAAACCGTCTGTTGGAAAGGGAAAGGGGGAAAGGGAAGCCATTCAGCCTGGTTTGGAGCTGGTGGGCTGGAAGATTGCTAAAAAAAAAACAACAACAACAAAAAAAACCTGTTCCTACCTTTGACTCTGAGGTTCAGTGAAATAATGTACACCTTCCTGGATCTTGGCAGGGAAACTAGTTTTGAAACTGAGTGGGGACAAAGTGAACTGGACAGCCATCCATGAATTGAACTCAACTCTAGAACTAGTTGAATGGACTGCAGACATAAAAGTTTCTTAAATGGAATTGAATTCCCCTCTTCTAACCCTTGAGAGAAAAAGGAAACCAATGGAGAGATCAGTGAAATAAATCCTTTGGAATCTCCTCAGTTTGGGCCAGCAATAGAAAGCCCACAGCTATTTAATAATCATTAAACAAATAAATGTCACCTGGTAGTTAGCCTGGCCTTCAGAGATTAAAAATGGAAAGTCTATAAATAAACACCACAAATTAGGGTGAGGTTTCTGATCCAGGCCCGAGGCTGGCAGCTACCAGGTGCTAGGTATTCTACTAAATTCTGGGGGTACAAAGAAAAACAAAAAGGAGGTTTTCACCCTCATAGGGCTTCCGTTCTAATGGAAGAGATGACATGCAAATAGCTGTACATATACAAGATATAGACAGAGTAGATGGCAGGTAATCAAAATTAGGGTTTGGTACAGTGGGTAGAGAGAGCACTGATTCCTCAGAGTTTAAATGTGACCTCAGACATTTACTGGCTGTGTGACACTGGACAAATCATTTAGCTCCTCTTTCGATTATTTTATTAGTAAAGTGGGGCAGTTAGGGAGGGCTCAATGGATAGAGAGCCAGGAATGGAGTTAGGAAAACTCTTCCTGAGTTCAAATCCAACCTCAGACACTCACTAACTGTGGAATCCTGGGCAAGTCACTTCACCGTGTCTGCCTCAGTTTCCTCATCTATAAAATGAGCTTGAGAAGAAAAGGTCAAATCACTCCAATATCTTTGCCAAGAAAACCCCAAATGAGGTCATAGTCAGACACAATCCAAAGGACTCAACAACAATGACAAAATAGGGATTTAATAGCACCTACTCACCCCACCCCATTATTGGGAGGATTAAATGAGATAATATTTAAAGCACTTTGCAAAGGGTTTATATAAAGATATAAAATATATTTGTAAATATAGATATAAATGCTAGCTGCTATCATCATCATCACAGGGGGAAGGTATTGGGAGAAGGGAGAAAGGAGATTGAGCAGAAAAAAGGCATCTTGTGGAAGTAAAGTCTCAAACTGAGCCTTAAAAGGAAACCAGCAGAAATATAAGGAAATAGGAGATGGAGTGTGAGAGGCCAGTGTTGATGGACAGTTAAGTGAATGAAGGGGAGTAAAATTTAAGACTGGAAAAAACAGAGGGTCCAAGTTGTAAAGCACTACCCAAAGACACTGAATATCTTTTATATTTGGTTCTAGACACAGTGCGGAGTCTCTGCAGTTTATCGAGCTGGAGAATGTCACAGACAGACCTGTTCTTTGGCAAGATCGTTTAGATGGAGGATGGACAAGACTGGTGAGAGACTGAAAGTTGGATGATTATTGCAGAGTTCTGGATATGAAATGATCAGGACTTACACCAGAGTGGTGGCAGTTTGGGATCCTGGGTAAAGAACTTTTTGTGTTTTTTATTTGTGTATGTGTTGCTTTTTAATTTTATTTTTTACAATTTGAATAGGTTTTTATTTTTCCAAATACATGCAAAGATAGTTTTCAACATTTGCCTTTACAAAACCCTGTGCTCTAAATATTTTTCCTCCCTCATCTCTTTCCCCCTCCCTAGAAAGCAAGCAATCTAATTTAATAAGTTAAACATGTGCAATTTTTCTAAACATATTTCCATATTCATCATGCTGCACAAGAAAAATCAGATCAAAAAGGGAAAAGGGCAACATATGTTTGTTTTTTTAAAAGAGCTGGGGAAAGTATATGTAGTTAAGAAAGTATGGCAAGGTTTGCTCTTTCTTAAGGGAACGAGAACCAAGGAACCAGAAGTTGGAAGAGGGTAACAGTAAGCTAAGGAACAGCCCAGAACTGACCTTTGTCCAGTGGAGTAACTTGTGGGAGCAATGATGACAGGTGGGAGCGGGGGTGGTGGTGGTGATATCACTAATAGACATCCAGTATCCCTGCAAGATGAGTTGACTCTCCATCAATATGCTCTAGTCACTCATGCTCTCTTAATGTGGACTCCTTTCTGCCCCCAAACCAGTCATGCATGTTCCCCACATCCCCATAATTTGTATGCATATTCCCTGCATGTGTTTGTGCTTTTCACAGATGCTATATATATTTATGGGACACCGCACCCCAAATTTATAGGGAAAATATTTTGTCCCCTCTTCCTTTTTTTTTCTATGCTAATTTATTAAAAGTCTTTCTGAACTTTGAACTGATTGCATCCTCTGGCTATTGAAGATAAACACATTAGGAGGACTTGTGAGCTGTGATTTTAGTGATGCGGAACCACAGAGTACCTTGAACCTAGGATGGCCATCCGGTGGGGGAGTCCACCCAATGAGTGGGGAGGGAGGGATGTCCCTTTTTATTATCCTCCACTCTCTGTACCAGCTTCAGTTCCTTCTGAATGGAGTGCTTCTGACGCCATTCTTCTAAGAGCATATGATGATTTTTGACCCATCTTTTCCTTCCTCCCCTTGGTTCTGTTCATTTCAAAAATGCCATTCAAAAAATCAAATTTGACTGGTAAGCAACCTGTGTATCTATAGGGCCCTTTTCAGACAAATCCTTTCTTCCTGACTGCCTAAATTTGTTCTTTTCTTTCTTTCTTTCTTTCTTTCTTTCTTTCTTTCTTTCTTTCTTTTTTCTTTCTTTCTTTCTTTCTTTCTTTCTTTCTTCTTCTTCTCTTCTTCTTCTTTCTTCCTTCCTTCCTTCCTTCCTTTTCTTCTTCTTCTTCTTCTTCTTCTTCTTCTTCTTCTCTTCTTCTTCTTCTTCTTCTTCTTCTTCTTCTTCTTCTTCTTCTTCTTCTTCTTCTTCTTCTTCTTCTTCTTCTTCTTCTTCTTCTTCTTCTTCTCTCTCTCTCACAATTTCATTCTTGAGAATTTCCCATTGACTGCTATAGAATTTCCAGGGGTAAGATCTCACCACCAGACCTTTCTGAAACTCTCAAGTCTAAGGGGGGAGAGCTCAGAATCTCAAGCACTTTAGGGATTTCAAATTCAACATATCCAAAATGGGATTAAATAGCTTTCCTCCTAGTAGACTCTGCTTAATTTCTCCCTCTTTACTAATTACAATTCCCAAGATAGAGCTCTCATTTGTCCCCATTGTTTCAATACAGGAGCCACCTGCTAGTGGCTGCTAAAGGTCTAACTCAGACCTGTAGAATAGATCTCTTCATGTGAGAAGATGATGATGGTACAAGGAGACTGAGAGACAGTTGTGTTCTCTGACCTCTCTCCTTTTCCTTCTTGCCTCCAATTTATTTCATTCCCAATCCACAAGGAATATCTGCATTAGTAAAGGCTGCTTTGCAACTCCTTCAAGTATTATGATTCACAGCTATGGAGGCTCTCAGAGAATTGACCTGCCCCTTCACTTAGGCATGGTCCTTAAGACCCATAATTCCCAGAATTTGTGCCTCAACAACAGGGTCTGACAAATCATAGCCAGAATAGCAGCTCCTCTTGAGGTTTCCTTGTGTTTTAAAGAATGAAGTCATTACAGAAAAGTGAGGAAATTCTTTGCTACTCTGCTTTTGGCAAAGAGAAAGAGCTCCAGATGTCTAAATAATTGAAGACTGTTACTGTATTTTGGTAACACTATTATTACTGTAGTTTGGTAAATATTGCATCTCTGTGCCAGGCTTTTGGGGTTTCCCAAACTTTTCATTTAATTTGTCTTTTTGGTTTTCATCCTAAGTAATCTTTATGTGATTGTTTCTATTTCTATTTTGATTGGCCTTTGTACAAATATTTTCCAACATGTTTGTCCTGTTCATTTCCTAAATTTCCTCCCATGAGTCTATTGTCTTAATATAAACTGCTTTTCCAAATAAAATAAAAATAAGATAAAATGTGTCTCCATATTCCTTTTCATCTAATCTGTTTCAGTTCAAGTACCTAAATCTCAGTGATAACCTTTGAGGTCAAACTGACCTCCTTATTCTTGGAATCTTTAATTCATCCAATTTGTTATCTGTTATTTTTTGCCTCACTCTTAGATGACTGATGCAGTAGACCATACTGCTAACTTGCCTAGTCTCTTAATTTAATTCAGCAAACATGTATCTATCATTACTGTTGCTGTTGCATCCTTTTCATCTTTTTCAATGGGATTCAGATATAAATTGTCTTGAGCCAAGTCACTATCCTCTATCATTATTATTTTGTGTACGTATTACTTTGTTATTACATTATTATTCTATTTAATATTCTGCACTGATTGCACAGTAGAAAAAATGATTGCTTTTGTAATTGAATAAAAATGGTGGGGTGTATACTTGTCTTCTGTGGGTTCATTGAAAGCCTCCTCTAGGGAACTGCACATGTTTAGCATGTATTGGATTAATTGTCATCTAGGGAAGGAGGTGGAGAAAAGGGAAGGAGAAAAAATTTTTGGAGCACAAAGTTTTGCAAGGGTGAATGTTGAAAACTGTCTATGAAAATGTTTTGAAAATAAAAAGCTTTATTATAAAAAAATATTATTCTTATTTAAAAAAAAGAAAAGAAACTCTCCTCTAGGGGCAGCTGGATAACACAAAGTATAGAGTACCAGTTTTGAATTCAGGAGGATATGAGTTCAAATGTGACCTCAAACACTTAATGCTTACTAGTTGTGTGATCCTAAGCAGGACACTTAACCTCAATTGAAGCAAACCGAAAAACTACTCTGGACAAGCCCAGTGGTAGATAGGATCATGGGCATGACAGTTACCTCATCCTGTATCCGCGTGATTTGGATTTCTTCTGCTAGTACTTTATATTTTGAAAGTTTTCCATTCCATGTACCTTGGAGGTTCGTATGTTCTACATAGCAACTAATTACAAGCAAATAATTAAAATATTGTCATTAAATTTTGCTAAATTAAATTAATTAAATATTAAACCATGTTAATATGCAGACTTCTTGAAAGGCAGAGACTATTTTGCCTTTCTTTGTAATCCTCAATGCCTTGCACTGGACTTGGCTGCCAGTAAGAGCTTAATAAATGCTTGTCGGTTGACTCTGATAATCATTTGGTTCCAGTATAGTTTATTTGCTGAATTCTCAAGAATACTCTACATTTCCTTGAATAATTGCAACTTATCTTCATGGTCATTATTTGAATTTATTCTTCTTATGTAATATTCTCTAGGATTAGGACCCGTGAGCATGACTCACTGAGTAGATGTAAGAGCATGTGGATTCCTGTGCTTAAAATCCTCTAGACTGTTATGAGGGACCTCCCCATCCCCACCTTTTTCCTACTTGGTTGACGTGAAATATAGTTATCTTGATCATTTACTTCCCAGTCTGATTTTGATTACTGCTTTCTTTGATAAATAGGGTTATCAGCTATTTCTGAGGAGCTTCTATTTGCTGGGAAGTCAGCCAAGTATTATTACTCTCCCTAAGTGATCAGCAAAAGTACCTTAATCCTATTGTTAATTGCTATTTTCTAGTTTTCTATTTCTAGTTTTCAACACCCAGGTTTTCCCTGTAACCCTCTCCCTCCTCCTCCCAAAGAGCCATCATTTAATCATAAAGGATATATTTTTTAAAGGAATAAAGAAAACAAAATCAGCAGAATCACCGATACATGGAAGTAATCTGAGATGCAATGTTCCTTCCTCCTCTTTCCCTTTTGCTCCCCAACCTTTTACAGCAAAGGAGGAGTCTTCTTATGATCTCTTCTTTGGGGTCATGTTTATTCTCTAAGCAATATAAATGCTGGTTATTATTGTTGCTATTATTCTCACTTTATATCCTTGTACTACCGATATATGAGATATGGTCGCTAGACATAATTCTAGCACAATAACCCCCTTGGCGGTAGGTGAGGAAAGGAGGAAGCCCAGCCAAGGCCTTCCTCCCACTCCCTACAAAGATAGAAAGTGCAGCTTCCTCTTTGGCGACGGGCTGGGCTAGACCTTAGATCAGATATCTCACCATGCACATGAGAGCTGAGTTGGGTCTATATTTAGGCACCAACCACACACATATAACTTCCGTTTATATTTATTCTGTATATACTTATGTATGTCCTGGCTGCCTTTCCCATTATGGTATGGTCTTTGCTGTTTCATCCAATTTATCCCTAGGACTTCCTGCCAAGATGGCTTCCCAAGGGGGTGATAGACATCCCTGCACTGTACCCCCATATCTACTCCAGATACTGATCGGTAAGACGACACATGTAGTCTCTCAGTTTCTTTGTTCTGAGGCAGCAAGAGTGAAGGGTTTCTCTGGAAAAATCCCAAGGTAGGATATTCAGAAGTGCTGCAGCGCTCAGACTGGACAGTTTCAGATCAGGGGTCCTGAGTTACTAGAGAGAGGATCCAGTTCTCTGAATCTCAAAGATCTAGAAGATCTAATCCCAGGAGGTAAAGGGAAGGTCAGGAATTTCAGGCACGAAGAACAAGACTGAGCAAGGCCGGCCGCCCCTTCCCGGAAGCATGGCATGGGATGGCCCCTGGCCCTGATACAAAGCCCTAATTCAGGAATTAAAGCTAGAGAGGTGAGTATTCATGTTGCCAAGATCTACTACTATGTCTGGAACAAAGCAAGTGCTTAATAATAGATTGTTTGTCCTCTGAAGGATAGCTCAGCTGTAATTTCTGATGGTGATGATCCGCTCCTAAGTCACCATCATAACCCCCAATATTTCTGGAAACAGATCCTGGCAATTCATTCTCAAGTCTGACATTTCTTTGCTAATGTATCATAGGATGAGCTTCTTTCTGCCCATGGAAAACTTACTGATTCCACTCTTGGAGCTCAGCCATTGCATAGGCTGAGTCCAGAGGTAAACCAAGTTCAGGAACATTTGACTACTTCAATGAGGTGTATCTATGGGCCAGTTTTTGTCCTACTGGGTGAAGTGGCATCCAAAAAACAATGATGCATATTATTACAGCTAAGATTTACATAACTCTTTAAAATTAGCAAAGCTCTTGACAAATAGTATCTCATTTGAACTTCAAAACAATTCTGCAAGTTAGGTGCTATTACTGACCTCATTTTATAGGTAAGGAACTTAAGATTGTTGTGTGCAACGCTTTGTGACCCCATTTGAGTTTTTCTTGGCAAAGCTACTGGAGTGGTTTGCCATTTCCTTCTTCAGTTCATTTTACAGATGAGGAAACTGAAGCAACAGAATCGCTTCATTCTTGAAGGAAAGCAAAGCATTTATTAGCTTTACCTTCACCCTTCCGTTCAATTTGACTTCCAAATTCAAAACAAAGCCTGCCATCTCTCAATTTCCCTGGTGTAGATTGAAAAGTTTACACCCACTAATCCCAAATGACATTTAAGATACAATTGGAGAAAGGTTCCTCATGAAAACATTGTTTAATGTGTTTCCCACTGGAACCACAGGACTTAATATCATCATGTACACAGAGTAATTGATATGTGATTGTTACTGTTATTATTAGTCTGGATATGTCACATCGAGCCTTTGTCACATGTACATACACATGTCTATATAGTCCCGTCTATCGTCTGTGTTGGACAGTAATATTCTCTATGAAATCTGACTTATCCGTTAAATGCAAAGTTTTTCTCTCTTCTACATTTTCAGTATAAATGTTTCTTGACTGAAAAAATAAGACCCAGGTAAATATATTTTGGTTATATTCCATCCTTTGCCAAGAGCGTCTAATCCCCATGGCTCAACATTGTCAATAATCATTTATTAAGTGTATGCTATATGTGAACCACTGTGCTAAGTATTAGGGATACCAAAAAAGACAAATTAGCCCCTGCCCTCAAGGAGCATCCATTCTAATTGGAAAGACAAAATACAAACAATTATGTACTCAGCAAGTTGGAGGTACCTCAGAGGAAACACACGGCATAAGGGGACCTGGAAAAGTTTTTTATATAAAGTAGAATTTTAGCTGAAATCCTAAGGAAGCTAGGAGGCAGAGATAAAGAGGAAGAATATTCCAAATATATAGGACAACTAGTGAAAATTTCTTTGCAGAAATGGGAGGTATTAGGTTTTGTTCAAGGAACAACAAGAGCAGGGTGGAAAGAGGTAACAGAGGAAAGGTGGGAGTGAAGGGTGGTGACATGGTCAGACAAGAGGATCACTTTGACATTTAAGTAGGCTCTTGTGACAGGGAGATCAAGAGCCAGTTATTGCAATAGTAGAGACTTGAGAAGATAAAGGTGGGGGCAGGGTCAGAGGAAAGAAGGAGGTGTATTTGAGAGACATCTCAAAAGTAAGATCAACAGGTCTTGGCAACAGTTTGGATATGTGGAGGTGAAAATGATGTCTAAGTGCCTGGGAAGATGGGTGCCCTCAACTGATAGGGGAGTTTGAGAGAGTAGGTTTTAGAAGAAAGACAATGAAAAAAGACTAATAGGGAGGGAGAGTAGGTTTTAGAAGAAAGACAGGTGCCTACTGGATATCCAAATTGGAAATCCAGTCTGAAGAGTTCTTGGAGATGAGCAGAGAGATTGGATATAGCTAGATAAGATGATCTGAGAATCATCAGAGAGATGAATATGAATCCATGGCACCTGATGGGATCATTAAATCAAAGACTATAGAGGGAGAAGAGAAGAAAGCCCAGGACAGAGCTTTTGGGGGCTCCCATTCTTTTTTTTAATTAAAGCTTTTTTATTTTCAAAATATATGCATAGATAACTCTCAACATTCACCCTGACAAAACCCTGTGTTCCAAATTTTTTCCCTCTCTTCCCCCCACCCCCTCCCCTAGATGGCAAATAATTCAATATATGTTAATCATGCAATTCTTCTATACATATTTCCACAATTATCATGCTGCACAAGAAATATCAGATCAAAAAGAAAAAAAAATGAAAAAGAAAACAAAATACAAGTGAACGCCAAAACATGAAAATACTATGTTGTGGTTCATACTCAGTTCCCATAGTTCTCTCTCTGAGTCAAATAACTCTTTTCATTATAAGACCACTAGAACTGGCCTCAATCATCTCATTGTTGAAAAAAGCCACGTCCATCAGAATTGATCGTCTTATAATCTTGTTGTATAATGATCTTCTGGTTCCACTCAATTCACTCAGCATCAGTTCAATGTAAGTCTCTCCAGGCCTCACTGAAATCATCCTGCTGGTCTTTTCTTTTAGAACAACAATATTCCATAACATCCATATACCATCACTTATTCAGTCATTCGCCAACTGATGGGCATCCACTGTTTCCAGTTTCTTGGGGGCTCCCATTCTTAGTAGGAAAAATCTGGATGAGGATCCTACAAAGGACACAGAGAAGTCAGATAATTTGAAGGAGAACTAAGAGGAAGCAGTGTTGTGAAAATCTAGAGAGAAGAGGGTGATCAGCTATAGAACAAATCAAGAAGGTTGTGAATTGAGACGAAACCTTCGGTTTTGGTATTTTTAAGAGATCACTGGTAACTTTGGAAAGAGCAATTTCAGTTAGATGATGAGGTTGGAAATCAGATTTAACTCTTAAGTAGAGCATTTAGAAGATTGGGAGAAAAGTAGTGGCAACACCATTGAGTCATGAAAGGGAGGAGAGAGATGGGACAATAGCCGGTGGGGATAGATGGATCAAGCAAGGGTTTTTGTTTTGAGATGGGAAAGGCACAAACACATTTCTAGCAGCCAATAGTTAGGGAGAAAAATAAAGTTTAGTGAGCGAGGAGATGTATTGAGACATGTTACAATTGACAGAAGGAGGCAATCTACAGGAGAAGATGAATGGGATGGGGTCACTGATACATGTAGAGGGATTTGTCTTGGCCAGAAGAGTCAACTCCTCATGCAAAATAGCTGAAGGGGAAGATAGTGATAAAAGAATAAAAAGCAAAGGAGGAGAGGAAAGAGAAAGAAGTCTCTCTAATGACTGACTGATCCTAAAGATAGTGATCAAAGTAGTAGGGATGTCTTCTTCTCTAATCCTTTTAAGAGAGGCAGTTCTTGGTTCACATTTCATCATCCTGAAAGGGGAACCCTTCAGTAAAGTGGTTTAAGAGGGAATGGTTGGTTTCAGGAAGATATTATTTATTTATTTTTCCATTCTTTTCTTCCCCTTTATTTATTTATTTTTTTAGATTATACATGTACATTCTTTTTTTTTTTTTTTTTTTTTAAACAAAGTGACTTGTGTTAAGGGAGAAAAATCAGAACAAAGGGAAAAATCATGAAAAAAAAATACAGAAGGAAATAAGAGGGGAAAATACAATGTTCCGATCTGCATTCAGTCTCCATGTTTCTCTCTCTGGAGGCAGATGGCATTTTCCATCCCAAGTTTATTGGAATTGTCTTGTTTCACTGAGTTGCTGAGAAGAGCTAAGTCTATTACAGTTGATCATCGCATAATCTTGCCGTTGCTGTACATAATATTTTCCTGGTTCTGTTGGCTTCACTCGGCATCAGTTTATGTAAATCTTTTCAGGAAGATATTTCCTCTCACTTTCTGCCATTAAATGGCTATTGCTCTGATTGGCAAATGTAGCAAAGTATCCCTAGATCTAGCCCATAGGGATGTATTATGACAGTATCTCCTCCCTCAAATCAGATGATTAAATCAAGGCTAGGAAGACTCAGACTCTCAGGATTTGATTTGCCCATCTAGTCTAACCCTCTCATTTTTGCAGAGGAGGAAATGTCGACTCTGAAATGTTTAGTGATTTTCTGCCAAGTTCTACAGGCAATAAGTGGCAAGACTGAGATTTGAACCCATGTCCAGGACCGTGCTCTCAAAATACTCATAACTACCTCTCAAAATTAAAAATCCCAAACTTAAACTTGTCTATATTTTTGCTTTATTGTTCAAGTTCATATTTGGTTTTGAGATTACTATAAATGATAAGGCAACAATTGCTTGGAGTGTGAGAGTATTCTGACTAGCGGAGGGCACACTGAACCTTTGTCTAAGTAAAGATGTTTATATATATCCATAAATTGTCTCTGCTAGTTGGAGCTAAAACACAGCATAGAGTATTTTTCTTCCAAGTTTCTCTTGCCAGATGTGAGAAAACTCCTCAGTCCTCTGTCATCCTTGTTGGGAGCCCCCTCCCCTAGCATCACGGCTCCTGGTCAGAGAGGGGGGCCTCGATGATCCTGGTTTGATTAATGGTTGTCTTCCCAATTTTCCCTCATGATGTAATACTTCTCCATTGGCACATTTCTGACTGGAAACTGAGGCGGTTCAAGCTCCTAAGTAGGATTTCCAACAACTTCTAGCAACCCACCTCTCTTTTTCTGACTAAAGCTCACCTTCTTTGGGGCTTCATGAGAACCCATTCCTCTCCCATCCCCATTCTAGCCAATCCCATCCCATCCCATCTTAACCCCCATCCTGCTCTCTCTCTAAAGAGGTTGTCTGTGGAGTAGAGGTCAGAGTGGGCCTTCCAGGGAAGGGGGAAGGGGAAAGACTCTGACTTATTAACTAGTAGTGAGCAGGCCAAGGTCAGCCGATTAAATGGTCACTAATTACCTCTTGGCTAGGACCAACTAGCTTGAGTTAGAACTGGTCACTTCCACCGATGTTTATGTAACCTAAGGGCATATATAAGAGCCCCCTGGGCTCAGACAGACCACACACAAGCCACAAGTCACAAGCCACACATCCCCTTTCCATCCTGTTCTCCATTAGGCCTGTGGTCAAGATGAAAGTTCTCGTGGTGAGTGTCCTTTCTCTGGATGCCTTTCAAAATGCTGCTGATTATCCCCTTTCTCTAAGTTGCTTCAGGGTCCTGGGTCTTCCCTCCTCAGACTGCTCCAAATCCACAGCTCCTGGGTGCCCCCTTTCCAGACTGCTCCAGGGACATCAGTTCTTGGATACCTCCCTACTTGCTAGGCTATTCCAGGGTCTCCCCCCAGTCCCAGTCTGCTTCCAAAACTTTGGGGGAAAAGAAGGGCTGGATATATGGTTTGGGGAATGTATTTTGGGACCCTGCGTTCACTGCCTAGCCCCAGTCCTTACAGAGCCCCAAGATCCACCCAAATAGGCTAATATGGGACAAATAGGGAAGAGGAAACAGGCTGGGTTGGAGGGCAAATGCCTGGTTGGAAAAACTCGGGTAGAAGGGAGTGGAACCCAAAGACTGGGTTCTTCCAGGTCCCCCCAGACTGCATTATCATTTCCCCCCTCAATCCTTGGAACCGGAGCCACTCTCTTCATTTCATTAGTGGGGAAACTGAGGCTTACAGAGGCACAGCAACAACTATAACATCTCATAGCAATTGTGGCTCCTAAGTCCTGGGTCTCCCCTCTAGATCCTTTCCTTCCTAGGAGAGGAGGCCAGTGAGTTAATTTTTCTCCTTCTTCGTGTCCTCAGTTGCTCTCCTCCCTTCTGATCACAGGCTCAGCTGAGCCCAGGATGTCTTGTCTCATTTTCTCTGGAAGCAGGGATGCGCCTCACAGTGGGAGGGCTCTCTGCTCTGACCCTTGGCTCCCAGGAGGTCCCTCACCCCCAACCCCTGGGGCCCAGGCGTGTCTGAGAGGGAACTTGAACCAGGCTGGTGGGTCGAGAAGGAGTGTCAGTGAGCAGGGGAGCATGCCTGAGTGGGGCTCTGTTTTCCCAGGCTGACATTTCCAGGGCCATGGTCCCAGCCCTCCCAGGGTTACTACATTGTTTTCTCCCTCTCTCAGACACTGATGCTTCTGGGCCTGGTGGGCTGCTTCCCTTACCCTCTCCTGCCCCTCCTGAGGCCTTCTCAGACAGAAGTCTAGCCTTCCCCTGCTCTCCCAAACTGGCCAAGCTCACCTCCTCCTTTTCTCCATAGGGTTCGGACCCTTCTCAGATTTACCAGCCCGATGGGGGCAAAGACAAGGAGAACTTCCGAAACTACACCGTAAGAGCTTCCAGCTTGACCCTGATAGCGCTCCCTGGTCCTGGCCATTCAGAAAGAACAACTTCAGTGGCCACAAAGAAGGAAGGGTTTGGGGGGTGGGTGGCCAAGGGCTAGAAGAGAGAGGGTCACGGGGTTAGGGATGACGAGGTGTCAGTGGGATGGGAGGGGGAGAAGCTGGAATCTAACCCAATTGGGACTTGCAGTCAGGACCCCTCCTGGACCGAGTCTACGCTACCTACAAGCTCATGCACACCCACCAAACTGTGGATTTTGTCAGGAAGAAGGTGAGATGGGAGAAGGGGTCCTTTGCCTTATGGTGACAGATCTGAGTCAACAATAGTGGCCTCTGTCCTCAGTGAGGATTTCATGAGTTGGGTTATTTCCTGGGGTGATGGATCTGTAAGCTGGGGTGATGGAGCTTGTGACCTAAGGATGATGGAGCTTGTAATTGGGGGATGAGGAGCTTGTGAGCTGGGGATGATGGACTTTGTGACTTAAGGATGATGGAGCTCGTAATATGGGGGGTGATGAAGTTTGTGACCTAGGGGTGATGGATGAGCTTGTGATCTGGGGATGATAGAGCTCGTGACCTGGGAGTGATAGCTTCCTTGGGGTTATTGGATCCATTTCTAGGAGATAATGGATTCTTGTTCCAAAGTATGCTTCTTCTCCCTAGCACGTGGAATTTGGTGGATTCTCCTACAAAAAGATGACTGTGATGGAGGCTGTGGATCTGCTGGATGGGCTGGTGGATGAGTCTGACCCCGATGTGGACTTTCCCAATTCATTCCATGCATTTCAGACGGCTGAGGGCATCCGAAAGGCTCACCCCGATAAGGGTATCTCTTGCTTCCCAGGGATTCCTTCTTCTTGTCCCTATTCCTCAAAGGCTCAGTTCTTAGCTCTCTCCTGTACCTTCTCTGGAACAGACACACATGGAGCACCCGTCTTACATAGGGCGGGGTGGCAGAGAGACCCCTCTGGTCCTAATGATCCAGACCCTGCTGCTTGGCCTTAGTTTCTCCCTCTGCACAATCAGGATTTGGACGGGGTGATCTCCAAGGCTTCTCTGTTCACTTCCTTCACTTGAGATCTTGTTTCATGTTCAGGCTTCTTTCAGTCCCTCCTTGGGTTGAGGAGATCAGAGGTCACATTCTCGCCTCTAGAGAAGATCCCCTCCTCACCTGAGCCAGGGATCCAGGGAATAAGGGATAATGGGACTCTGGCAGAATAGATAAGTTAAGGGAACGTGGAGGGCCAGACTTGGGGAATCTCCAGGTTTAGAAACAGAAGGAATATCCTTTTCCCTGGCCACAGAGTGAGGCGCAGGGAGGGATTACAACTGTAGCCCCCTTCTGGGGAGGAAGGGAAGAAGGAACCCAGCCCAGTCACAGAAAGACAGGAAAAAAACTCCAGACCACGGGATGTGTGAGTCATAGTTCTCCAAACCCCAAATCTAGGAGCAGCCCAGGTCTCTGCGGTCAGAGAATTAAGGGTGAAGTTCATGGAATCATTTTCCCTTCAGGCACCGTATCACTGTAGGTCATTCTCTCCACCCAATCATTTATTTAATATACTCATTCATTCAAAAACAGTTTCACTGGATTGTGATTAACAATCCATTGTTCTGATTATTATTCCCAATGTAATTAGTCTTTAATATTCAGTGCTTGATGAGTTATTGCCTAGGTGGGACTTTTTGTGATTGAAAAGATTATGATTATTTTATTATGCTCCCATTCAATTATTCCTCTACTATATTCATTCACAGAACTAGAACCTAGATTCTGCACTTAAGCAGTAATTCCCTTCATGCCATACCCTTCAAGCACCCCTTCAGCTTCTGCTTGAAGCTGTCCAGTGACAGGAAGCTCACTACCTCCTGACATCCCACTTAGGGATGGTTTTGAGTATTTGAAAGTTTTTCTGACATCCTTTGTGAATCCAAGGCCTGAAAGCAGCTTGTCCTAAGCCCCTGGACCTGAGGAAGGAGGGATCCTGCTGCTGAACCTCTAGCAGCCATATATAGGCTATATACGGTATAGCTGCTAGGGTCCCCAGTGGGAGGGGAGAGGGTTCTCCAAGAACTTGGCTCAGAATGACAGAGCTGGGGAAAGGCCAGCCTTCTGCTGGCCCACACTAAAGCGATGGCAGAGAGTGGTCACGTCTTGTCTGGGGCACTAGGTCCAGAGTAAGTGAGATGTGTTCTTCTGTGTCCATCAGAGAGCATTCTGGGTACTGAGTCCAGGTCTAGGCCCCACATTTAGGAAGAAATTCTTTTTCCCTCCAACAAACATTAATTAAGATGCAGGGCACTGGAGATCAAGCAAGTGCCAGAGAGGAAATAATTCCTGCCCTCCAGGATCATACATCCTTAAGAGTTACTTCAAATCTCTTCTTTCCCAGGGATGGAGATCAGTATCAGGTGGAAGGAATACATATGAAGTAATTTAGAAAGGGGCCTCCAGAGAAGGGAGACCAGGAAAATTAAAGCAACAGCTGACATATTTCTACTGCTATATGCTTTGCAAAGCCCTTTCCACATACGAGGGAGCCCCAACATTTCCCCCTTTTTTATAGATAAGGACACTGAGACTTCATGGAGTCAATGGAGCTGTCCTGACTCATTCACAGCTAGTCAGTGTGAGAAATTGGATTCCCTCCCAGGTCTCCCCAGGCTGTAGATCCAGCCCTCTTGCCACCTTATTACATTGCTTCTGTGATGAAAGCTCAAAGGAAAGAGGGGATCTGGAGATCAGCCGGCTGATTGAGGTGTTTAGCCTGGACGCTTTCCCTGGAAAGAAGAAGGGAGAATGAGAGAGCTGGTTTCAATATCTGGACAGCAGCCCTGAGGAGGAGGGCTCCTCCTCGCCATTCTGCTTGGCCCCAGGGAGCAAGACCAGGGACACTGGAGCTTTACAGAGAGACCAGTTCAGGCTTGAAGCAGGAAACATTCTCTAACAACCGGTGATCTCCAGGGAGAAGCGACTGCCTTGGGGTGCGGGAGAGTTCTCCCCTTGGAAGTAGGATTGGCAACAGCTCTGGGATGTTGTAGAAGCAGTTTCTGCACTGTTAAAGGTCTGACTAGATGTGACTATGGCCTCTTTCACTCCTGAGGTTCCGTGATTCTGAATCAGTGGTTCTAGCTCGTTGTCAAGGCAATATCTTACATGAAGCCTTCCCTGATTGCAACCTCGGGGAAACACTCTCTTCTTCCTCTAAACCCCGCTAAAGCCCCGCACAATCCATGGCATACTTTTCTTTAACAGTTGTCTTCCTCAGTCTCTCAAAAAAATCTCTTTTTTTCTGTACTTCATGTACCCCTCTCACCACTGACAGTTAAGATCCTCACCTCTCCTAAAGAGACAGTAAGAGTATCCCTAATCTCTATGGAAGGGGTTCTGGAGGCCAGTGTTACATAGAGGAGGATTTTCTTTATAGAAGGAGGAGGAGGAAAAAGAAGAGGAAGGAGAAGAAGAGGAGGAAGAAAAGGAAGAAGAGGAAGAGGAATAAGAAAAGGAAGGAGGAGGAAGAGGAGAAGAAGAAGAAGAGAAAGAAGAGGAAGAATCCTAGAACAGTGGAATGGGAGGGGCCACAGAAAGGGTGCAAGGGTCCAATCTCCTTTCCAAGTGGCAAACAGGAGATCAGAGGGAAAATCAGGCCTTAGGTCCAGGCTCCTGATCCCCTGCGGGAGCGCTCCGTCTCTCTCTGGTTGGAGCAGGAGGGTAGACACCCAGTGGAATGTTTCTTGTGGCCTCAGACTTGGCCCAGTCTGCTTTCCAGGCAGCCTCAGTATGCCCCTTCACACACTCTCTGCTGCTCCCTGATCGACCTCCTTGCTGTTCCCTTAATTTGGCAAAGCTGCACCTCCCACTCCTGTTATACCCAGAAGACCTCCTGTCTTCTGTCTTTCAGAATCCATTGTTATTGTTCAGTTCTTTCGATTGTATCTGATTCTGTGACCCCATTTGGGGTTTTCTTGGCAGATACTGGAGTGGTTTACCATTTTCTTCTCCACTTCATATTTCAGCTAAGGAAACTGAGGCAAACAGGGTGAAATGACTTGCCGAGGGTCACACAGCTAGTGTCTGAGGCTGAATTTGAACTCAGGACAATGAGAAAAAGGCACCCCCCCCCAGCTGTTCCCTCAGACTGTTGGCCACAGAAGACCCTATTTAGGTTTGACTTCCTCTGGAAACTTCCCTGGCTTCCCTCCTCAAACTGTCCTGTACATTTAACTCGGTCTAGGAAGTTTCTCTCCAGGAGAATGTAAGCTCCTGGAGGGCAGGGCCCGATTTTCACTTTTCTTTGCATCTCTAGTCCCCTGCCTTGAGCTCCTACATAGGAGAGCTCAGATAAATGCTGGGTCGATTGAACTACCTGCTTCCTCCTTTGTAGAATGGATATAACTCATCTGACTGACATTTCTGGAGGTCCCTGGGTGTATGGTGCTGAAGAGGTTCTAGGGAGATCCAAGCATGGATCACAATGGGCTCCTGTACTTGGGGTGCTAATAGCACACAGTAGGGCACCCCTCTGTCCTCCCAGGCCAAGAGCTGCCATTGCAGTTACCCCCTCTTCCCATCTCCACCTTCTCAGAAGTCTCTTCCCCAACACCTGTCCTTGTTCTTCCTCCTTAGATTGGTTCCACCTGGTGGGATTGCTGCATGATCTGGGGAAAATTCTTGTTATGGCTGGGGAGCCTCAGGTAAGAAGGGACAACTAAGATGGCTCAGCTCTGGTACTGCCTTCTGGGCTCTGGCTTCTGATCTATGGCTTAGGGATTCTGGAGTTAGGGTTAGAGACTGGACTGGTTCTGGGCTCTGGATTCTAGGTTCTGGGTTCTGATCAATGGTTTAAGGATTCTGGGTTTGGGGTTAGAGGCTAGACTGGTTCCGGACTCTGGGTTCTAGGTTCTGGATTCTGTTCTATGATTTAAGGATTCTGGGTTTGGGGTTAGAGGCTGGACTGGTTCTGGGATCTGGGTTCTAGTTTTTGAGTTCTAATCTATGGCTTAAGCACTCTGAGTTTGGGGTTAGAAGCTGGATTGGTTCTGGGCTCTAGGTTCTAGGTTCTGGGCTTTAGACTAGGAGGAACTCCAAGTTGAACTTTGGTCACTGTCTGGGTGGATTTTGAGCCACGGGTTCAAGGGATGTGGGCTGTGAGCTCTTGGCTCTGATCCATTCTGGGGAGATGGGGTGGCTCAAGGTCCTGTGAGCTGTGACCACAAGTTCATGATTCTGCTGCCTCCCACATCCAGTGGTCAGTTGTCGGAGACACCTTCCCTGTTGGTTGCCGTCCCCAAAAATCTGTCGTCTTTTGGGATTCAACTTTTCAGGACAATCCTGACATCAAGGACCCTCGATACTGGTGACCCTCCTCCCCAGCCCAGAGATCTCCCCATGAGATAAGCCCCTGCCCAGGTTCCTCCCCTCCCCACCAACCCCATAGATCCCTCTCCCAGTCCCTCCTAAAGATCTTTCCTACAAAGAGACCCCCCAACAGATCTCTTATATAAAGATTCCCCCTTACTTCCCCCCACCACCACATACACACACACACACAGAGAGAGAGAGAGAGAGAGAGAGAGAGAGAGAGAGAGAGAGAGAGAGAGAGAGAGAGAGAACCCCACCCCATTTCCCTTCTCCCACCCTGAAGAGTTCCTCCTACAAAGGGCTCCTCTCAAATCTCTCCACCCAGAGATCTGTCTTTTTGCACCTGAATCAAAGCAGACTCCCCCCTTCCTCAGGCCTTCTCCCTTCCCTACCAACTCCCTAACAATCTCAACCCTCCAGCACTGAGTATGGGATGTATGAGCCGCACTGTGGCCTGGAGAACGTACTGATGTCCTGGGGCCATGATGGTGAGATCTTTCCCCTGGCCTCCTCCTTCCCCCCTCCGCCTCCCCACCCGGTGCTCCTCCCCCTGTCCTCCTAAAGACGCCCTCCCCAAAGAATCCTCCTTCCCCCAATCACAGAGGAGACATAGGGATCCCCAAAGTGAAAACCATGAGCCCCGACTTCCCTTATAACTCAGAGCCAGCTGTCTGTGGGCTCCTGGGAAAAGGGTTACAGGTTCTATAGAATGGAACCTTGTGGGATCTCTCTTGGGGTGATGGCTGATGGGGGGGTCTTTGATGGCCAGTGGGGTGGAGGCCAGGCCTGCGATCATCTCTTCTTACACAGAGTACATGTATCAAATGATGAAGTTCAACAAATTCTCCCTGCCTCCTGAGGTGAGTGGGGCCAAAATGTGCAATCCCCAGCCTCCAGTTGCTAACTTCTGAGAAGAGAGCTCCATGGCCTTGTAGGATTGGGTCTTGTTGGGCTAAGCTTTCTGGGGGCCTAGACCTGGACTTTGGAAGGGATTGATGGTGAATCGGGGGAAGCAAGAGCTTGGCAGTTGCCGGGCCCCAAAAGGTGGCCTGGGTGGGCTTGGGAGTGTTTGGAATCAGGGGAACTCACCTGATGAACCAGGGGCTGGTTCCCCAGGGCTTGGGGGGTGGGGGCGCTGGGCTAGGGAGGAAATGAATAATCAGGGGGCATACTTCCTCCCTCCCTCCCTCTAGGCCTTCTATATGATCCGTTTCCACTCCTTCTACCCTTGGCATACGGGTGGTGATTACCGGCACCTCTGCAGCCCCCATGATCTCAGCATGCTGCCCTGGGTCCAAGAGTTCAAGTAAGGGCTGGGGTCGGGGACTCAGCTCCGGCTCCCCTCCCCCAGCCAGCTCAGAGGACACCCCTGATGTTCTGCTTAGGGCAGGATGTGGGGGAGAAGGCTCCTTTAGCCAGAAGTAGCAGCAGGGGTGAGCCTGGGTCAGGCTGGGGGGGGGGGGCTTCTCAGTAAGAGATGAGCCGTCCCGGGCTCTGGACCCTATTCTTCTCTTCTATAAATATGTACAAAGTGCCCACGTGTACATCTGGGTCCTGGGGATGCAGGTGTGAAGAATGGCACAGGTCCTGCCTTCAGGGGCTTCCGTTCTAGCCGAAGGATGCTAGTGTGAGCCCAGGAGGGAGGCCTGACCTTGCAGTCCAGAGCCTGCACCGCAGCCGCTTACACTCTCGGGCAAGTAGCCAGAGATCCCGTGGGGCCAATGGCCAGTGTCCAAGGCAGGGTAGCACCGAGGCCTTCCCACCGGGTCCGGCCCGGGCCTGAGGAGTCGGAAAGCACAGACATGGGAGACTGAGGCAGAGACAGAAGGGCAGAGCCTGGCTGCTCCTTCTCCCACCCGGTCCCGATTCCTCTCCGCCCCTAGGAAGGCCGGTCACAGTCTGCGAGTCTTCCCAAGGACTCATGCAGGGGCTTAGGGCATGACGGGCCCCTGCTGGCAGCCTTCCATTCATTTATGGAACGAGTATTTGTGTAGCAGGATCCCTGGGTCAGGAAGGGAGGAAGTACGGTCGGGAGGAAGGACCCCTGCAGCCATTATCAGCCATTAATGTCTCAGTCAAGTTTAGCTGGCCCTAAACTAAAAGGGGCAGAAGCCAAGGTGGGGAGGGGAAGGTGGAAGGGCAGAGGCTGCTCCTCCTTCCCAGACCGTGCTCAAGCCCACTGCCCCCTTCTCTGTTCCTCTTACAGTAAGTTTGATCTTTACACCAAGTCGGAGAACCTGCCAGACGTGTCCGAGCTTCGGCCCTACTACCAGAGCCTCATTGACAAATATTGTCCCGGGATCCTCCGCTGGTAACGGCCTCTGCTTGGGACTGAGTCCAAACTTCTAGGTCTTCATATAGCGCCTCCAGGCTCACCTGCCTCTCCAGGGGCAGCCAGCCCCTTTCCTTGTACACAC
This sequence comes from Antechinus flavipes, assembly GCF_016432865.1. Lineage (NCBI taxonomy): Eukaryota > Metazoa > Chordata > Mammalia > Dasyuromorphia > Dasyuridae > Antechinus > Antechinus flavipes. The sequence continues at coordinate 292,359,773 of NC_067402.1, read as the reverse complement.
CAACCTGTCATCAGGCCCCTTTCTCCCCATTTCTCTGAAGGAAGAATGATCAGCCCAGAGACCTCCTCTGGGGCACTGGCCGCCCCTTCGGCCAACCTCTCCATCTCAGTAACGTTATCCTGCATCATTATCCTGTACCATTATCACTGATACCCCACTGCAAACTCCATCCCTGTCACGTCATCATTGCCGATCAGCAGGTTCCCATCACTTCCCTGCTTTCCATCCTCACCATCAATGTCAGCTAGCTGGACTATTGCTCTGGGGGTCCCCGGCCAACGTTCAGCCCTCCAGCCACACCTGCAGACCTTTCACACTTTTACTAAGAAATAAAGAATGGTATCTTTCTCTTTACTGTGTCTGGAGAATTACTAGGAGTGAGATCCCAAGGTATCCTTCTGGGACATTCTCTGCTCTCAGCCCCCTCCCACAATCCCCTTTTTTTCTCCCTCAATCTCAGAGAGCAGCTAACTGCTTCCAACTCAACATCTCCAGCAATGGGGCCTCGGGACCAGAGCTGGGACCTGGCACCCCAAGTTTGTCAGTAAGGACAGTAGAGGCTGGGAAAGGGGAGGCAGAGAATGAGAAACTGGGGGTTTTAGAACTGCAAAATATGTGGCCAACGGGTGCAAAGAGACCTTGAGGACCCTGGCTGATGGGACTGGGATTTAGATTAATATCCTAGAAATCTGAGAGAGGAGTCTGCTTCCTGCAGGGTTTCTCTTTGCTCCTAAGGTTCCAAGTGCTTTTCTTTGGACTTCTAATCAGCTCCCTTTTTCTTTAACGCTGTCTGGACTGCACCATGGGCAGCCAGACACTGTGCAGTATCACTGAGGGTACAGTTAAAGACAAAAGTCAATTCTTGCCTTCGGGAGTTCCCATCCATCAGGGCTCATCTAAACCAAACCAATTATTTTACAGAGGAGAAAACTGAGGTTTGGAGAAGGAAATGGTACTAAGGTCAGACAGGTAGGAAGTGGTTGTCAGCATGGGAGGCCAGATCCTGCTCTTGGGCTCAAGGGCAGCTAGAATTTGGGAGAAGTTATGCGTTCCACGAATGGCAGCTGTGAAACCTCCCTAAGAGAACAAGCAAGCTTTGTTTCCTAATGAGTTTTTTGTGTCAGGAAGTCTTGTGGGACCAATTAATGTCAAATAACTTAGTTTAATAGTCAACAAGCATTTCTTAAGTGTGAGGGCTGGTACAAAGCAGCATCAACCTGAAACATTTCTTTCCAGCAAAGAAAAATAATATGGGATCGGGGTGGGGGGAATTTCAGTCAAAGCTAAGTTTTCTCTGCCTTAATTCTAGTGGAATCTTTTTGCAAAAAAGAAGCCACATTCACTTAATTTTTAAAAATTATATCTTTTTCTTTTCTTTTTTTCTTATAGCTTTTTATTTACAAGACATATGCATGGGTAATTTTTCAGCATTGACCCTTGCAAAACCTTCTGTTCCAACTTTTCCCCTCCTTCCCCCCATTCCCTCCCCTAGATGGCAGATAGACCAATACATGTTAAATATGTTAAAGTATAGCACATTCACTTTTAAAAAGTCCCATACACATAGTGTATCATCTAAATCAGACACACACACACAGAGAGACACACACACACCATATTGAATGAGCACTAAATTGTAGAGCAGCTCATTAAAACATGTCTGGGTAAAATTCAAGGAAAAAAATCTCTTGTTTCCTTTTTTCCATGAATTATTTTTTCATTTTTATAATCTAGGATAATTAGAAAAGATGATTGCACATGGAACTATAAATCTATTAGGTACAACTTGTGATTCCTTTCAACTATAAAATAAAGTTATCGTGTAAATTTCTCTTTTTTTTCCTTTCCCCACTTTCTTCTCCCCCACCCTAGAGATGGCTACCATTAGACACAGATATTTACATATCTATAAAATCATTCCATATATACTTCTATTTATCACCTCTTTCTCTGGATGTATATAGCATCTTTCTTTATATATCCCTTGTAATTAATTTGGGTTTTCATAATAGTCTAAATGACTTTTTCATTCAAAGTTGTTCTTAAAACAATATTGTTATTACTGTATATCAGGGCTTCTTAAATTTTTTCCACTTACAACCCCTTTTTGCTTGAGAAATTTTTATGTGACCCCAATTACATAAGTATGTAAAATAGGTATACAAACAAAACATTTACTGATAATAAATCATAATTTTGCAACTCCCACATTCAGTTACGAGACCCCATAAGGAATTGTGAACCACAGTTAAAGAACCTGAGTTGCAGACAATGTTCTCTTCATTATTTCACACAAGTCTTTCCATGTTTTTCTAAAATCATCAAGCTCATCAATTTTTATAGAGTTGTTTTCTATCATAATATGCCACAACTTGTTTAGCCATTTCCCAACTGACAGGCGCCCTTGCAATTTCCAATTCTTTGCCATCACAGGGAGAGCTTCGAAAAAGATTTTAGAACATAGTTTCCTTTTTTCCTAATACACATTGAAAATAGATCTACTAGTAAGATTGTTGGATCAAAGGATAGAGGCATTGGCAATTCCAGATTGTTCTCCAAAACGGTTGGATCAATTTACAATTCCAACAACAATGAAGGTGTCTCTATTTTTCCCTCCAACATCCCCTCTAACAATTGTTATATTTCCCTTTGATCATTTTATCCAATTTAATTGATGTCCAATGACACCTCAAGGTTGTTTTCATTTGCATTTCTCTGATCAATAATGATTTAGACCACTTTTTCATGTGACTATAAATTGTTTTGATTTCTTCACTGGAAAACTTCCTGTTCACATACTTTGTTTATCAAGTGTGGAATGACTCATTCTTATAGAATTTACAAAGTTCTTTTTTATTTTTATTTTTCGTCTTTGAATGTTTTTCAAAGTTCTTAATATATTTGAAATACTTTATCTGAGAAACTATAAAGTCTCCCTCCTCCCCCATTTTCTGCTTTCCTATTGATCTTAGGTACATTTGTTTTATCGAAACATTTTTAATTTAATATAATTGAAATTATTCATTTTAGACCTCATTCTCTTCTCTATCTCTTGTTTATTCACAAATTGGTCACCTATCCATAAGTCTGATAAGTAAAATGTTCCATATTCTTCATGCTTTCTTGTAATATCTTTATATTTTGATCATGTATCTGTTTTATCTCATCTTGATAAATGATGTAAGATCTTGGTGTATGCCTTAGTTTCTGCCTTATTGCTTTTCAGTTTTTCTAACTATTTTTACCAAATAATGATTTTTTATCCCCAAATCTTATCTTTCTACTTGTCAAATACAAGATTATTATATTTATTAACTACTATAAATTGCATGTTTACTCTGTTCCATTGATCTAATTTTCTATTTCTTACTCAGTGCCACATAGTTTTGATAATTATTGTTTTATGATATAGTTTAAAAGCTGATACTGCTAAATCTCCTTTCTTTACATACTTTTTCCCCATTAATTCCCTTGATATTCTTGACTTTTTGTTATTCTGATTGAATTTTGTTTTATTCTTTTCAGAGAAATACTTTTTTGGTCATTTAATCGAGATGGTATATAAGTTAGTTGGCAACTTGTCATTTTTATTACCTTGACCCTGCTTACCCACAAACAATATTTCTCTAATTATTTAGATCTGATTTTATTTGTGTGTGTATATATATATATATATATATATATATATATATATGTACACACACACACAAGTTTGTTTACATAGTTCTTGGGTTTATTTTGGTAGGTATCTCCCAGGTATTTTATACTGTCTAGAGTTACTTTAAATGAGATGATTCTTACTATCTCTTCTTGCAAGGTTTTGTTCATGATATATAGGAATGCTGATATTTATATGGATTTACTTTATGAAAATTATTGTTTCAATTAACTTTTTAATTGAATCTTTGAGATTTCCAAGTATATCATTAAGTCATCTGCAAAAAGGATAATTTTATTACCATATTCCCTATTCTGATGCCTTCTATTTCTTTTTCTTTTTTCACTGCTATTCCTAGGATTTCCAGTACAATACTGATTAATATTGGTGAGAGTGGGCATCACACCTGATCTTACTGGGAAGGCTTCTAGCTTATCCTCATTACAAATAATGTTTACTGATGGTTTTATCACAAATGTTTTTTTAAAGTATTAATTTAAGAAAAAAATCTATTTATACCTCTATTTTCAAGTGATTTAATGGAAATGTGTTGTATTTTATCAAAATCCTTTTTTGAGAATCTATTGATACAATTATATGATTTTTAGAAACTTTTATTATTGATCTTCAATGAATTCAAGCTTAATTTATGCCCAAGCTGTGTTTTATTTTGAGACTTTTCTTGTGGCTCTTTTGGAGTTATTTTCTTCCTCTGTCACCATAATAGTTTTTCTTTTTATTTTTGCTTGCTCGTTTAACCAGCCTACTTCTTGATTTCAGATTTTATATTAGGGACAAGGTCTTGTTCATCTAGAGGGAATGTCTGGGCTAGCCCTGCTGCAGCTGCTGCCTTATTAGTCTGACCTCAGCAAATTTCTGACCTGGGTTTCAGTCTGAACCCCTGTAGGGCTTACCCTATTTGGAATTCCAGTAGACTGCTACTGGACTCAGAGGGACAGAAATGTAGGCTTCCCCTTGGTCTGGGCTTCCTGCCCTTGTTATTTCTTTGCAGGTTTCAGATGGGACCAGGAATGGGAACTGAGACCCCACTCTGTTCCTGATGTCTGAGTCACACAGCTTTTCCTTACTTTTGAATTTTTTCCAGCTCAGAATCCTCTCCCACTTGTTATCCTAGGATAATACCTTAAAAATCAGGTCTCCTCCTAAGTTAGTCCTGGAACCCTAACACAGAACTAGGTAGTAGTTGCCAGTTTGCACAAGTTTTCCTTCTATGGTACATCTGGGACCATTTCTTGCCTAGGTGAACAGTCTCTCCCTGACCTGGAATGCTCCAAGCAGTGTTCTAGCCAGACCCAGCCCTGAGTCCTCAGACCTCTCCCTATATTGACCGTGGCTGGGAAAATGACACAATGCTTTTTTTTCTTGGATTTCCCAATAGGATTTGGTCCAGTGCATTTTCTAGATTTGTTTGGAGGAGAGTTCTTTTTTTTTTTTTTTTTTTTTTGCTGATGGTGGTGGGGAGAAACAGAGTTCTCTATTTCTTCTTACTGCTCTACCATCTTGGTTGACTGCTAATACATTTTTTTCTCCTCCTTTTTTGGAGATAATTAAGGTTAAGTAACTTGCCTAGGGTTAATGCAGCTAGTGAATATGTAAGGTTAAATTTGAACTCAGATTCTCCTGATTCCAAGGCTAGTGCTCTATCCACTGCACCACCTAATTAATTTTAAAAAGACACGAATTAAAGATAAAAGCAAAGGCAGGTGATGGATGCTGAGTACTAGAGTGTGGCAAAGCACCATGAAGCCAGAGTTGGGGATGATGGAGTTCCCAATAGAAAGCTTTTTAAAAAATTTTCAATAGTAAATAATTTTTCCAATTACAAGTAAAAATAGTTTTCAACATTCATTTTTGTAAGGTTTTGTATTCCAATTCCCCCCCGCCTCCTTCCTTACCTCTCCTTTCCCCAAGACAGCAAGCAATCTCATACAGGTTATATATGTACAGTCATTTGAAGCATATTTCCATATCAAATCAGAAAAAGGGAAAATCATGAGGAAAAAAGCAAACAAACAAACAAAAAAAGAGATGAAAAGAGTATGTTGTGATTCACATTCAATCTCTATAGTTTTCTCTTTGGGTGCAGATGGCATTTTTTGGTCAGTGTAGAAAGTTTAACATTACCTAAAGGCAAGGGTTTTAGAAATATACTGGAGAAAAGAGATTTAAGGAAGGGCTAGGGCCACAGGTTGCAGTGGATGGATGGTAACCAAAAACCCAGAGAAGGCAGCCAAGCCAGTCACCTGCATTGCTTCTGTTTTCTCTGAAATGGAAAATATCCTTTGGACCAGAAAGGAGAGAACAAGAATGACTCAGAGATAGCTGATATCCAAGATAAGTTTGAAGTTGGTACGAAAGCACTTAATCTATCTTAGCTTCAGTTTTCTTTTCTTTTTTCTTTTTTTTCAGATTTAATAGTATTTTATTTTCCCCAATACATATGAAGATAGTTTTCAGCATTCTCCTTTGCAAAATCTTGTATTCTCATTTTTGCTCCCTCTCTTTCCCTTTCTTCCCTTCCCCTCCCCAAGATAGCAAGCAATCTAATAGAAGTTAAACATCTACAATTCTTCTCTATATATTTCCATATTTGTCATGCTGCACAAGAAAAATCGGATCAAAAGGGGAAGAAATAAGAAAGAAAAAAAGACAACAAAAGGTGAGAATACTATACTTTGATCTATATTTAGTCTCTATAGTTCTTACGCTGGGATGGTATTTTCTATCCTGAGTCTATTGGAATTGCCTTGAATCACTATATTGCTGAGAAGAGCTAAGTCTATCATAGTTGATCAACATGTAATCTTGCTGTTGCCGTGTACAATGTTCTCTTGGTTCTACTCACTTTATTCAGCATCAGTTCATGTCCATCTTTCCAGGTTTTTCTGAAATCATTCTGCTGTTCACTTCTTTTTTTTTTTTTTTTGAGCTAAAATATGTTCTTTATTTGAAAGTCAAAAAGTACCTAACATAGACTTAGAAGCTATGGTTTTCTTTTTTTTATATAATAACTTTTTATTGACAGAACCCATGCCAGGGTAATTTTTTACAACATTATCCCTTGCACTCGTTTCTGTTCCGATTTTTCCCCTCCCTCCCTCCACCCCCTCCCCTAGATGGCAAGCAGTCCTATATATGTTAAATATGTTGCAGTATATCCTTGATACAATATATGTTTGCAGAACCAAATAGTTCTCTTGTTGCATAGGGAGAATTGGATTCAGAAGGTATAAATAACCCGGGAAGAAAAACAAAAATGCAAATAGTTTACATTCGTTTCCCAGTGTTCTTTCTTTGGGTGTAGCTGCTTCTTCCATCACTGATCAATTGAAACTGAGTTAGGTCTCTTTGTCAAAGAAATCCACTTCCATCAGAATACATCCTGATACAGTATTGTTGTTGAAGTATATAATGATCTCCTGGTTCTGCTCATTTCACTTAGCATCAGTTCATGTAAGTCTCTCCAAGCCTCTCTGTGTTCATCCTGCTGGTCATTTCTTGCTGTTCACTTCTTACAGAACAAAAACATTCCATAACATTCATCTGCCCTAACTTATTCAGCCATTCTCCAACTGATGGGCAGCCACTCAGTTTCCACTTTCTAGCCACTACAAAAAGGGCTGCAAAAACAATTTTGCACATGTGGGTCCTTTCTCTCTTTTATGATATCCTTGTTAGCCTCAATTTTCTCATATGTAAAATGGATAGAGATTATGTATGATCTTTCCCACTGGAGATCTTTGTGGGACATGAGATAGAAATACACACAGGTAGCTAAAGGGAACAGACAAGACTCACTAAGGATAACTATTCAATGTGCATTCTTTACCTAAGTCACCAGATGGCACTCCAAACCCTGAACTTGCAGCCTAATTTCTATGTTCCGGGCTTACTCTCCCATGCCCATGGGATGTTTATCTCCTTCCCCATCCCTTCCTTGTGACCTGTCATTCACATATGGACTAACTACATTCAGTAAAGTATAACTAGGTTTTCACCCCTGATCAGTGCTCAGCTCCCTAAGAGCTCTGAGATTTCACCTACCTGCCCCCTCTGTAGCCTTTGACTCTTGTCAGGAGGCCTCCTTCCCTCAAGGCTCTTGGTGGGGAAGAGTGTTTCTTGATTTCAAGATCTCCAGGGAAGGGGAACCATTCGTCTCTCCACTATCCAGCTTTAGCTGTCAAGAGAGTAGCCCTCCCCCAAAAGTGCTTCAAGCTTCTAGAGACCTCATCTCTTGCTGATTTCCAAATGTTTCAGGTATCCTTCTTCTCCTTCTTCTCCTCCTCCTCCTCCTTTTCTTTCTCCTCCTCCTCCTTTTCTTTCTCCTCCTCCTCCTCCTCCTCCTCCTCAAGGCTCCATCATCATCATTGTTATTATTATTATATTTATATATAATAATATGTTTATTATATAGTGATATACAGTTGATTGAGTTTAAGGCAAAGAAAACAGAGGGAGAAATCAGCTCCAGGCTGGAGCTGAGGTGTGCATGTGTCAAACCCTAATTCTCAGAGGTACCTGGAATGTCTTATATTCAGGAGGAATTAATTGTGTTCTTAATTTACAATCTTAATGAGCTAATTTTGTTCTTTTTTTTTTTTTTTTTACAATTTTATTCAATTTCTCCTTGTTTTGAAGTATCCCACTGTATCACAACGTGCAATGGCTTTAGGTAGCTTCCTTTTTTGTTTATCTCCAGAGACTACTCGGTCAGGTGCTGCCCAGAAATTCAGCACCAACAAGGTGGGAACAGTGCCCAGGGGAAGAGGAAGTAGGGAAAGAGAAAAAGGAAGAAGAGACGGAAAAGGAGGAATAGAAGTAGGAATAGAAGAAGGAAGAGGGAAAGAAGGAGGTGCTAGTAGAAAAAGAAGAGGGAAGGAAAAGGAGGAAAAAGATGAGGAGAAAAAAAACCCTCCTGAGTGATGTAAGAATACTTCTCTAACAGATTTGTCAGAAGGCTGAAATAAGATAAGGTGTGTCAACCAACAGTCAAGAGTCTTAAATGAGAGTCAACTATAATCATTTCCATTTCTGGCAGATGAGGGGAATACTGTAAAAATAGTTTTAGCAGGGCATTTACTAATATTAGCAAAGCCTCTCATGTCTTGAAGGAGATGGAAAAAAATGAGCTAAATGACATCTAGAGGGACTCAGACCTCCTTGAACAGCTGTACCCAAAGAGTAGCCATTAGCAGCCTCAATTTGAAGGGAGTCTCTGAGCTTGGCTCACTCCATGCTGTTTCCCATTTTTATCCATTACTTGGATAAAGGCAGCGGAGGCCTTCTTATTGATTCTGACAACATTGCAAAGCTGGGAGGGAGAGGCGTCCCACGGGATGGCTGAATCATCAGGACACATGAACATTTGGATCAGCTGAAGTCTTAGGACAGCCTAGTGAAATCAAATTGGGTAGAGGCAAATGAAAGGTCTTACACGTCGAATCTTCATTTAATTAATTTATTTTTAAAGAGCTTTTTATTTTCGAAACGTATTTCAACATTAACCCTTATGAAACCTTGTGTTTCAATTTCTTCCCCTCTCTTAGATGGCAAGTAATATATTAAATATGGTAGAAATATAATTACATATAGAAGCCTAAACATGTCCATTTAAGAAGTACTTGCTGGAGGAGATGTGGTGAGACAGCAGTTTGTCAGAAAAAGAGCTGGGGGTGTTGATGGTCTGAAAGTGACACACAAGTCAGCAAAACTTAAAGCAACTTTGAACAACAATAAATTTTATTGATATCCTTTGTCTCTACAGCACCAACTGCCTTTCCCTTTCCCTGACACAAAATCACCTCTTATAACAAAATCTTTTTAAAAAGAGAGAAAGGAGAAAAATCAACAAAAATATTATAGAGTCTGGTTAATTCCTGCCATGTTTCATGATCCTGGGGGATCTCCCACTTCTCTACATCATGCCAAAAGAGGAGTCTCCAGGGAAATTACAGGTTGCATTGAAAGGCAGTGTCCAGATAAAAGGAAATTGCCCTGCTCGGATGAAAGCAGGAAGATTGTGTTATCTTCTGACATTAGCAAGAGAGAGAGAGAGAGAGAGAGAGAGAGAGAGAGAGAGAGAGAGAGAGAGACAGAAGGGAGAGACTATTTCTGGTGAGTCCTGGAAATACTGTGCAGGGAATAATCTTAAATTATTCTGATACTCAAAAACATCTTGCCAAAATAAATAAACACATAAAAATCCACTGAAAAATTATTCCTTGCAGAGTTACTTGTTTCTGTATACCAGTGAGCCGTACTTCTGCTTCTGGAAACTCCCTGGCTTTGAGTTCAAACTCTTCACCAGAACTCTTGGTGTCCCCAGGCACTGTCTTTTCCAGCTTAGGGATTATTGCTGGCTTCCCTTGTTAACACGAAATCACACAAATATAGATAAAATTCATGACTGGCAATCCTGGCCCCCCAGGGAAGCCCCTTCTCTCCCCTCTGTATCCCTTGCCATTTCCCAGCACAGTCCCATGCTCACCTGAGAGCGTCAGGCCCTCCTGTTTCTCACATCGCTACCAAAAAGGCTGCCTCTGCAGGCTGGGTTCCAGCTGTTTTTCAAGGGTCACGGGGCCAGGGCTCGGGTGTCCTTGCTTCCTTCTTAGGTGAAAAGGGCAGGTACCTGCTCAAGGTCCAAGTTAGACATGGACAAAAAGGCATGTGTGGGCAGTGGCTGCTGTCCCCCCTCTCACAAGTCTTCCACCCAAACAAGCAGACCCCTAGTGTCTTGCTTGGCTTCCAGGAGCTAGAAGTGACCCCACCTGGGGAGAAAATCCTATGTGATGGATCCACCCATCCCTTCATCCTCTTCTTTCCCCCTTGCATTTCCCATCATCTTGGTTTGAGACACACAAAGAACTATGGGCAGGCAGGCTCCTTCCAGGGCTTGGGACCCATTTGGGAAGAAAAGCTTCCCCTCTTCCAGACAGCTCTATGGGAGTTCAATGGATCAACCCAGTAATAATCATTTATTAAGCATCTTCCACGAGATGGTCAGTCACTGTACTTAGTCCATGGGATACAAAGGAAGACAAGGATAGTCTCTGCTTTCAGAGCCCTCATGTAATTATGGGAGGAGCAGGATGTAAATGGCTGGCACATAACAAAAATAAAATAAAATCCAAAGGGAAGGCAATCCCAGAGCAGTAGGGGTGGGGACAAATGGGGGAGGAGAAGGAGGACAAGGACAGGAGGAAGGGGAAAGCTAAGGGAATTCCCAGGAGTTTCTCTCTCTTGGTGCATTTTCCATAAACAGTATGAGGGGAATTGCCCCAGGAAAGATGCTTTGCAACTTTTTGGGCTCCTCATAAAGCCCTTTAGCCAATCTAAGATTCCTCTAAGAGAGGGGAGACAGACAGACATATAGATGGATAGAGACAGAGAGACCATACAGAGAGACAACACAGATAGACAGGATAAGACAGAGAGACATACAAAGGTAGAGACAGAGACAGACAGAAAGAAAGAAATATAGAGACAGACAGACAGAGAGAACACATACAGAGAGACAGACAGACAGGGAAAGACAGAGAGACAGACAGACAGAGGTAGACAGGGAAAGAGGGAAACAGACAAAAACATACATACAGAGACAGAAGGAGAGACAGAGACAGACAGAAAGACATGGCTCAATGTCTTCATGGCTCTAGACGGCGAGACATGGCTTAATCTTCCCTCTAGAGTTGTATCATATTGAGGCACGTAGGTGGAATATGGCTCTGGAGTCAGAAAGAAGTAAGTTCCCATCCTGCCTCAGGCACTAACTAGTCCTGGATCGCCGGCAAACCCTTTAACTGCTTTATTTTCCTCATCAATAAAATGGAAATAGCAACAGTCCCTAGCTCCCAGGTTTGTTGAGAGAATTAAATGAAGTCCTGTTTGTAAAGCAGTTTGCAAAGCGCTCTATAAATGCTACCGATCGTCCTCCTCGTTAAGATTATTAATTAGATTTCATTTGCAGAAAAAAAAAAAAGGCCAATGTGAGGCTCGATTTCTCAGGCTGTATCGCCACCTGCTGTCTACTAGGCAAAACTGAAAGTTCAGAGTTTTGTTTCTAGTTGGTCTAAAAACGGATTCTCTTTTTCTAAACTGTTTGTTTTCTCTCTTTATCACTCTTTCAATTTAAGATAACAGGAGAAACACAGAATATTTGCAACAAATAAACATAGTCAATCAAATCAAATCTCGCATCAGGCAGGTCCAAAAATCTAGATAGGTATCTGTCTGTGTCTTGAACCCCTTCCCTCTGAAAGGAGGTGGACAGCAAGCTTCCTCATGGGTCCTCTGGAATTGTGGTTGATCATGGCATTGAATTCTAAGTTTTACGTCTTTCCAATTTCCCTGTCTCTCTTTGTGCTCTCTGTCTCTGTCTCTGTCTCTGTCTCTCTCCCTTCCTCCCTGCCTGCCTCTCTCTTTCTCTGTCTCTCTCTCTCTCACTCTCATCTGATATTCACTCCTGTGACTGAGCAGTTTATTTTTCCCATTTAAGCAGTTCACAATTTTATTTATTTTTTTCTTTTGTGTGCGTGTGTTTCATAGTATTTTATTTCCCCAAATATATGCAAAGATAATTTTCAACATTCTCCTTGGCAAAACCTTGTGTTCCCCAATTTTTCTCCCTCTTTCCCCTCTCCCCTCCCCAAAACAGCGAGGAATCCCATATAGATTAAACATGTGCCATTCTTCTAAACAGATTTCCTTATTAGTCATGCTGTGCAAGGAAAACCAGATCAAAAGTGAAAAAAAAAAACAAGAGAAAGAAAAAATAAACAACAACCACCACAAAAGGTGAAAATACTCTGCTTTGATCCATACTCAGTCCCCACAGTCCTCTTTCTGCATGAAGATGGTTCTTTCCATCCCAAGTCTTTTGGAATTGCCTTGCATCACCTCATTGTTGAAAAGAAACAATTCATCACAGTTGATCATCACACAATCTTGTTACTGTGTACAATGTTCTCTTGGTTCTACTCCAAGTTATTTCTCTTTACAAATTGCTATTGTATACATTGTTTATACAGTGTATACCATATAACACATTGTATATATTGTTCTCCTGGTTTTGCTACTTCCTTCTCTATCAGTTCATACGGGCTTTCACAAGTTTCTCTGAAATCAGTTCCTTCATCATTTTTTGCAGCACGGGTGTATCCCATTATATTCATACAGCACAATTTTTTCAGCTGTTGCCCAATTTTAATGGGAAAATTGTGTGATTCTTAACAGCTTCCACCGTCTGGTTTGTTCCTCTGCCATGGATCACCGTGGACTCAGAATAAAGGCCACACAGGATACACAGCTCACTTTTCTTTGTTCATGGATGATTATGGCCGAGAATTCATCCGGCTACCTGTTGGTCTCTCTATGTTTAGCTAAAGATAGCAAATGCAATTTATAGTCAGGAGATAGCTCACAACCCTTCCAGCTTCCTCAAACCAGTCAGTTATCTGGAATAGCCTTCCAGATACTAGGATCACTATCATTCTATGAGGGGTCATACAGTAAAGTGGCAGTTGGGATTAAATCGAAGGGCCTCTGCCTCCCAATCCAGGCTTCTTTCCCTGATTTTTGAAGCCAGTTTATGCTGCCATAATGGTGAGGCTCTCAGCATGGTTGAGTGCTGGAAAGATGAAGAAGAGGGGACAGATATCAAAACCTTACTTTGCCCCTTCCTCCTCACCCCCATGGCAAAACTAGGGAGCAATGATAGCTCTTCTTCTTAACAGGTGTGTGCTGGACAGCAATTTTAAGAGCAGAATAATGGGTTTTCACTGTTCCAAATTTCCCCACTTGAAAGAACAGTCCCACACTATCTTCTTGTTGGTGGCCTATCTCTGCAGTGACCAGGCTAGTTCCCACTCATGGGGACACTATTATCATTGAATTATGTTTGGAAGCTAATGCTGGATGCATGGCCAAGGGACTTTTTAGTGCTCTGTGGTCATTAAGCTCACCCTCATCCTCTCTTGGTGGATTACTTTTGTTCAGTCAACCGACTTGAGCTACGATGGTACCAAAACTGGAAGGTTTAGGAATGGCAGTCAATGGCACAATTTCCTTAGAGACTATGGGGCTCCATTCAAATCAACCCATCTCCCAGATTAGGATAACGGCTTTTTTAAAAGAATGGGAGTTCCTGATGCAAAGTGAAATGAGCAAAGCCAGGAGATCATTATACCCGGTAACAACAAGACTATACAATGATCAGTTTTGATGGACGTGGCTCTTTTCAACAATGAAATGGTTCAGACCAGTTCCAATTGTTCAGGATGAAGAGAGCCAGCTACACCCAGAGAGAGGATTGTGCGAAATGAGTGTGGACCGCAACATAGCATTCTCACTCTTTCTGTTGTTTGCTTGCATTTTGTTTTCTTTCTCAGCTTTTTTTTCCTTCTTGATCTGATTTTTTCTGTGCAGCAAGATAACTGTATAAATATGTATACGTATATTTTAACATATTTAACATGTATTGGACTACTTGCCATCAAGGGGAGGGGGTGGGGAGAAGAAGAGGAAAATTTGGAATAGAAAGTGTTGCAAGGGTCAATGTTGAAAAATTACTCATGCATATGTTTTATAAATAAAAAGCTTTAATACAATTTTTTAAAAAAGGATGGGAGTTCTTTGGAATCATTGAAAGTGTTATACAATTTCACAAATGCAAATCAATTCATTCTCTAAATATTGCAAACGCATGAGGGAGAGGGGGTGGTACTTTGGGGCTTGATGCAATCAGCACAATGTCATGAGTCATCAAGAGCATCTGGAGAACCTTGCCATCTTTAGGGAAGTCATCTTCATTTGAATCCTTTGCAGAGTGTCTTCAATGACAGCAAAACACTTTTCTATTTTATATATGGTTTGATATAATCAATAGATCCTTATGTTTATGTCATTCAGAAGATCTTTGTGATCATGATAAGCAGAAACTTTTTTTTTCCTGAGGCAATTGGGGTTAAGTGACTTGCCCAGGGTCACATAGCCAGGAAGTGTTAAGTGTCTGAGATCAGATTTGAATTCAGGTCCTCCTGACTTCAGGACTGGTGCTCTATCCACTGTGCCATCTAGCTACCCCCAGAAACTTTTTTGTGGTCTTAATAAATGTAAGATACTTTTAGTGAGAAGAGCAATGAGTCTCTCTCTCTATACACACACACGTAATATGTATTATATGTGTGTGCATGTATATATGTTTACATATGTATTATATATTTGCAATTATAAAAAACTAAACATAGAAAACTCTTTCCCCCCTCTGATCCTGTCAATTAGTTGTGTCCCTTAAAGATGAGGTCTCTTCTAAAACATTGTTCCTAAATCCTCTGCCTCTTGCTTTCTCCCATTTTTAAAAATCAAGAAATCTTCCATATATGTAGATCATTCACATAAAGATGTCATAGAAACAAAAGAGAAGGTGTATATATTTTTGCTATTGTTTGTGTCCTCTCAGCTGCCTTTAAAAATGCTGTCTGTGCTTCCTGCTCCCAGTTATTTCTCATCATTTTCTCTTTCCAGGACCTTGAAAATTGATTCTTAATGTTTTCAAAAATGTGTGGTTTCTAGCATGAATGTACTTTGTGTGCATTCACTTGTTCTAGTTCAATGGAATCTGTTGCTTATCAGAATATTTTCTCTGGATGTACAGACAGTCTTTCCTTGTTTATCACATTGTGTCCTCAGTATCTTGTTGCATTTCTCTGGGATGTTCTGTATTGAATTCCAGCCTCTTCAAATTATGTACACACATATGCATATCTCTTTCTATATATGTGTACACAATACATATATATTTTAAAAAGAAAGATTATAGTTTGCTGGAGAAATATTGGTTAATCTGTTTCATTTTTTATTTATTTGTTATCTTCTTTTCTCCTCCCACTTCCATCTGTAAAAAACTTTTAGCTCCATTGGGTTTGTTATCTGCATTCTACAGAAATGTTTTCCTTTCAGCATTCTTCATTGTGTTATGAAGTAACATTGTTTATAACCTTATTCCTTCTTCCCCTATGATATTTTGCAATTGAGTTTATATTTTAAACAAATGTAGTCCTGAGCTGCCACATGTCTGTTTGGCACAGGGATCAAAGGTTTGTTGTCTGAGGTAATTTCTAGGTAATTTTGATCTCTTCCTTGTGATAATTGTTTTATGTTTCTTTAACTTTTGTAGGAAATGTTGATAATCAGAATCAATGTCTTATTTCATCCATTCCCTATTTTTCAGCATGAATGAATCTTTTGAATAGGTCAAGCTGGAGTTGTTATAATCGGCCAGAATATCTTCTGCTCTTTTTCCTTTCTTCCAGATGAAAGTCAATTTTGTTAAACTTTTGCTGCATTCATTGAAGGTCTGAGTGCATACAGAAAGCTGATTCAGAAATTAGTTTAGCATCAATATCCACTTGTTCCTAATTGTCCAGTCTGCCTTCAATTTCATTATTTTAATGAAGCATGGATCTTATAATGTTTCAAGAAGAGTGTTCATCCTCTTTAGGAATTCAGCTTCTGGGTGTTCTAGCAACCCTTGGCTCCTTCCATTTCTTAGTCTCAAATCATGCTTTCTAACACATTTGTCAACATCCTTTGTTTTGAAGTCCTTGAATATTTATCTATCATCTATTTTCTATTTATCTATCTATTGACTCAAACCATGTTTTCCAGCACATTTGTCCTTTGACAGTTCTTGAATATATATATATATATATATATTTTTTTTTTCCCCCTTTCTGCAATATAGGTTGGTCCATTAGATAAAATGACCTCATGCTTACTTACTTAGTGGAACTGGTACCAGCTGATGGCCGAGAGTCAAGTAAAGTGATGTCTTCTTAACTCTAGGCATACCACCAATCAATCAACATTTATTAGTCACCTATTTATGTTTTGGCATAGGGCCAAGCCTTGAAAGTGCAAAGGCAAAAGTTGACTAGTGTGTGACCTCAATGAACCTATGAGGTAGCAAGGAGATAATATGTATGAACATGCAAACATACATACATACACAACATACAGAAACATACAAAATAAATACAAGGCGAAACCCAGCAACTCCATTTTGCCCTTCTCCAATTAGAGCCTTCCAGCCTTCCTAAAGCTGAGCTTCCTTTGGTCAGCTGGCTTCCCTTAGAGTATTTATGGCAATTTGGATACATCAAGATTCTTTCTTTTCTTTCTTTCTTTCTTTTCTTTCTTTCTTTCTTTCTTTCTTTCTTTCTTTCTTTCTTTCTTTCTTTCTTTCTTTCTTTCTTTCTTTCTTTCTTTTCTTTCTTTCTTCCTTCCTTCCTTCCTTCCTTCCTTCCTCCCTCCCTCCCTCCCTCCCTCCCTCCCTCCCTCCCTCTCTCTCTCTCTCTCTCTCCTCTCTCTTTCTTTCTTTCCTTCTTTCTTCTTTCTTTCTTTCTTTCTTTCTTTCTTTCTTCTTTCTTCTTTCTTTCTTTCTCTTTCTTTCTTTCTTCTTTCTTTCTTTCTTTCTTCTTTCTTTTCTTTCTTTCTTTCTTCTTTCTTTCTTTCTTTCTTCTTTCTTTCTTTCTTTCTTTCTTCTTTCTTTCCTTCTTTCTTTCTTTCTTTCCCTGAGACAATTGGGGTTAAGTGACTAGCCCAGGGTCACACAGCTAGAAAATATTAAGTGTCTGAGACTAGATTTGAACACAGGTCTTCCTGACTTTAGGGCTGGTACTCTATTATCTAGATTCTTTCAATGGGACATGAATACATTGGTTGTTAGACAGGAATCTCACATTTAGAGTGCCAATAATTATTGTTTATAGATGATCCAAAGACTAATTCATAGCATCTTCTGCTGCCTTTATGCTCACTCATCTATCATCCCTCAGAGAAAGAGGGAAGGGTCAACAAAGTTTAATGACTATGATTGTATTTTTTCTTTGTCCCTTGGGTTGCCAAGGCTAAAGGATTCATCTCTTCATGATCAATCTTCCGATGAGCCTTGGAAAGCAGACATGGACTATGCTAGAAGCCCACCAGCTTGGTCAAAACAATCATCCCAGGTTCTCAGGTTTGTAAATTCAGTGTTATCCATGATTCCTCACGCTTCCTTTACCCTTATTCCACTATATCCAATCAGTGGCCAGATCTTGTCATTTCTGCCTCACGTTTTCCCCTTCCACTCTACTCAAACAGCTCTGCATCTGTTCAGGCTCTTTCTTATTATCTCTTATCTCAACTATTGTACCAGCCCTGTTCTCAAGTCTCTGCCCACTGCAGTCCATTCTCATTCAGCTACCAAAATAATCTTCCTAAAGCAAAGGATCATGATCATGTTATTCCCTCCATCCTCCCACTCAATAACCTTCTGTGGCTCCCTATAACCCCTCACCCCACCCCCTCCCTTGGGATCAAATATAAACTCCTAACATGTTACATTTTAAGCTCTCCACTACAAATCCCTTTCCTATCTTTCTGATCTTCTTTTTATTGCTTCCCTTCATGTATTCTATCTACCATTAATCTACGCTGGCTGGCGTGTCATTCATGACCCAATATTCCCGCCTCCTATCTCCTACCTCAATGCCTTTGCTTTGACTATTCCCCCATTTGTGTAATGCTCTCCCTCATCACTTTCATCTGTTTCAAAGCAAAGCTCAAGCACCATCTTCTATATAAAACCTTTCCGATTCCTAGGCAGCCCTCTCCAAACCACCTTGTATTCATTTGGTCCATTTTCTCCATATACTTATATCTGGACATGTTGGCTCTTCCATTAAAATGTAAACTTCTTGAAGAAAAAGATTGTTTTATTTTTGTCATGCTTAGCGTAGTTCCTGAAACACAGTAGGTGCTTAATAAGTGTTTGCTTGATGGATGGATTACAAACGTGCAGTGCTTGCACTCCACTGGTGTCATAGCTTTCGAGCATGCAGGGTCACCTCCAGGCCATGATGGAGCCCAAAGTCATGTGATGGGTAAACAGTAGAATCAGGATTCGAACCCAAGACATCTGGTTCCAAAGCCAGGGCCCTCTCCACTCTGCTTCTTAAGTCATTCTATTTAGTTGGAATAATGGGGATCGGCACTAGGACTTGGGGATGGAGAAGAGGGAACATGCTCTCCCGTGATCCCCCACCCAGGGCTTCTCAACTGGAAGGCAAAGGGATGAGTGAGTGATGTTCTATCTTACCTTGCTTTATGAGGAGGAGAGAACTCCTAGTGTAGAAATAGGGGCTCTCGATGTTCCTACTTTGCCTAGTTGAGTGACTCCTTCCCTTTGATACCTCTTTCCTGGGGTTAATGATATCTCCCATCTGGCCGGGCTTCTTCCCTGTAATGGCAACTCCAGGTGTCTGCCCAGGGCTATAAAGGGGAGGGAGAGAGAGAAGAGCTGCTGGGGTTGGAAGTGACCCCAACTCAGATATTCTGTACCCTCAGACTGCTCACTCCCGTGGCCACCCAGCCCTCTGGTGATCCCCTTCCCATAGTTCTGAGGGGCTCCTCTCCCTCATGTCTCCCCATGCTTTCTCATCTCAGCCTCCTCCCTTCCCCATCCCCTCCCAGATTATTTGTCTCATCCCTCCCCTGGATAATGGCTGATGAATGTGGAGTCCAGGGGGTCAACCTGGGGGAGGCAGGTGCAGATGTGGATGGTGATCACAGGAGCTCAGCTCTGGAGTTCAAGAGACCTCCAAGACCTTGGCGTATACCCACCCCCCTTCTACAGATGAGAAAAATGGACCATAGGGAGATGAGATAACTTGCTTGAATTAATAGGTAAGATCAGAGATCCAACAGGTAACAATAATAACAATAACAATAATAATAATAATAATAATAATGCAGCCAGTTGGTACAATGGGTAGAGCACTACCCTGGAGTCAGGAAAACTTGCATTCAAATCCAGCCTCAGGCATTTATTAGGTGTGTGACCCTGGAGAAGTCACTTAGTCTCTGTTTGCCTTAATTTTTTCAGCTGGGAAATGGGGATAATAACAGCCTATACCTTGCAGAGTTGTGAAGATCCAATAAGGTATTACATGTAAAGCACTTAGCACAGTGATTGGCACATAAATATCAATTATACAGTGCTCTAAGGTTTACAAAACACTCTATCAGTCAATTAGCATTTATTACCCCTAAGCTAAGTGCAGGGGGTACAAAGAATGGCAAAAGACAATTCTTGCTTCCTGTCCCCTTGGCTGAGTTCCCTTTCTTCCTCAACGTCTGACTTCTCCAGAAATTCCCACTCCCACCCCAAGCTTCTGGGGCCTGGAAGAGCAAACCCTAAAGGGGGGAAGCAGTGATGGGTGTGAAGCCAGGGGATTGGCTTACATGACCTCAGACTGGGGAGGGGGAACTTCTAACTCAAAGTCAAGAGAAACAAGGTCTAGCTCCACCCCCCAAAAAGAGTATTTCTAGTCTGGGCTGGTTTGGAAGATGTAATATCTTCCTGTGAAGAGAGGGAAGGACACTCGACACTGGAAAGCTCTGGTATCACTTCTGCAGTTCCTGCCCAAGGGCTCCCTGACTCCCCGACCCTTGCTAACTTCTTCTCTCCTCGTTGTCCCTTCTCCCTTGCTGTCCTCCCTGGTCCCCATCAGGAGCCCTCACTGCTCCCCTGGAGTCTCACTTAGCCCCACTCTGTCCATCCTGTTCCTCACTGCTCCCTATGACTTTACTCACTCTAGTCCCTTGTCCTCACTAATCTCCCATCATCCCTTTCTTTTCCCTGTTCCCCAGTCCCTCCTTTCCGCTGGGATGGAAGCACTTTACAGGGGAGGGCCTGGGGAGTCAGTGAGAAGGGACTTTGAGGAAGTTAAGTGAGGGAGGTTCGGTTCCTAACCCAGTGAATCCCTCTCTACCCTCCCACAACTTCCCCTTCAGGGACGCCTGGATCCGACACCTGTAAGCCTTCGGGCCCTTTTTGCTTTGACCATGATACGGCCTCTCACACTGTCCAAGATCCTCCTGAGCCATCTGTGCCTGTCCCTGGCTGGATTCTGGACCAGGTCAGTCTAGCCCCCTTGGACCCCTCAGGTCTCGAGAGCCTGAGACACTTCATCGCTCATTCTAGAGATATCAAGAATCTTACCTTGGTTCCAGTGGATCCCAGACCCCCCTTCATTAAGTCTCCTTCTCTTACCCTACAAATTAGTTGGTTCCCTGACCTAGATGCAGAGGTGCCATATTATCCAGAGTCGAGAACAGGGAGGATGAGGGAGGGATGGGAAAGTTGGGGCAAGGAGGGGGGGATGGCTTCTAGGAGACCTACCGTTTGCAGGGCAGGCAGAGAAGACTAATGGGGAACTGCAGGCCCACAAGAGATGGAACCTCTCTGGTCCTGGTAAGGGACCAGAAGGTCCAGAAGTACCACTGGTTCTGGGCTCAGTGAGTCCTGCGCCAGGAGTCCCATGGCATGAGAACTTGGCTAGATGGAATTGTGGGCCAGGCAGGGATCGGGGGAGCTACTAAGTACAGTCATTCCTCAGGTCCTAGAACAAGAGGCACAAAGCAGGTAACTGGGAAGGAGGCTGACCCTCCGGCCTCCTCAGGGAAGGCTGCTGGCGTGGGGGTGACGCAGGGCAGAGAATGGCGTGGGGGTGACGCAGGGCAGAGAATGGCGTGGGTGCCTGGGGTCCTTTTTTAAGTAATTCTTCTTGCTAAGGGGATGCCAAACCCAACTCTGTTATTTGTACCTAAAGAAATTTATCATTGTCAGGCCCCTTTAAATATCGGCGTCCTTCGGCAGAGCCTTAGTTGCCTCTCCTAGTTATATCTGAGGGGACTTGGTGCTCTGGGGCACATGCACAGGAGGAGGAGGGTTAGGGAGGTCAGTGGGACTGGTTAGGCTAAAGTCAGAAGCCAGGAGACGGTGGTGGGTCAGGGTGGCCCACTCACTTTGGGAAGACCCAGAGTAACCCAGGTTTCAGGGAAGGGGATCTGGAGGGGGAGCCACAGAAGGTCCATGCGGAGAGGTGGGCTATGGGAGACACGCCATAAGCTTCCAGACTGCTGGACCCCTGGGAAAGTTTGTGTTTATTCTGGAAGTAAAAGGGAGACACCGGAGCCTTCGGAATCACGCCGTGCCTCTGAGGATTACCTTGCTGAGAGGAGAGGAAAGAATGGAGGCAGGGAGACCAATTAGGAGGCCATCATACTAGTCCAGCAAGAACTCGAGGAGGGAATTGGGAAAGAACTGGGAGAGGGAAAAGATGCTGAGGTTACTGGAACAGGCGACCAGGAAGACGGGAGTACCCTGAATGCAAGAGACAAGTTATGGGTAGGGGGAGGCGGGGGAGGATGACTGCCTCTGGTAAGGAGGTGCCAACTGGGGGGGAGCTCTGGCCCGTTTGGTGGCAGGGCCCAGCAGACCTTGCTGACACCGGCTTGTAGCGTTCAATGTGGCCTCCTTAGTCACCGTTCCCTGAACACTTCCATCCATGCAAGACAAAGGGACCAATAAAGTACCTACTGCGTGCACGCTTTGTGCTAGGCTCAGCGTTACTAAGCTAAAACCCAGACAGCCCCGGCCTAGAAGGGCAGTATTCTTCCGCTGGGAACTCCTCTCCGAGAGTCATGGAGCTCAGTGTGAGCAGTGAGCCCAGAACGGGCCCAGTTGAAAGGCTCTGCTAAAAAACCAGCTCCCCAACAGGGCATCCAGGCTCCTTCGGGAGAGCTCCCAGGCTGCTTTGGGAAGGTCACTCAAACCGAGACCTGTTGAAGACCTCAGCTCAGAAAGGCCCAGGTCTCCCACTGCATCCTGGGCCATCTCCAGTCGTCCTGATCTCCGTCTGGCCACCGGACCCAGAGGGCCCTGGAGGGGAAAGCGAGGCAGGTGACCTTGCCCAGGCCTCCTTTGTCGTCCTGATCTCTGTCTGGCCACCGGACCCAGAGGGCCCTGGAGGGGAAAGTGAGGCAGGTGACCTTGCCCAGCCCTCCTTAGTCGTCCTGATCTCCGTCTGGCCACCGGACCCAGAGGGCCCTGGAGGGGAAAGTGAGGCAGGTGACCTTGCTCCCTCACTTCAATCCGATTCACTTGTAAGTCAGCATCACCTCCCTGACGTCCTGGTCCTCTTGGAGAACGAAGCACAAGCAATGACGATGACATCAAAAACCTAAATCTGCCATTGTCAAAAGTGGGTTCAAATCTCATCTCTGATCCTTATGTGACCTTGAGCAAGATGCTTGACCTTCGGGGACCTGTTTCCCTAATTGTAAAGTGCAGAAGCTGGACCGCATGACTCCTGACCTGCTCGTTCTTCCCTCTGGGGTCAATAGCAGGTCTCCTTTCTTGAAGACGGCTCCCCTGCCCTCAGTGTTCCTATAAAGCATGTTGATAGTGATACAGAGTAATTTTTAGAGGAACATTTTGTACACTGTTACATCTCATTGTCACTTTGTATCCCGGCAAGGCCTGTATGCAGAAAGAGCCAAATAAGCGTCGGTGATAACTAGAGGCTCCAACTCTGGGAGGCTGGAGGGATGTCTGGGCAGCAACTGCAGCCAAAGACGCCAGCTAAGGGAGATGTGGGAGCCACAGAGAGCACAGACAGGAGTGGAGCCCACTCTTTCTCTCTCTTCCTCCTCCTCTTCCTCCTCCTCCTCCTCTTTCTTCTCTCTCTCTCTCTGTTTCTCTGTCTCTCTCTGTGTCTCTGTCTCTCTCTCTGTCTGTCTGTCTGTCTCCCTTCTTCCCTCCTCTTTCTTTCTCTCTCTCTCCTTCCTCTCTCTGTCTCTGTGCAAGAGGCGAAGACTCTCTTCCTCTCTCTCTCTCTCTCTCTCTCTCTCTCTCTCTCTCTCTCTCTCTCTCTCTCACACACACACACACACAATACACATACATACACATATAAACACACACACACGTACCCCAACAACCTAGAGGGAGGAGGCTGTGAGTTAACATTTGCTCCCCCTCTGGGATCCCCAAATCCCTCCCCCGGGCCTGGTAGTCTTGAAAGCCTCGGTTTTCCGAGGCTTTGCCTTTGGTTTTGGGTTTGATTGATGTTCCCTGGAACCAGAGAGGTCCGAGGCCGATGGGGAAAGCAGAGCTCGCCCCTCCTTCCTTCCCTTTCCCCGGCAGCAGGAAGAACTCGCCCGGAGGAGCTGCAGCCGGTGTTGCAATCATGGAGCCCAAGAAGGAGCCGGACTTGAGGCTCGGGCCCTCCCAGCGAGGCACCTCTCTGGCTGGTTTCCCTCGGGAGAGGAGCGCGTTTGGACCCATGCCCGCCGGTGCCCTGGGGCACGGCTCCCTCACTTGACGCGCTGTTTAGAGTGCGCGGCCCAGCTGGCCGGAGTCTCGCAGGGGCCCAGCAGAGCTGTGCAAGGCTGTGATTTAGCGGCTGCCTCAGGCCCCGGGCACCCCGTGCTTCCCTGAGGGAGACTGGCAGCTGTCCCGGGACTGCCTCCCAACAACTTTACACTTGGCCCCGTTCAGTGGGGAAGTGCAGCAGGAGAGAGGAAGATGAGCAGGGAGAGAGGAAGAGCCAGAGACCTCCCGTCTCCTCGGAGGATACAATGCGGTCTCTGTGTAAGACCTGGCTGCAATCTTCCCAGACCGGAGCCACAAAGAGCACCCCTCCCAAGGCCACGTGGGGTCTAAGTCATTTGGGACTGACTTCCCAGGCAGAAGTGATGTCTTCATTCAGTTTGGATGTTTAGGAGGATCCTGACCAGCTGGAGAGTCCAGAGGAAGGTGGCGGGGGTACAAGGGGGCCATCAGCCTCTTCTACACCAGGGCTTCTGGCCCAGAGAAGAGAGGGCTTAAGACTTGAATCCTGTCTAGAATTACTGGAAGGGCTGTCATGGGGCAGAGATTGACCGGGGGCAGAACCAGGAGCAATGGGGGGATGGCTATAGTTGCAGATTCAGGCTCAATGTCCGTGTGAAAGAACTGCCTAATCCTAAAGCTGCTCCAAAGCAGGAGCTACCGTGGAAGGTAGTGAGCTCCCCATCCCCCAGGATCATTTCTGGAACGAACACTTGCCAGGGAGGTTGCCAAGCGGATTTGCTAAGTGTGCGTTGGACTAAATTTGCTCTGAACTCTGTTCCAGGACACGACCTTTGTCTGTTCTGTGCAGAGGCCTGCGCCGAAGCCTGGGAAGGTGGGACGCTCAGCTCCGTGAGGAGCACTGGGCTCCGGTCCAGCCTCCCTCCCCCACATCGGGCCCCGGTCCCCCGCAGGGAGAGACAGCGCCCAGCGGCACCCGCTTCTTAAAGCCCGTGCTCCGAGGCCTTGGGTGGGCTGAGGGGAGCACTCTGAACGTGGCTCTGGTCCCAGGGAGCAGTGGGACCAAAACCGGGTTTCTCTTGTCCCATCCAGGAAGAAGAGGCCCTCGGCCTAGGCAGAGAGGGGCCGGCGCAGGCCCCTCAACCCCAGCCTCCCGCTCCCTGAGGCCTTTCTGGCTTCTCTGCCCTCCCGGGGAAGAATCCCACGCCCGCTCCGCCTCTACCGCCCACAAGCCAAGGATGGACAAAGGCCAGAGACGTTCCTTTCTTTATTTAGAAAACTTGAGGAAGACTTGTGTGCATCCATCTTACACGCCCGCAGGAAGGGGGTGTCTGGCCCGGGCGCCCCGGCCCAGCTCAGGGAAGCCAGAAAGTCTCACTAAGGCATTTGAAGCTGGCCCCAGGAATGGGCCCAGAGTGCAGCAGGTGGGAGAGGCCGAGAAGGTCCTGAGCTTGGCGGAGGCCAGTGCTGGTGCTGGCGCCCTGATCACCCGGATGCCCCGAGAGCATCCCGCTGTCACCTGCCACCGGGGGCAGGGAGCCTCACCTGAGAAGTGGCCTGAGATCCAGGCTGACCAACGTCATTTCTTTCTCCGGGTCCCCTTGGAGCCATTTCCAGCCCCGTCTGAGCTGTGGGGTTGGGACCGCTCCTTGCCCCCCTTCTCCTTCTGGGAGACTGCCTTGTTCTTCTCCCCACCTGCTGTTTCCGGCCTCCGGGGCCTGGGATGCAGTAGCGCCTGGAGGAAGTGGATGGCCCCCACCGAGCAGATGAGGCCCCAAAGCAGCGTTGGGGCAGCCAGGGGGGTCAGCTGATCCCGCAGCCAGCGCAGGGCTCGAGGTAGCAGGCTAGCTGAGCTGTGGGGGGCGCGGCCTGGGCTCTTGTCCTGAAGGAGAAAGAGAGAGAGAGAGAGAGAGAGAGAGAGAGAGGGGTGGCTATCCTGCCAACAGCCCCCAGTGCCACAGTAATAACAATGGGCATTCTGATAACACTGGAAGGTTTGCCAACATTTTGTCGCGCTTCACGTGTGGAGAACTAAGGGAACTTGCTCAGGTTCCGAGACAGTAAGGGAGGGAGACGGGGCGCCCACCTAAAACCCCTGCCTCCTTTTGCTGGGCCTTCTGCGCAGAGGCGCGCCTTCCCATGCATCCTGCCCCATTCCCAGCCTAGCCTCGGCCCCTGGGTCCCTCCTTACCCGGAGACCAAACTGTGCGAGCAATGACTCCAGCTTTGGGTCCCCCAGGGACACTGAGGGAAAGAACTCCTCGGACCATTTTCGCCGCCACCACGTGCTAAAAGACAGAAAAAGAAAAGGAGGCCAGAGGGGTTGGGGGAGCTGCTAGATTCCCCGGGCCCTTCCCAGCCTGCAACTGTGTCTGCCATTTGACAGCATGTGGCTGCTCTGCCACTCTCAGGGCCCTCTCCTCAGGCTAAGCTCCCAGGGCCCCACCCCCGCCTCCCACCAGGACCCCACTTTTGTCCCCTGTTCCTGACTCCCTGGCCCCTGGCTCCGCCGCCTGCTCCCCCCCCCCCCAGGGTCCCACCTCTGCCCTCTGCTTGCCACCACGGTCCCATCCCTGTTCCTTGGTCTTACCACCAGAGCCCCATCCCTGCCCCGGGATGCTGCGCTCTTCCCCCACCAGGGCCTCTCTCCTGCTCCCTGTGCCCTCCTAGGGCCTCACCCTTGCTCCCCAGGCCGTGAGAACCAGTACTTGTACAGGTGTGCCCGGATAAAGGTGGGCGGCTGCTCCCAGAACGGGTACTTGGAGACGTCCACTTGGAGCAGGCGGATCACTGGCGCAGGGGAGGGAACTACTGAGGATGCTGCCCCCAAAGCAAGACCTCCGCTCCCACCTCCTCAGCCCCTCGCTCACTCTGTGTCTTCCTCTGGAGCAGAGGGATGACTCCGAAGAGTGAGGCTGCCCAAGGCCTCCTGTGTCCTGCAGCACAAGGCCTTCCCCACCCCCACCCCCCACCCCGTGCTGGGTGCCAGGGGCCCGGGATCCTTTCTTCCAGCACTAGGGCCCCTGCCTCCCTCCTCTGTGCCCTCACCGGGTGCTTTTCCCTGAAGTAGGCGGTAGACGAGACTGGAAAACCAGGGGCTGTGGGTGTGATGGCCCAGGGCAGCAAACCACATCTGCCAGTCTAGGCGGGGCTGGTGGGGAACCACGATGGGGGGGGCCACACTGACATTCCCCGGCTTATACATAAACTCGATCTCCTTGGGAAGCCAAAAAGGGAAAGAGCTGAGGGTCCCAGCTGGCAGCACGGCTCTCCCTCCCTCCTCTAAGGGCTTCCGTCCTGCAGCGTCCCGGGCTGGCGGCCCACATGACACAGCCCCTCGCGGGATGGGAGGACAGGTCGGGGGTCACAGGGAAGAAGCGGGAGCCAAGGAAGGCAGGTCAGCGACGGCCGAGGAATTAAACAAGTGCTTCCTTTTTCGGGGGAGGGTTCACAGGGGGGTTAGTCTGCCTAGCCCAGGAGGTTGGGAGGGGGGATCCCAGATCCCCAGGCTGTGTGAAGGGGCATAAGCGCAAGGCTGGCATTGCCCCCGACACAAACATGGCTCCGAGCCCTGACTTCTTGTCTGCCCGCCTGACTCCAGGACCAGGACTTACGGTCCTCATCTGCAGTGACTCAGGGGCATCTCTGCCCTCACGCCAGCACCCGCCCTGCCCATCGGAGGCCACGTCCCCGGCTCCTCACCGTCCAGCTCTGCCCGTCATAGCTGCCCTCCAGGACCACCTCGGGCCGCCCCCCCAGGCCCGTCATGCGGCGGAAGAGGCCATAGGAGTTGGCCAGCTGCAGGTGCTCCACGGCGCCAAAGAGGCGGTAGGCCCCGGGCCAGAGCTGCCGGTTGGTCCCCGGCTCCACGTAGGTGTAGGGTACCTGAGGCGAGCGACAGCGCGGGTCGTCCCCAAGCCCGGAACACCCCGGCCCCCGTCCCCAAGCCCCGCCCGGCCCCCGGCTCACCAGGCTGATTGTGAACATGGCCACGGCGGCCGCGCCCACGACGGACAGCTGCACGGTGGCTTTGAGCTTCCCCAGCCATTTGCGGATGCGGGCACACCTGGGGGAGGAGGGGACCAGCCAGACTTAGGAGGTCCTTGGGCCCCCGGCCGCCCTCGGGGCCGGCTCTCCACGCCCAGCACGGAGCCCGCGTGCTCGAGAGGGGCTCTGGAGCCGGAGACGGGCCCAGGCCCTACCTTGGCTCAGGACCCAGGGCCTCAGCTCCCAGCCCAGCCCGGCCTGCCTCGTACCTGTAGAGGGCAGTCAGCAGGACCCAGAGCAGGGAGGCCATGCCCAGCCACACGGAGGGCATCGTGACCACCTTCAGCCACTGCGAAAACTCGTGGAAGGTGAAGGCTGGGGAGGAGAAGGAGCGGAGTCAGGAAGGGGACGTGCGAGGCGGGCTGCCCTGTGCCGGCCGAGTACCGGCCACCTCGCGGGCACCACCTCGCCCTCGCCATCCGAGCGCCCGCCCCGCCGGCACCTCCTCCCCGCCCCCGCGCCGAGGACCGTGACTCCTCCTACCCGTCTTGGCCTGAATGCTGCCCCATTCCCGGTCCAGCTCCAAGCCAAAGTAGTGCACCGTGCCGTAGGCCAGGAGCCCGTAGACGGCCAGCTCCAGCAGCAGGGACAGGGCAGTCAGCAGCCGCCGGGCCCGGGCTGCGGAGACAAGGACGGGGGGAGGGCGTGGGGCCGGGGGCCTGCCGGCCGAGCTCCCCGCCCCACGGGCCGAGGGGGCACTTACAGGCAGGCGGCTGCTTCGTCCGGCCCGCGCCCAGCCACCAGGCCACGTGCTGGTCGTCCAGCAGGGACGTGGTGAGCACCAGGGTCAGGAAGTTGAAGAAGTTATAGTTCCCTGTGAGGATGATCAGGACCTGGAGCAAGGCCTGGGGAAAGGGGGCAGGGAGGTCAGTGCCTCCCCCGCAGGGGGGTGATGGCGGAAGGGGGGGGGGAGGTCAGTGCCTCCCCCGCAGGGGGGTGATGGCGGAAGGGGGGGGGGAGGTCAGTGCAGTGCGGGGGAAGTAGAAGAGAGGAGGGAACAGGGGAAGGAGGGAGGGGAACGGGGAATAAGGGATAGGGTAATAGGAGGTAGGGAGGGCAGTAAAGGGGGAGCAAGAGGGGAAGGACGGGAGAAGGAGAAGAGGAGAGGAGAGTAAAGGCGTGGGGGAGGGAGGCAGGGAAGAACAAGGGAGGGAGCATCAGTGATTCCCCATCAGCCAGGGAACAAAACGCAGAGTCCCGAGACGGCCCTTCCCAGGCCTCCGGCGTCCTTCCCCAAGGACATTTCAGATCTGCCCTTGCCCCAAGGCCAGGCCGGCCAGTTCTTGACGTCTGTGCCAAGGGGGCATCTGGCCCTGGGCTGGACCATCCTCTACGGGCAGCCCTTTCCCCCTTCTGCCCACCGAGGTCAAGCAGGCCGGCTCCCACCCCCTTCCCCGCGACAGCCCGTCAGGTCTGAGGCCCCGCTTGCGTGCCCCACCATCCCCTCAGGTTTCTTGTCCTGGAGAACCCTCCCCTGACCCTCATGGGGCCTGAACTACGGATCCCTCGGCTGCCCAGGCCCCGGCCGCTGCGCCCCCGCGCCCCCAGAGCCAAACCCGAGAGCTGGCAGCTGCGGCAGACGCTGAGCGTGCCGGGAGCTCGGGTCCACTAAAAGCCCCGGATCTTTTCCCGGAGCTCTGGTCACACTTCCCCCATCGCGGACTCTGAGGCTGGTTTCCCCCAGCTTTTTCACACAGGACCCGACCCAGAGCTCAGCCCGGGGTCCTGGCAGCCCGTGACTCCCTGTCCCTCCCAGTCTCTGTCAGCTGGATGGGTGAGCGTCCTAGGCCCAGTCCCCTCCACCCCGGGTCCCGCTCTGCCCGGCCTACCTGGGAATAGAAGGCGGCGAGGCGGAGCCGGCGGATCGGGGCAAAGAACAAGACGGGCACGGCGATCTCGATGAGGAAGGTGGCCACCACGCTGAGCTTGTGAAGCCAGACGGGCAGGTGGTGGGCAAACCAGGCGGCAGGTGTGGGCAGACACTGGGTCTCGTAGTGGTAGGTCAGGGCTGGGGAAGGGAGAGCGGGGCTCAGGAAGGGCAGGACACACAGGGCCCCTCGGGGGGGGCGAGGGCACGGGACGGGGTGGGGGGCAGCGTGGCTGGCTCACCTGTGAGCCCCCACCAGGTAGGGCAGCGGCTGGTGAGCTTGACCACTCCTGAGGCAAACATGAGGCGGAAGAGGAGCCACCGGACCAGCCAGAAGGGGACGTCCGCGTGTGGCGGGGCTCCCGTCTCCTTGCCCCACGTGGGACACCAAGGGGCCACCAGCACCGCCAGGAAACCAGTCTCCAGCAACAGGGAGTCCCTGGAGGGGCCGAGGGTGGGTATCACAAAGAGGGAGGCCGGAACCGGGCCCTACCCACCCCAGCTGTGGCCCGGCCTAATGCCCCGCGGGTGCCGGTGTGCACGCCCTGCAGCCCGAGTCCTCAATGGACTGTCTTTGCCAACCTTCGGGCAGTGGGTCCCCATGGAAGCCCCGGCCCCATCCCTGGCCTCCCTCACACAAGGAAGTCCAGCCCCTGCTCTGTCCTTCCTCCTGCGCTGACCACTGGGAGCTAAGGAGTTCCCAGTCTGGGCTGCTACAGCCGGCTGGTCCAGGGGCCGCTGGGACGTGAACTCAAACTCTGGGATGGAGGAGAAGGCCACTTACCACTGGAAGTACAGGAACACCTGTCCCACCTGCAGGAAGACAGGAAGGTCTGCAAGGGGGGCCTGGCCAGCCCTGGGGCAGGTTCCTCCCTACCCGACCCTTCCCCCGGGGGGGGGACTGGAGGGGGGAAGGACAGGGGTTCGCTGGGGCACGGGCAGGAGCGGAGAAGCTTTGCGATGCTTCCCCCAGATCCCAAGGGAAGGGAAGGGAAGGAAGCAAGATCCTAGAGCCCGCAGAGCTGGAGAGAGGGCAGGAAGTGGGCGGGCCGAGCTGGCCAGTGGCTTCCCTCCGGAGCGGCAGGGGAGAGGGGGAGGGACAGGCCAGGTCCGTCCTGCTGCCCAGGAGGGCCCTTCTCACCTGGTAGAGGGAGAGGTAGAGGCTCCAGAGCAGCAGGTAGAGCAGGCCATGGCGCAGGGCGGGCAGCAGCAGGACCCCCAGGCTGCCCAATGCCCCCAGAAGGCTCAGCAACTCCATGCCTTGCTCCGTGTCCAGCCCCAGGCGTGGGGACAGCCAGAGCAGGGTGGGGACCTCCCACAGCTGCTGCCACAGACCCTTCCCCAGAGGCCGGAGCATCTTCCGGGCCGGCAGAATCCCATCTCGCCCATACAGCCCTGGAGGGAAGGCAGGTCAGGAGGGCAGCTGGCCCCCACTGGGGGGGGGAGGCTGGTCAATCTGGGTGTGGGTGAGGGGCCAGCGAGGTGCCCGCCCCCATCCCAGGAGAGAAGAACAGGAACTACGTGGCCGACTGGAGGGGAAAGATGCCAGGGGGCAGGGGCAGGTCCCTGGAGAGGGGCCTAAGGTACAAGTTCCAGGGGAAGTGGGAGGAGGGGGAGGGGGGGGCAGGTCCCATTAGAGTCCCCAGGAGAGTTTGGAGGAGAAAGGTGGGGGGGGGTACCCGGGGAGGGAGTGTTGGAAGAGATTCCAAGGGAAAGGGGGGAGGGGGCCTAGGAGGAGGGCCTGGGGTGGAACTTCCCGGGAAAAAGGAGAGGGTCCCTAGGGGGAGGATCCGGAGGGGGGATTCCAAGGGAAAGAGAAGGATCTCCAGGGAAGGGAAGAACTGGAGGGGGATCCCTGGGGCAAGGGGGGAGGGTCCCCGGGGGAGGGGCAGGGGAGGATCCGGAGGGGGGATTCCAAGGAAAAGAGAAGGGTCTCCAGGGAAGGGAAGAACTGGAGGGGGATCCCTGGGGCAAGGGGGGAGGGTCCCGGGGTTGGGTCCCAGGGGGAGGATCCGGAGGGGGGATTCCAAGGGAAAGAGAAGGGTCTCCAGGGAAGGGAAGAACTGGAGGGGGATCCCTGGGGCAAGGGGGGAGGGTCCCCGGGGCGGGTTCCTGGGGAGCGAGATTCCTAGGGCTAAGGGGGGAAGGTCCCCGCGGGCGGGGGTCGCGCGGCCTCACCAGGGATCTGCGCGTAGAGCGAGGCAAAAGCGAACAAGAAGGCAGCCGCCACGCCCTGCAGGAACAGGCGCTGGGGCTGCCGCGAGCCCGCCATGGCAGCCTGTCCGGGTCCGAGCCTGGGCAGGAGCTGCCGAGACACGTCGGCCCGCCCGCGGTTGGCCCCGCCCCTCTCCCCGACCCCGCCCTTGAAGCGCGTCATGGCCCTCCGGCTCCGCCCCCCGTGGCAGCCCAGGGCACCGAGGAAGCTAGCTCCCTCCCTCTCGCTTCTGTCCCGCCCCCGTATTTACGTCAACGCATCCGCCCCTCCTCTGGCCTTGCATTCGCTTAAGCCCCGCCCAGCGCGGCGACGTCATCCAGGTCCCCGCTCCTCGTCCAGCAAAATCTCCACCTCAGTCGCCGAACGCCCCGCCCGAAGAGGAGTCTCCATCCTTCTTGTGACGGCCCCGCCCCACCGTGTCCGGGGGAGAAGCCTCCCGGAGCTCTCCCTTCTCCTTGGTCTCCGCCCTCCAGGCGGGGGCGTCCCCAACGCTCCGCCCACTAGACACCGCCCCCTTTCTCGGGGTAGCGGCTGGTAGGCCTCGAATCGTGTGACGTCACTGATGCGCGCCGGGCGCCGCTCTTGATCGTCACCTAGTGTCCTGAGCGGGAAACGCAAAAATGGCGCCAGACCGAGCGGCCCCTACCGTGGCCTGAGTGGGAAGCGGAGGCCGGAGCTGGAGCCCCGGCAGCCACTTCGTCCATGGAGGACGTCGAGAGCCGCTTCGCCCACCTCCTGCAGCCCATCCGCGATCTCACCAAGAACTGGGAGGTGGATGTGGCGGCGCAGCTGGGCGAGTACCTGGAGGAGGTGACGTCACGGGGCTCGGGAGGGTGACATCATTGAGGGCCAGGCCGGCGGAGGGTCTGGGCGGTGACATCACCGAAGGCAGGCCAGGGCCTGGTGTTGGGGGTTCCAGCAGTCTGGAGTTGGAGTGGAGTCCGGCACTCTTTAACAAGCGAGCATTGCTTAAGCGCCCACTGTGTGCGGCGCTCTGCGCTTCGGGCCGGGGTTCCCGCCCTCGGGGGGCTGCGGGTCGGAGGTGCAGCCACCCCTGGAACTGCAGTGATAGCCAGCAGCGTGCACCTTGTGTATCACAGGATCTCTACTCCAGAGCCGGCCGACAGCCCCGGTGCCATTTCCCAGGGGGGGAAACCGAGGTTTCCTGCACAAATGCCAGTCACAGCACCTGGAGGCAAGGGGGGGGGTGGAGAGGAGTGAGTGACAGGCTCAGAACGGTGCTTCAGCAAACTCAGTTCCTCCACTGAATGGAGGATGCAGTGGAGTGGAAAGCAAGACCCCCCCCCGCCCCCCAGCTGTTATTGCCGTAGTTCAGCTGAGAGGAAACAGAAAACATGAGACTTCAAAGAAAGGCAGGTCTGGAGTCAATAAAACCAGTTACTGACACTGGCTGATCTAAGGGACCAACTTTGGTCAGGTCTGAACCTCAGTTTCTTGTCTGTAAAAGTGCCCAGTGCCCCCCCCCCAAGGTTGTCCTAGGTGGTCTGTGGACCTCAGAGCAGCCCCTGCCTCCCGGCTCAGGCGTGTGAGGGAGAGCTGTGGTCAGCCCCCTCTGGTCAGCTGCCTCTTGCTTGGAGTCACTTGAGCATCAATATGCTGCCTCTACCAGCATCCCTAGGAACAGTCGCTGCTTTCTGGGCACAGATCTGCTTACGTACTTGCATACAAACAGTTCCCTGCTCTGCCCAAGACTTGCTCCCACCTACAAGTACATGTGGGTCCCCCACCTTTGCAGGTTTTGTCACCTCACAGACTATTTTCCAAAGAAGGGAGATGGGAAAATTGGGATTTCCACTGGGAAAGTAAAGTTTAGAAAAGCCTCGGACGCAATGTGATGGATATTAAGAGAATCAGCCAATGACTGAGCTGTGGAATACTTCCCTAATAACTTCTAGATGCACATTGACCCGTTGATATATGGTAACATTTGGGTCCAGTACAGACAGTTCTGAACCTACCAAACTGACTGATTTATCCGTCTTCTTGGGGCAGGATAGGAAGCATCAATGATCAAGTCAGTGAGTTACTCATCAAATGTTTATTAAGTATTGACTTAATTCTGGGCACTGGGGGATGGAAAATGGACAGAAAAAGGAAAAAAAAACTACTCGGGGAGCTCACATCATAACGGGATATATCAGAGGAGATAAAAAGTCATTCCTGGGCTTATCCCCCTGCAGAAGGGGGGGACTTGAGCTGAGTCTTAAAGATCAGGAGGCAGAGGAGAGAAGGGGAAACTGAGTCCCAGAGAAGTCAGCACTAGGAAGCAGCAGGGTCTGGCCTTAGTTTGAGCTTTGCAGGATGTCCTGGCCTTGGTGGCAGAAGGAACCGACTTCATGTTTCTGTGCCTCCATTTCTTCATCTTGTTAATTGGGGACAAAAGCACTTGTCTTCCAAGGCTGTTGTGGGGACCAAAAAAGTTAACACATATAAGGAGGACTGCTGGCAAGAAAGGGCCAGATAAGTTCTAGCTCTTATCGTGAACCACAGAAGGACCTTGGAAGTGGTGAGCCAAGATTTCAACGAGTGGAAGCTAATGTTTTAAGAAGGGAGAGTTTGGACCCTTGCCGTTTGTTTGTTGGCTGGCTCACGGCGTCATTTTCTGGTTACGCTTTTGTGCGTGTTTGTCAGTGGACGTAAGAAACAGGAATCTTTTAAAAATAGAGATTTGGGTCTTGAAACAGGGACCAAGGAGGAGCTTGGGGTTGACAATCGTCCTTATTCGTGCAGGTAGCTTGGTTGGCCAGGGCAGTCAGGGAGGTTCTGGTGTAAGGCCTGAGGCGAGGCACCCGCTGCAGGCAGGGGCTGTGAAAGGAGGGCGGGGTGGGGGTGGAGGGCTTCCTAAGTACCACCGGGAAAGGCCGCCCTCTGGGAGGACATGGCTCTTTCTCGCCTGCCTTCGGACCTTGATCTCTTATCTGTTCCCTGCTGCACTCCGACTCCACCAGCCTGGGTGGGACTCGGGCAGGAGATGGGGTGAGGGCGTATTCCGAGGGGTAGGAACAGTAGCAAAGGCCTGGAGGTGGGATTGAGCGGGGTCAGGGTAGGGCCCGGCTCACTTCCTTTTTTCCTGTGTTCCTCCCCATATGTCCTGAAGCTGGACCAGATCTGCATTTCTTTTGATGAAGGCAAAACCACCATGAACTTCATCGAGGCTGCACTGCTGATCCAGGGGTCTGCCTGTGTCTACAGTAAAAAGGTGAGCCCTTGGCCGGGGCCACTGCCCGCGCAGCCTTGCTACGACAGGCACTCCGAGCACTGTGCACACAGTGACTCCCGGGGGCCGCGGGGAGGCGGTGTGTGCGTGCTGTGACTCTCTGGGGCCGCGGGGAGGCGTGTGTGCGTGCTGTGACTCTCTGGGGCCGCGGGGAGGCGACGTGTGCGTGCCGGGACTCCCAGGGGTCGCGGGGAGGCGAAGTGTGCGTGTTGTGACTCTCTGGGGCCGCGGGGAGGCGTGTGTGCGTGCTGTGACTCCCGGGGGTCGCGGGGAGGCGGAGTGTGCGTGCTGTGACTCCCGGGGGCCGCGGGGAGGCGACGTGTGCGTGCTGTGACTCCCGGGGGTCGCGGGGAGGCGGAGTGTGCGTGCTGTGACTCCCGGGGGCCGCGGGGAGGCGTGTGTGCGTGCCGGGACTCCCGGGGGCCGCGGGGAGGCGACGTGTGCGTGCTGTGACTCCCGGGGGCCGCGGGGAGGCGGAGTGTGCGTGCTGTGACTCCCGGGGGTCGCGGGGAGGCGGAGTGTGCGTGCTGTGACTCCCAGGGGCCGCGGGGAGGCGTGTGTGCGTGCCGGGACTCCCGGGGGTCGCGGGGAGGCGGAGTGTGCGTGCTGTGACTCCCAGGGGCCGCGGGGAGGCGTGTGTGCGTGCTGTGACTCTCTGGGGCCGCGGGGAGGCGGAGTGTGCGTGTTGTGACTCTCTGGGGCCGCGGGGAGGCGGAGTGTGCGTGCTGTGACTCCCAGGGGCCGCGGGGAGGCGTGTGTGCGTGCTGTGACTCTCTGGGGCCGCGGGGAGGCGGAGTGTGCGTGCTGTGACTCTCTGGGGCTGCGGGGAGGCGGAGTGTGCGTGCTGTGACTCCCGGGGGCCGCGGGGAGGCGACGTGTGCGTGCTGTGACTCTCTGGGGCCGCGGGGAGGCGGAGTGTGCGTGCCGGGACTCCCGGGGGCCGCGGGGAGGCGACGTGTGCGTGCTGTGACTCTCTGGGGCCGCGGGGAGGCGTGTGTGCGTGCCGGGACTCCCGGGGGTCGCGGGGAGGCGGAGTGTGCGTGCTGTGACTCCCAGGGGCCGCGGGGAGGCGTGTGTGCGTGCTGTGACTCTCTGGGGCCGCGGGGAGGCGGAGTGTGCGTGCTGTGACTCTCTGGGGCCGCGGGGAGGCGGAGTGTGCGTGCTGTGACTCCCGGGGGCCGCGGGGAGGCGACGTGTGCGTGCTGTGACTCTCTGGGGCCGCGGGGAGGCGGAGTGTGCGTGCTGTGACTCCCGGGGGCCGCGGGGAGGCGTGTGTGCGTGCTGTGACTCTCTGGGGCCGCGGGGAGGCGGAGTGTGCGTGCCGGGACTCCCGGGGGCCGCGGGGAGGCGACGTGTGCGTGCTGTGACTCTCTGGGGCCGCGGGGAGGCGTGTGTGCGTGCCGGGACTCCCGGGGGTCGCGGGGAGGCGGAGTGTGCGTGCTGTGACTCTCTGGGGCCGCGGGGAGGTGTGTGCGCGTGCTGTGACTCTCTGGGGCCGCGGGGAGGCGGAGTGTGCGTGCTGTGACTCCCGGGGGCCGCGGGGAGGCGACGTGTGCGTGCCGGGACTCCCTGGGGCCGCGGGGAGGCGGAATGTGCGAGCAGTGACTCCCTGGGGCCGCGGGGGAGGCGTGTGTGCGTGCTGTGACTCCCAGGGGTCGCGGGGAGGCGTGTGTGCGTGCCGGGACTCCCGGGGGTCCGCGGGGAGGCGGAGTGTGCGTGCTGTGACTCTCTGGGGCCGCGGGGAGGTGTGTGCGCGTGCTGTGACTCTCTGGGGCCGCGGGGAGGCGGAGTGTGCGTGCTGTGACTCCCGGGGGCCGCGGGGAGGCGACGTGTGCGTGCTGTGACTCCCGGGGGGCCACGGGGAGGCGGAGTGTGCGTGCCGTGACTCTCTAGGCCCGCGGGGAGGCGACATGTGCGTGCTGTGACTCCCGGGGGTCGCGGGGAGGCGGAGTGTGCGTACTGTGACTCCCGGGGCCCGCGGGGAGGCGACGTGTGCGTGCTGTGACTCCCGGGGCCCGCGGGGAGGCGACGTGTGCGTGCTGTGACTCCCGGGGCCCGCGGGGAGGCGACGTGTGCGTGCCGGGACTCCCGGGGGCCGCGGGGAGGCGTGTGTACGTGCTGTGACTCTCTGGGGCCGCGGGGAGGCGGAGTGTGCGTGCCGGGACTCCCGGGGGCCGCGGGGAGGCGACGTGTGAGTGCTGTGACTCTCTGGGGCCGCGGGGAGGCGTGTGTGCGTGCTGTGACTCTCTGGGGCCGCGGGGAGTCAGTGTTCTTTATGTTTTGGGGGCCTTGTTTCCTCGGGGTCCTTTTTGGAGCCCGGTTGTGTTAGCCCTTTGTTGTGATGGCAGAGAGGTTGTTTCCTGCCTTTGAGAGAGCGACCTTCCCTTCCCTCCACCCCCCTCAGTTCTCCCCTGAGAGTAGCACCCGTGGGGCTCTCTTGCTTGCCCTGTAGGGCAGTAGCTGTGGGTCCTTGTCCAAGGCCCCCCAGCTCCATCATGTCACCCCCGTGGGCTGCCCGCGGCTCCCTGGGGCACACTGGCTGTGGCCATGCTTTGTGTGGGGGCGCGCACTAGATGGCCCCTGGGGGGGGGGGGCGTCCCTAGGGCACAGACACGTATACACTCGTTCTCAGACCCACAGGCCCGTTCCGATGCTTTGGGACCAGCTCCGCTGGGCCATTGCTGGGTGGGCTGGGAGGGAAGCCCGCCGGCTGCTCTCCTCAGCCCGGGCCCCTCTCTTGGCAGGTGGAGTACCTCTACTCGCTGGTTTACCAGGCTCTGGATTTCATCTCAGGCAAAAAGTAAGGGCGGTGGGACACAGTGAGAACCTGGGCCTGCCATGCGCCGCAGACGCCCCAATGATCCTTCTCTACTCTGCCCCACTGGGGTTTGGTAACAAGGAGAAACGGGAGGACAGGAGGCTGGGCGGAGGCCGGGCACCCTCAGCGGGGGCAGCCGCCCGGGGAGGAGGCGCGCCCCCGGAGCTCCCCGGCTGCTCTCTGATAACCGCACGGCCTCCTGCCAGGGGAGAGCTGACCCGTGCCCGTCTGCCTCTCTCCACCAGGCGGAACAAGCAGCTGGCGTCGGCGCAGCCCGATGGGCAGGATGGTGACAGCACCTGCAGCACTCGCCCCGAGCCCGAGGAAGAGGTGAGGCTCCCCGGGGCCCTGGCCCACGCCTCCGGGCCCTTCCCCGGCCCCACGGCTCCTGCTAGCTGTCGCCTCTGTCTCCCCACAGTTTCTGTCCCTCGATGACTTTCCTGATCCCCGCACAAACATAGACCTGAAGGATGACCAGCCTCCCACCGTAAGTGGCGCCTTCTCCCCGATGCTCCTGGTCCTTTGGGCGGATCTCGGGGGCGGCGGTGGTGGGAAGGGGCTGAGGGCCTGGGAGGTGGCCGGGCTCTGGGGGAGCCCTCCTCCCGCATCCGGTGACTCTGTGCTCCCGACAGGCCGTGCCTGTCATTCCCTTGGTGCCCATGGCCCTGGTGCCCCCTGATGAAGAAGAGAAGAAGAGCAACCCACTCTATAGGTACAGGACCCCGGCCCCCGCCCCCAGTTCTCCGCTGCCTCTCTGGGGGTCTTGTTCTGTGTCTGCCCCGAGCCTGCGGCCTCCCCGAGGCGGGGCATGGGTCTCCACCGCCTCTTCTCAGAGCATGTTGTCTGCCAGCACAGCCGCCGAGGGGAGGTCCTGGCAAGCCGCAAGGATTTCAGGATGAACACCTCCACCCCTCACCCCAGCGGTGCCTTCCTGCTGGAGCCAGGGGGCCTGTCCCCAATGGAGCAGACCGTGCCGAGGACCCAGCCCGGTGAGGGTGAGGGTCAGGAGACTGGGGGGAAGGGGAGTTGGGGATCCCTTGCCCTGGGCTCAGGACCCAATTGTTCATGTGGGGGACTTGTTCTGCATGAGAATCCTGGACAATAAAAGCCAAGGGGCAGTAATTATTCTCTCCATCCAGTGGGCACTGGGTGCCAGACCCTGTGCCGGGGGCTGGGCAGTCCCACCTTCCAGAGCTTACTGTCAGGAGCCGGGGGCAGGGAACCGCTTCTGCTCAGAGCTGAGGAACCTCCGAGCCACCACTGAGAAGTGCGGGCTGAGGTCTCGGCGGCGGTGCCCTCTGGCCGACGTCAGGATCATTCATCAGGAGGTGAAAGGGGGCGTCCCGGCCGCGGCACAGAGAGGGCGGCCGGAGCCTGGGAGCCCCAGCGGAGCGCAGTCAGCCCGGAGATGGACTGGCTGCTTGTGCCGAGCTCCCCCCAGGCAGGACAGGCCCTGGGTCAGGGCGTGTGGTTTGAGCTGGGCCTGTTTTGCAGATGAGCATCCACGAGGTCAGGGCCTGGACCCAGCCTGTCCCCTCCACCTTGAGCCCCCTTCTCCCGGAGCGTGCTCTTCGCTGTGGAGGCCCAACTGAGGAGGGGCGAGGGGGCTGGCGGCGTGGCCGGCTGGGCGTCCCCAGCACGAGCTCGGCCCTCCCCTTCTCATTCTCCTCTCCACAGACGCAGAGAGGCCCGAGGAGATGCCCATGGACGTCTCCATCGACATGTCCCCAGCTCCGGTGCTCAACTTCTCCCAGGAGGAAGATGAGAAGCCAGGTGTGGAGCTGAGGCTCATTCCCACCCTCCCACTCCCCCGCAGCTCCCAGCATTCCTTGCACCCAGATCTGGCCCATGCAACCCCAGCCCCAGGCAGCAGAGTCTCCTTCCCCCCAATTTAATGGAGGCGAATCCAGCCTCGGCTTTACTCTGAGCTTGGGAGCCCGGCAGCCCCGC
This sequence comes from Antechinus flavipes, assembly GCF_016432865.1. NCBI lineage: Eukaryota > Metazoa > Chordata > Mammalia > Dasyuromorphia > Dasyuridae > Antechinus > Antechinus flavipes. The sequence continues at coordinate 292,319,783 of NC_067402.1, read as the reverse complement.
TCCCCGGACACCTGCCTGGGCCCGCAAGGACTTCGGGGCCCACAAGGGCTTCGGGGCCCGCAACGGCCCGGCCTCATCCTCCTCTCCCGCCCTTCTCCAGAGGCAGCACTACCGGAAGGTGAGGAAGAGGTGGGAGGAGATGCGCTCCTTCACCCGGAGGTCCCCGAGGCCTCTCCACAGCCCCCCAACCAGCAGCAGGTAGGCGGGAGGAAGGGGGTGACTGCTCCCATGATGTCAGAGGGACATGGGCTCTTTGGGGCTCATGTGGGCAAATGACTCACAGAAGAGTGAATGGGGGGGGGGTCCCCTGGGCCTACTGCGTCCTCGTGTTTGAGCATATTTTAGCCCCACATCTGGGGACCACTGGAAAATACATGAAGTATGGCATAATCACAGGCCTTTTCCTGGTCTCCACTCCACTTCCAGCAGCCCCCAGAAAACCTTGGGGACCCTGCCCTTCCCCCTAAGCAGGGCGGCCACTCGGGCTGGTCTGGGCAGAACACCTGCTTGTTCCCTCCAGCCTTTGGGGGGCAGGCGGAGGTCCGACAGCAGTGAGGTTGATTGCCTCGACTCTCTCTCCTAGGGTGTCCTGGAACCAAGGAAGTACTCGCTGCGGGGCAGACCCCCAGCTGCTACCCCTCGCCCCTCATGGCACCCAAAGGCAAGAAAAGTTGGGGCTGAGGGAGGTGCCACGGAGGTCTCTTCCCTGCCCCTTTCTGGGAGCCATTAACTTTGCCAGCTGTCAGGTGGGGGGAGGGATCCCTTTCAGGGTGGCCCTGGCATCTTTGTGGGCAGGTAGGCCAGCATTTGACTTTACGGGGGTCCCAAGCGCATGGTCCTCACTCGGTATCCCGTGTCCTGCATTGCAGGAGCCCCCCGATCCCTGGCAGAGTCTGGACCCCTTTGATTCTGTGGAGGGCAAGCCCTTCAAGAAAGGTAAGGAGTGATCAGGGCCGGAGGCGAGCCCTGTGGTGTGCTGGGGACAGCTCGGCCCATCCCCGGGGCCCAGGGAGGCTGGGCTTGGGGGCACCCACATCTCTCCAGCGTCCATCCCTCCGGGGCCGGGTTCCCCTCGCCTCACTTCCAGGCTTTGTCCGCCAGGTAGCCCTTACTCTTTGCCGCAGCAGCTGGAGGAGACCACATCTGGCAAACGCAAAAGGAAGATCTCCACCAGACTCCAGGGGTTTCATGAGTGGTACTTGGCTGCTTGTGAGTTGAGTCCCAAGTGGGGTGGAGGTCTCGGGAGGGGCAAGGGGGTGGGCAACGATGGGGTAACAGGTCCGAGCTCCGGTGACGCTCGTGTGACTTCCCTCAGATAGCGGCCGTAGCTCCCAGAAACCTCGGCACAGAGGCCCCACATTTGCAGGTGAGGCTGGAGAAGGGTGGGAGACCCGATCGGGACGGGGGGCGAGAGTGCCAGAACCGAGGGCCCTAGCAATGTCTCTGCAGACCTAGAAGCCCTCTACTGGAAGCACATCAAGGAGCAGGTGGATGCCCTTCGGAAACTGCGGCAGGGAGAGGTGAGGGCAGCGGGCTCAGCAGACACCGGGCCCGGCCATTGCTCCCAACCACTGCCAAACCCCAGGAGACGGTGCCTGTGGATCTGCCTCCGTTTCCCCTGCAAGGAGCTGGGCGATTTTGGCAAATGGCCCCTGTGGGAAGGGCAGGAGGGTTCAGGTCTAGACCCTGGGTAGCTCACCTCCCCCTGCCTCTGCCCAGGGAGCAGAGCAGCTGCTGGCCAAGGACCAGGAAGGGCTGTGGGCCCTAGAAGAGGAGCGAGTGGAGGACTCCCTGGAGCAGCTTGGAGGAGGAGGTACCTCTGGGGTGCATGTGGGGGAGGGGGCACCGGTGCTGGCTGGGTCTCTTGATGGGCCCAGCTTCCTCTCTGTCACTTCCCTCAGACAGCTACTTGGAACTCGAGGATGCAGAGCCCGAGGAGCCGCTGGAGAACATTCCAGGTAGGCCTGGGAGAGGGAGTGGGGAGGGTTGGGGAGGGTTCTGTGGCCACGGGCGGGCGTCCCGGCTTGGAGCTGACTCATGGCCCGGCTTCCCTCTCCTAGAGCCAGAGATCATCCCTCCGCTCACCTACGAGGAGCTGGTCCAGAGAAACGTGGTAGGTTCTGTCAGGGGGCCAGAACGATGGGCAGTGGGGCAGGGGCAGCCAGCCCAAAGTCGTCCTGAGCTCCCTCTTCTTCTCCCAGGAATTATTTATTGCCAACTCTCAGAAGTACGTTCATGAGACCGAGCTGTCTCAGCGCATCCGGGACTGGGAGGACACCATCGGGCCCCTGCTTCGGGAACAGGTGAGCACGAGCTTGGGACCTGCGGGCTCTGGGGCCCTTCACCCGTGGTGGGTGGCAGACAGGCAGCAGTCAGCCTCCGCTCCCTTCTTCCAGGAGGAGCACGTGCCTTTCGACATCCATAATTACGGGGACCAAGTGGTAGCGGGCTTTCAGCAGCTCAATGAGTGGTGTCCCTTTGCAAAGCTGGTGGCTGGCAAGCCTGCCTTTGAGGTGTGCCGGTCTATGCTGGCTTCCCTGCAGCTGGTGAGTGGGGGCGAATGGGGCTGGCTGAGGGGCGGGTGGCCACAACTGAAGCTTCTCCTTCAGACCCCGAGGAGGAGAGGAGGAAGAAACTTGCCCCCACCCTTCTTCCCCTGTCCCACCAGGCCAACGACTACACAGTGGAGATTGCCCAGAAGCCTGGGCTGGCTGAGGCAGTGGATACCATGTCCCTGAGGCTTCTCACCCGCCAGCGAGCCCACGAGCGCTTCCAGACCTACACAGCCCCCTCCATGGCCCCCCCCTGATTGTGTATATTTGTGTGACCGAGTCTGTTTGTGAACGGGTCCCCCCTTATAGCTGTTTTTTCCACGTTCTGTCCAAAGTTTGCCCTCCGCCTTCCCTCGACAACCCTGAAGCAGGTGCCCGGAGGATGCTGGGTTTGGGGGATGTGCCCTTCCCCACCCCTGGTGCCAGTATATATGGGGCAGTGTGCCAGTCCCTCCTGCCCCCAGACCTGGGCACCTCGCCCCCATTCCAGACCTCCAAGGGGCGCTTCAGATTTGTTTGTAGAAGAAATACCTTTATTTCCCACTCCCTTGTTGAGCGATTGTAGAGTATTGTTACACAGAATAAATATCTGGTTTCTAGAGAACTGCACCGATCAGGTTTGGGGCTTTATGTCACCAGCAGGTGGGGGGGCGATTCCCAAGGGGCGGGGCCGGAGGACTCAGCTCAGGACACTGCGGAAGGCGGCCATATGGCGGCGCACGCTGTCTGTGATCTGCTCCTCTGTCTTACTCCGGTTGTAGTAGTCGGTGAAAAGGCCGTCGGGATTGAGCAGGTAGATGATGATGGAGTGGTCCACTATGTAGTCCTGATCCTCGTCCGGAGGCCCCGCGCTGTAGTAGACCCGGTAGTTGCGCCCGGCCTGGCTCACTTGCTCCGGGGTGCCGGTCAGCCCCAGCAGCCGCGGGTGGAACTCCCGCACGTAGTTCCCCACGGCGGCCACGTCGTCCCGCTCAGGGTCCACGGTGACGAAGAGGGGCTGCACGGGGGGCAGCCCGGGCTCCGCCTCGAGCCTGCGCACCACCCCGGCCAGCTTCTCCAGCTCCTCGGGGCAGATGTCCGGGCAGTGCGTGAAGCCGAAGTACAGGAGCACCCACTGGCCCCGGAAGTCGGCCTTGCGGCGAGGGCGGCCCGTGTGGTCCACCAAGTCAAAGTCCCCCTGGCCCACGGCCGCGCTGCGCAGCGCCTCTATCCGCCGCAGATGCTGCCGCCGCTCCTTCTCGGCCCGGGCCGACAGCCAAGCCACGGCCAGCCCGGTCCCGAACAGCCCGGTCACCAGCAGGCGGGTGCGCAGACCCAGGGCCTTCGGGGGCCCTCCGCCCCCGCCTGCTTCCTGAGAGCTGCAGTAGGGCCGGGCGGCCCCGCGCAGGGAGGCCAGGGCCAAGCGCCAGCGCCCGGGAGCCCGGAGGGGCCACATCTCACTCCTGAGCCCTGGAACGCAGGGGAGCAGACATGAAGGAGCCACGTGGGGAACGGGGAGAGGGGGCAGAGCTGCAGCGGGGCAAGAGCAGAGGGTGGGAGGGGGCAGAGATGAAGAAGCAAAGTGGGGAGCCAGGGATGGGGGGCTCCTCAATCAGAGGAGAGGCGGGGCTCTGGCCGCACGTGGGCCACTACTTTCTGCCGGGCACTGCAAGCACAGGCTCGGTACACAGCAGGCGCTTAGTCAGTGTGGACCACTGCAATCTGAACTTGGGATCTGGGCTGGAGCCAGGGGGCACGGGACCCCCGCTGAGGCTCGTTCTGAGCCCAGCACCCAGAGGGTAGCTGTGTTGGGAGGGGGGGCGCATGCGCTCACCTCTTTTCGCGGGCTCGCCGGTCCTGTATCAGGAAGTTTTTTTTGCGATCTCGCGAGATAGATACACGCGCGAATTCAAGTCCGAATTCGCGTTCGGCCAGCAAATGACGAAGTCCCCTCGGATTGGACTCCATGGAGCATGCGCAGAGTATGGGGAGGGGCGAACGGAAATCGTGCTGCGCCTGCGTAGGGACGTAGGGCAACTGAGAGGCGACGGCCGATGACGCCACGCATGAGCACGACCGACTCTCCTTCCAAGCTTGCGAGCGCCCCCTGCTGTCCCTGCGGCGTATTGTGTCTATCGTTCTTACTCCTAATTCCGCAGCCGAGGGCGGTGGTCCCTGCTATATGCGTGTACCCCCATCTTCTTCGCCCCAGGTGTACGCACCGCCGTACGCGCCTCCCCAGGCGCCCAGCGGCGAACCATCCGGGCCGGCGGGATGCCCGGGGAGTGGGGCTGTGACGTCATCGCCCTGCCCCCGGGCGCACGGACCGAGAGACCAGACAGCGGGGCCCCGCCCCCGGAAGCGAGCTGAGTTCAAGCCCGAGCGGGCACTTTATTCCCGAGAAGACGCCCTCTCCCCAACCGAGGGGGCCCGGGAGGCGGCAGCGGCAGGCGCGGGGAGAGGGGCCCGGGGGGGACAGAGACACACGCAGATCTGGCCCGAAGGAAAGGGCCTGGAAGTCGGGGCTCTGCTCGCCTCAGCCCCTCATGGAGGGGGGCAGGATGAGCTCCCGAAAGCAGGGGTCCGGCACGAAGGGCTCCCCGCCGGACAGCGTCAGGGCCTCCTGCAGCTTCTGGCGGTGTCTCGGACTCAGGCCGGGGCCCTTGTGGTGCACGCGGATCCAGGGGGTCCCTGGGCAGGAATGGGGGCCGCGCTGTCACCCCGAGCCAGCGGGCAGGCGGCCACAGCCCTTACCCTGCGCCAGGCTGGGATGCGAGCGCGCCGAGGGCGGGCCCTGCCCTCAGAGAGCTTACAGTCTCATGGGGGGAACAGCCCTCCAAGGGGGCGGGGGAGGGGCCGGCTCAGGGCCAGAAGACCCAGACCAGGTGCCCTGCTCCGACCAGGGAAGTAAAACCCCGGGGCGGCCCCTACTCAGACCAGCACCTCCTCCCCCGTCCCGGCGTCCTCCCCTCCGGCCCCCTTCCTTGGCTCAGACCAGGGTCTCCCCGAGCTGCTGCTGCTGCTCCTCCTGGGACAGGGTGGCTGCCTGCCCTTGACCCTGGTGTCCCCACCAGCCGCTGGCCGCTCTGCCTCCCACCCTGCCCTCCCCGGAGCCCCCTCTCAGGCCTCACCTTCCCTGAGCTCCGTGGCCATCCCTCTGTGCCCCTTACCCAGGCACTTGGGTGCGGGGGAATCAAAATACTCTGCTCCCTGCCTCAAAGGGCTGTGAATCCTTAAAGCACCTTGGATCTGGGAGTTGGTTTTGTTGTTAATTTTGGTCCTTGGTCTTTGGAGATGCCCCCCACGACCCTCCTGCCTCCTCGACCCCTCCGTGGTCCATCTAGGTTCATCCTTGGCCCTTTTCTTTCGCCATTCCCTTCATTGACTTCTCACCCCCACGTAAGACCCCCTCAGAGCTGCTGGCCCTAAGCCCGGATCGCCAGTCCTGGTCTCACTCTGGAACCCCAGCCCCATCTGGCTCTGAGCTCACCCACACCATAAATCCTATCATCCTCTTCCTCTGTATTGCCAGCCTGGCACATGCCCTCTGCCCTCTGCCCTGTAACCTCTCCACATCATGTAAGGACCTACCCTCCACTAATAGCCCCTCACCTCCAGGCTGGCCTGACCCCCGTGAATTGGACCAGAAGTCACATGTCCTTCAGAGCTTTCTCTAGTGATGGCCCAGCCCTGTCCTCTTCTACTGGGAACTCGGGAAACTGGGACCCTCCCTCACTTCCCAGTGCAGGGTACTGGATGCAGCAGATGCTTAACATGTGTGTGTTACATTGAACTAGCTCAGAGTTCTGCTTCTAAAAGTCAGGGAAGGCAGGAAAGACCCCGGGAGGGAGACGGAATCTGGGGATGGAGGCGGGGGGACAAAGAAGTGACAGCCAACCCTAGTCACAGACCAGAAGGGTTAGGGAGAGGCTGGATCCCGGGTCCTTCCTGAGGGGAAAGAGAGCAACATCGGGGGCTCTGGGGCCAAGAGCTTCATGGAAAGCACAGGCTGTCACAGAACCCGGGGGGACAGAAGGAGAGCTCCGGGAGACCACCCGAGCTGAGCAAGGGCTGGCCAGGAATCAGAAGCAGGGGCAACGATTGGAAAGGGAGCAGTTTCACCCGGAACCAAGAGGGGGGGCAGCCAAGTCGGATGTCTGGGGCCCCCAGAGCCCAGGGGCATTGGCTAAAAAACAAGGAGGATCCCCATGACAGGAGGAGCTTTGGCTGGGGCAGAAGTAGAGGGAGGACAGTGAGGGGGTTGCTGAGCAGCAGCAAGAGCTGAGAGAGCCTGAAGCCAGCCGTGGTGGGGCTCCGGTCGCCCTAGGGTAGGGTGCCTTCCGTGCTGCTAGAAGGCTTGCTGCATCCTCGGGGTCTCTGCCTTTCCCCGGGGGTGTCTGGAAGGGGCTGGCTGGGTCGTGGTCAGGGGCACCTAGGTCCCGTGGGTACCAGGGAGCTGGAACCCTCTCTCTTTGTCCCCGAGTTTGCCCCCCTCTACTCCAGTCTCCAGACCAGGAGCCGAAGCCTTAGTCACAGGGGTTTGCAGGAGCCCTGCCCCCCAACCCCACTTCAGTTCTCACCTGCACTGACCCTCTGTCCTAGGCTCACCAGCAACTCCAGCCCCACATCGTGGTGGAGGGGCTCTCCTGCTCGGTTCCGGCCAGCCCCCAGCTCGTGGAGAACCTGGGCCAGCGGCAGGGCCTGGATCTTCTCCACTGTCCCTGGGGGGGGGGGGGAGTTTTAGTGGGGGGGGGGTAGGAACAGAAGCAGTGATGGGAGTTGGGAGGGAGAAGGGCATCTGAGGAGTTGGGTGGGGGCGATGGGGCATGGGGGTGATTGACATGCACAGAGGTAAGGAGGAAGGTTTGTGCTTGCCATGGAGGGCCTGCCCTCGAGATTAGGGTTCTCCTCACCCTCTGAAGCTGTTCTCAGCTCTTCCTTGGTGGGGGCTGTGGGGAGCAGGCCTTGGCGCTGGGCAGGAGACCCCGAGCACAGAGCTTGGGCCAGCTTGGGGGCCACCCCCTGGGCCTCCAGCATGGCCCGGAACTGGCCCAGCGCGGAGCCGTTGTCCAGCGTGGCTCCCACTCGGGCCGTCCCCTGGGTCAAGGTTGGAGCTTGGCCATTCAGCCACAGCAGGGATCCTCCTGGGGACGGGGTCAGGCGGGACCGGTGAGCAGGGGGACGGAGAGAGCCCTTTCCTCTCCCCCCTCCCTCCCTCCCCCTTCACACACCTAGTTGGGTGACAAGGTCCTGTAAGTCCGGGGGACCTCCTCCCTCCAGGCACTGTAAGGCCTCCTCCACTTCAAGGCCGTGGCCCACGCAGCGGCCCAGAGGGCTGTCCATGGTCGTCAGTGCGGCCGCCACCCGGACCCCCAGGCGGGCCCCCACGCCCACCTGCGGAGACCCGCTCCACGTTCATCTCCTGGGCTGCCAGCATCTGCCCATATCTCTGGGACGGTGGCCGGCCTGCCTGCCCCGAGCCCTCCCCTCCCTGTGCCCTCAGATAAATGTCAACAGCTTCCTAACAGATTTCCGTGCCCCCCACTCCTCCTCCTCTCCCCAGACACCCTCGCCATAAGGCTAGCCCTCCTAAAACACGCCTCATACCATGACAACCCGTGTCTAAGGCTCCTTTCTCTACTGATTGACCAATTTGTCAATAAGCATTTATTAAGTGCCTACTGTATATCAGGCTGGAGCTACGAATACCAAAAGTGTGACCAGTTCTGTTGCTTACCGAGCTGAGATTTTTGGAGGAGGGAAAGGGAGAGAGCATGAAGTGGATGCTGTTGGGGAAGAGGATCTTGGGGAATGCCTGCTGGGAATATTTCTGGTTTGTTTTTTTCTATTTCTTGTCGTTTTTTTCCTTCTTAATTACTTAAAAAAAAAAAACAAAACTAAACGCATGCTATTGTTGTCTGGGTAATAACTGGATACTAGTCTGAACCGGATTTCAGAAGCCCTCAGAATCAGGGTATGAGCTGCAGCCCATGGTGAGTGCCGGAGCAGAATCTGAGTCTGAAGGACTGATGCTGGTGGCCCATGGGGAATTAATTCGCTTATTAGACACCAACTGTGTGCAAGAGCCTTAGATAATGTGCCCTTCCTCTTTTATAATTCATCTTGACAGACTGGCCCACGATTATAAATTCTGCTTGTCTCTGGTTTGAAAACCTTTTTTTTTTTCATCAATTTCTAAGGCACTTGAACTCCGGCCCCTAGGTTTCAGATTCCTTTGGATATGAATGAGTCTCTGCTTTTTGGCAAACACGAAATCAGAAATGGGTGATCGTTTCAGGGCCCTTCATTTCAGATTCTAAGATTCATTCAGATTCAGATTCCTTGTAGTTTGCCATCAGCATGTTTAGGGCTTCCCATGGCCTGGGCTGACTTTACTACCTGGACCTCAATCATCTGTCTCTCTCTCTGTCACCGCCACATTTCTAGGTAAATTTACTGCTCCGTTGCCTGCTAAATTAGGTAGTAAGTTCCCTGTCACCGCAGGTATTCAAGCCCCTTGTAGAGGAGATTCTCATTGGTATACAAGTTGGCATGGAGTTTTTCTCCATCGAGTCCAAGTGCATCCTGGATCCTCACCACGCTGCAACATGGCTTCCAGTCCTAATCCCTCAGTGGTCTCTCAAAGGCCTCCCTTTGTTGCTCTCTCTGTAGCTTTTGGGCCATTTGAGTGTCTGGTCATGAATTCTCTCTCTTGCCTCAGGTTGTTTCCTCCTCCCTCTCTGACTCATTCCCAACTTCCTTTTCCTGACTCACCTTCTCCCTTTCTTGAAAGGTGGCTGCTCTTCAAGGTTGCTCTAAGCCTTTTTCTCTTTACCCTTTAATCCCTCTTTTTTGTTGACTTACCCTCTCTCTGGTGGCTAATAGTAGCTCAGATGAGTCCCGAGTCTAAACCTGGATCACAAAGCGCACAATTCCACCTGGAGCTGCCCGCCTTGTGGCCCCACTAGCATCCCAAGCTTACTATGCCCCAAACCAGGGGTTTTTAACTTGGGTCTGTGGACTCCCACGTGAGGACTGATTTCATGAAATGGGAAAATAATTACATCCTTTCTTCTCATAATTAACTGAAATGCAACATTTCCTTCCATTATGAATGTTTAAAAGCGTCGTTCTGAGACAGAGTACAGAGACTTCATCAGATTGCCAAAGGGTCTGGGGCTCTGCTCTGCACTGAGCTCCTCAGCCTCCCTCCAGACCTGCCTCCTCCAAATGCAGCGAACGGCTCTCCCCGGCCCTTGCTCCCTCTCTTTCACATTCCATCAGCCGCCAAGTCCTAGGATATGTGTGCTTTGTGCCAACTGGGGAATCCCTTTATTCTGTTATCTATATCATCCATACATATCTATAATAATTGTCTGGACAGAATTGTTGGCGTGGTGTCTGGGACTCGGAGCTCCTTTTGAAGGAAGTGACTGTGTTTTGATATCTTTAGAAGTTTCCACAGTACCTGGGACATAACTGAGTCATTGCTGACTGACTGACTGACTGACTGACTGACTGACTGCATCATCCCCCTCCTCCCCTCTCATTCAGGCCCTTATGCCTTTTCCCTGAAGTCTCTCTGCCTCTCATCTCTTCTCTCAGCCAACCTGGGAAGAATCACCCAAGTATGAGCAAAAATGGTCATCCGCTCCTTCAGCCGGGTTATTCGGCTGCTGAGCCTGCAGCGGTTGCCTAGTAGCACTAGGATGAGCCCAGTCACTCCAGCTGGTATTAAAGGTCCTCCACACTGGTGCCTTTCTAGCCCCTTCTGCCTCCACGGCCCTTCACGCCTTCTGTTCATGCCCCGTGGGACCATTTCATGCCCCTTTCCCCCTTGGTGCCCCCCTCACAGTCCCATTTTTGGGAACGCCCTTCCTTCTGCTACCAAGTTCTACCTATCTGCTGCTGAATGTTTGGGGTGGGAGAAGAGAAGGGAGAAAAAGGGAAGGGATAGGAGAGGGGGAAAGGGAATAAGGAGAGGGAAAGGGGGAACAGGGAAAAGAAGGTGGAAAGGGGAAGGGAGAAAGGGGGAAGGAGGGAAGAGGAGGAGAGGTAGAGGAAAGAAGGGAGGGGAGAAGAGGAAGGGGGAGAATAGGGGAGGGACAAAGCAGAGGAGGAGAGGTAGGGGAAAGGGAAGGAGTGAGGGGAGCAGGGAAAGGGGAAGACAAAGTGAAGAGGGAAGGGAAAAGGGGGAAGGATTATTTTTCTCATGAATGGATGATTTTTATTATTTGAATATAAAGTTATGAAGGTAATAATAAAAAATAAGTTATAAAACTCTGACTTTCAAGGTTCACCTTTCCTAGACCCTGATCTCTGGCCCCCACAGTATCCCCCACCCGAGCCCAAGACCTAGGTTGGTGATTTTATTGGCACAGGAAGCTCTCGAGGAGGAAATACTCTGCGGTGAACATTGAGCAATGAAGGAGCCTCGGTCCCACTCACTCACCAGGGCGTGGGCTAGCTCCCGAGCTCTTTCTTGGCTTGGGAAGATGGCTGCTTCTCCAAATTTCACATCCACCACCAGGGTCGAGAGTTGTTCCACAGCCTTCTTACTGAGGATGGAGGCTGGAGGGGCAGAGAGGGGGCGCTTGGGCTAGAATCGGGACCTCTCCCGTCCAGCGGGGGGCACGGAGACATGGCATGGGTCCAGTCACCGATGGATAGGCTGTTCCTAACCGGGGTCAGAGTAGCCTCCAGCAGGGGTGGGGAGCAGGTCACCTGTGATGAGGGGGAGGCTGTCCACTGTGGCAGTCACATCCCGGATGGCATAGAGGACTTTGTCTGCAGGGACCAGCTCCTGACTCTGCCCCACAATGCAGCAGCCTGCATGCTCCAGCAGCTCCCGCATCTGATCTCCCGGGCGGGGAGGATCCCCATTAGTGACCGCAGCCCCCCAGATGGTAATGCCCCATGGATCCGTGCCCCCCCCCGGGGGATTTGGGACCAGCTTTCTCCCGGCACTCATGTGCCCTTCAATTAGGACTGTCTCACCCACAGATGACTGTTCATGAGGGGCCCCAGCCAGGGTCCTTTGCCCAATACCTGCTCTGGACTTTGTACCACCGAGAAGCCTGGGATGGATTCCAGCTTGTCCAGCGTGCCCCCGGTGTGTCCCAGTCCCCGGCCGCTGATCATCGGCACCTGTGTGGATGAGACCCCAGCCCCATCCCACCACCAAGGGCTGGAACCTCCCTGTTCTCCCTCCTCCAGACTTCAGTGCTCAGCCCCCCCTTCCCCCCACAATTTGGGGTCCTGCAGCTCAGTCTGTTCTGAAACGACAGTCTGCCTGAGACAGAGCCGCTCTGAGCCGGAGTTCCGAGCAGAGTTGAAGTGGACAGTGGGGAGAAAGCCTAATAGGGAGGACCTGCTTCATCTCTTCCCCTCTGTCTCCCAGCCATCCCTCCCTTACACCCAGGCCTAGAGCCCCCAGGGAGAGGGGGCAGGGGACTGACCTTGCAGCCGCAGGCGGCCAGAGCAGGCGCCAAGACCAGGCTGACTTTGTCCCCCACACCCCCTGTTGAATGCTTGTCCACCAGCAGCCGTCCCCAGGCCTCGGGCCACTGAAGCTGCTGCCCAGACTCGGCCAGGGCTCGGGTCAGAATCTCTGTCTCGCCCAGGTCCATCCCTCGCAACCGGATAGCCATGAGCATGGCACCTGTGGGCACAGGGAGAGCCTGAGGGGGCAATAGATGCTGCCCGAGTGGCGCAGGGACTGGGGAAGTTGGGGTCCCGGGGTGGTTCTGGGGCTTGGGGCAGGTAGGTCACCTATTTGCGCCTCCTGCACTGTCCCCTCTGTCACCCCCTGAATAAAGCTCCGAATCTCAGCATCCTCCAGGCGATCCCCATCTCGCTTCTTCCTAATCAGCTCCGGGATGGAGGCGGGGGTCGGGGGGCTGGAGCCTGGATGAGGAGAGGGCCGAGTCAGGGGGGTCCCCGGGCGGTCCGAGCCCCCCGATCTCCGAGCCCCCTCACCTGGCCCTGTCCGGTCTGTCGCTGCCATCCTTGGGTTCTGCCAGGAGGGAAAGCGGAACGTGTAGCCCTACCGTCTGCCTTTGCGCTCCTTTGCTCCTCCCGGGAGCCGCTCGGTGCTTACCTTCTGCCCTCTCCAATCGCAGTTACTCGGTCCTCGCTGGGTGCCCGACCTGACCACCGCCTCTCTTCTCCGCCTCAGTCTCAGACTCTCCTTATCGATCTCGTTTCGTTCCCTCCCCTGGTCTCTTTCTACCTCCCTCTTCCAGCCAACCCCCTCTGCTCCCTTTCTCTTTGGTCCCCGTCTCAGTGGAGATAAGAGGGGGCGTGCCCTGGTCTGGACCAATCCTGATGCCCTGAGTGTGGGTGGGGAGGGAAAGAGTCCCGTATTCTCAGAATTGGGAGGGGTCTCGGACACATCAGCTTACCCCCCTCGCTCTGTCCAGACTCACTTCCTCCAAGAAGCCTTCCTTGCTTGACTAGCTTTGTCACTTGATGACGAATTCTGTAGTTCTTGGTTTAATCCCAAGATGTCAGAAAGGTGTCCGAGCAGAAATTCTTTGGCAACAATTATTGCTTTTACATCTTGGTTTATTATCCTGACTTCTCTTGGAGAATGAACAATGAACTGACTGTGCCTGCTGGACTAGGACCAGCCCAGCCCAGCTCAAGAAGCCACTAGCAAGGCAATCTTAAAAAAAAAAAAAAAAAATCATTCATTCAATAATTATTAACGTTAAGTATCTATGATATACAAAGAACCTCAGCTGGGGGCAGGGACGTGAATGTTGTTATTTTTAACTCTTCAATAGTATTTCCCCCCCAAATATTCCTAAAGACAGTTTTAAAAATTCATTTTTAAAATTTTGATAATAGCTTTTTTTTTTTCAAAATACATGCAAAGATAGTTTTCAACTAAACATTCATTTTGTAAAGCTTTGTGTTCCCATTTTTTTTTCCCCTCTTTATCTCCCTCCTCTTCAAGACAGCAAGCAATCTGATACAGGTTGAATTTATGCAATTCTTTTATTTTTTTAAATAACTTTTTATTGATAGAACCCATGCCAGTGTCATTTTTTACAGCATTATCCCTTGCATTCACTTCTGTTCCGATTTTTCCTCTCCTTCCTTTCACCCCCTCCCCCAGATGGCAAGCAGTCCTTGACATGTTGAATAGGTTACAGTATATCCTAGATACAATCTATGTGTGCAGAATCGAACAGTTCTCTTGTTGCACAGGGAGAATTGGATTCAGAAGGTAGAAATAAATAACCCGGGAAGAAAAACAAAAATATGCAATTCTTTTAACCATATTTCCATATTTGTCATATTGTACAAGAAAAACAGACCAAAGGGGGAAAAAAGCCATAAGAAGGAAAAAATAAACTTTAAAAAATTTTTTTGAAGGTTTTTATTTTCAAATCATATGCACAGATAATTTTTCAACATTGACCCTTGCATAGCCTTGTGTTCTGGATTTTCCCCTCACCTCCTCCCCTAGATGGCAAGCAATCCAATATATGTTATACATGTTAAAATATATGTTAAATCCAATGTGCATAACTATATTTATACAATTCTCTTGTTGCACAAGAAAAATCAGATCAAAAAAGAAAGAAAATGAGTAAGAAAACAAAATGCAAGTGAACAATAAAAGGAATGAAATGCTACGTTGTGATCCACTCTCAGTTCCCATAGCCCTCTCTCTGGGTGTAGATGGCTCTCTTCATCACAAGATCATTGGAAGTGGCCTGAGCCACGTCCATCAGAATTGATCGGCATATAATATTGATGTCGCCATGTGCAGTGATCTCCTGGTTCTGCTCCCTTCATTTCACATCAGTTCCTGTAACTCTCCAGCTCTTTCTGAAAGCATCCTGCTGATCATTTCTTATAGAACAATAATATTCCATACCATTCATATACCATCACTTATTCAGCCATTCTTCAGCCGATGGGCATCCCCTCAGTTTCCAGTTCCTTGCCACTACAAAAAGGGCTGCCACAAACATTCTTGCACACGTGGGTCTCTTTCCCCCTTTTATGATCTCTGGGTTACAAGCCCAGTAGAAACACTGCTGCATTAGAAAGTATGCACAGAGTAAACAAACTTTTTTTAAAAAAGGTGAAAAAACTATGCTTTGATCCACACTCAGTCTCCATAGTTCTCTCTCTGGATGTGGATGACATTTTCCCATCCCAACTCTATTGGAATTGCTTTGAATTACTGCATTGCTGAGAAGAGCCAAGTCCACCTGTTGATTATCACATAATCTTGTTGTTATTGCGTGCGATATTCTCTTGGTTCTGCTCGCTTCACTCAGCATTAGTTTACATACGTTTTTTCAAATTTTTCTGAAAAGAGCCTGCTCATCATTTCTTATAGAACAATCATATTATTCCATTCCTTCATATACTAGAACTTGTTCAGTCATTCACCAAAGGATAGGCATTTACTCAGTTTTTAATTCCTTGCCATGACAGAAATGATTGCTACAGAATGCTAAATATGGGAATAGGTTTAGAAGAATTGCACATGTTTAACCTATATTGAATTACTTGCTGTCTAAAGGGGAGGTGGGGAAAGAGGGAGAAAAACTTGGAACACAAGTTTTTGCAAGGGTGAATATTGAAAACTCCCTTCACATGTATTTTGACAAATAAAAAGGTATTAGTATTTTTTTTAAAGAGCTGCTACAAACATTTTTTCCACATGTGGGTCCTTTTCCTTCTTTTAAAATAATCTCTTTAAGCTATGAACCCAGTAATAACACTTCTGGATCAAAGGTATGTACAGTTTTATAGCTCTTTGGACATAGTTACAAATTGCTCTGCTGGTAAATTTTTAACCAAGAGGAAAAAAATGTTCTTTCTCTAAGAAAAAAAGTCCTCATATGATGCTTTTTGGGGGAATGAGACAATTGGGGTTAAGTGACTTGCCTGGGGTCACACAGCTAGTAAACTTTTCTGAGGCTGGATTTGAACTCAGATCTTCCTGACTAGGGCTAATGCTCTATCCACTTCATCATTTAGCTGCCCTACATACCACACTTTTTTTTTAAAGGATGTTTTTATGTATGGGATTACCTGTCATCTAGGGGAGGGGATGGAGGGAAGGAGAGGAAAAGTTGAAACAAGTTTTTGCAAGGGTCAGTGTTGAAAAATTATCCATGCTTGTTTTGTATATAAAAAAACTATAATAAAATAAAATACCAGTGGTGAACAAAAAAAAAAAGGATGTTTCAAATTTATTTTTTCAATTACATGTAAAAACAATTTTAAAGTTCATTTTCAAAATAATTTTTGAGTTTTAAATTCCTTTTCTTCCTCTCCTTCCCCTCTTTGAGAAGTCAAGCAATTTGATATATTATATACATGTGCAGTCATACAAAGCATATTTCCATATTAGCCATGTTACAAAAGAGAACACAGATCAAAAAAAGAAAAGAGAAAAAAAGGAAGAAAAAGAAAGTTTTTACTCCATCATTCTCCTGGAAGTGGATTGCATTTTTCTTATAAGTCCTTCTGAATGATCTTGTATCATTGAGAATAGCTAAGTCATTCACACAGTCATATAGTAGGTACAACATTACTGTAAGTGTGTACGCTGTTCTCTTGGATCTGTTCAGTTCACGTTGCATCAGTTCTTTCTAGGTTGTTCTGAAAGCATCCTGCTCATCATTTCTCATAGCACAATGATATTCCATCACAATCATATATAGCTTGTTCAGCCGTCCTCACTCGATGGATAGCTCCTCAATTTCCAATTCTTTGCCATCACAAAGAGAGCTGCAATAATCCATATCACACTTTCAAGGTTCCTGTGATTTTCTGACATTTTCTTAATTACTTTCTTTAGATGTTCAACAAAACAACGAAGCAAGCCTTCATTTGTAGCGTTCGTTAATTCTCAGGTGTAAGTGTTCACACTGAAAATTTAGCAATCGGAGGTTCTAGGAGAGACTAGGTTGGCACAGTTTACCTAACATAACACCATCCCTGCCTGGAACTCACAGAATGAGGCACAAACCCAGAGGACTAAAAAGCCCAAGATAAAGGCTATCCACGGAGTACAAAGGGATGTCAGAAGTTTCAGCATCCTTACAAACCAGAAAAGCACCAAATGGGACCTTCCCGGAGGTGGTGGGATTTGAGAGTTTAAAGGAAGGCTAGGAGTTCAACAGGGGAAGTTCTGGACAAAGATACAGAAGTAGAGTGAGCTCTTTGGGATTAGATTGTGTGGAAAGAAATATTAAGAGGAGGAACTAGAAATCTGAGGAGGAAGAGGAGCTTGAGTTTTTCTCATAAGGCAATAGAGAACCATTGAAGGCTTCAAAGCTGCTATGAAGGGTAAATGAGTCTCAGGGGAGCAGGAAGAGACCTACCGACAGAAGTAGCTTGAGTGACTAATAGATTTATATTACTGGATTTATTATGATGTCCTATTAATTTATTAAAAATATAATAACACGATAGTATTAATATATTATGTTAATTATATATTGGATAATAGGCCAGGCTCATAGGGTCACACATTATACAGAATGCTATCTGAGGAAGGAATCATCCCTCAAAGAATTCTACTAACTCTGGTGTTTTGCCTTATCTGAATCAGGGCTAGTGTATTCCTTGGTGATTAGATAGGGGTACAGGGCTCCTTTGCTTTACAACCCCCCTAGCATCTGGGGCCATCTAGAGTTAGTCTATTGTTTGATACTCTGGTTCAAAGGTGTCTGGCTTTATTTCTCTGCTTCAGGGCTGGCAGGGAAGTACCAGGAGCCCCAAGCTTATATCCTTTTTGGGTGAGTAATGTTCTCATAGTCTGTAAATGATCAATAAACCCCGTGCTGAGTTTAACTTAATGATCGACTCAGTGTCTCACTTCCTCAAAGTCACCTAACGGGACGGTTACTGACTAGATCTACCCCAAAGGTCATTCATTCTAGCAGCAAGAGAAGAGTGAATACTTTTGGATGGCCTGGACAAGCCAGAGCTTACGGGAGACTCTTTGGGGACTTGGTTTTTGTCGCACTGCTTTCTGTGGATACGTTTGTTTGTTCCTTTGTTTTGGGGTGTTTTTTTGAGGTGATTTTGTTTATAATCTGTCAATCTCTTACACAATGTTTTGCAAATGAACTTGTACTCTAAACAGTGTACTTGGCTGTTTGTTTGCCAAAGCATTTTTAGTATCCTTTAACTGTTAATAATCAATAAACATTTATTAAGTGCCTGCTGTGTACCAGGCACTATGATATAAGCACTGGAGGTACAAAAAAAGGGGGGTTAAAGAGCAATTCCTCAGTAATTTAAAATTATTTTTAATTAAAATTTTTTTATTTTCAGTTCCAAATTTTCTTTCTTTCTCCCCCCTTCCCACACTGAAAAGGCAAGAAAACAATACCCATTATACATAAGAAGTCATTGGAAACATTTCTCCAATTAGTCCTGGTGTGGAAAAAAAAACAAATAAAGAAAATTATCTTTTTCAATCTGCTTTAAGTTCAACACGTCACTCTCTGGAGATGAATAGCACCATTCCACGTGAGTCTTATAGAATTATTGTATTAATCAGGGTAGCTAAATCTTTACCAAGAGATTGTTGTTGCAGGGTTGCTGACACTGTATACAATGACTGTATACAATCCATAGAAGGCAGTTATATACAGATTAAATATATAAATAACAGAGGGAAAGCACTAGAATTAAGAGGGATTGGGGAAAGATTCTGGTAAAAGAGGGGTTTGAGTTTTTTTGTACTGATCAAAACTTTTCTAAGGAAAAAAGTCACTATGCTCAAAAACTGTTCATACCCTTTGATCCAGCTGTGTTTCTGCTAGGCTTATATCCCAAAGAGATATTAAAGGAGGGAAAGGGACCCACATGTGCAAAAATGTTTGTGGCAGCCCTGTTTGTAGTGGCAAGAAACTGGAAACTGAGTGGATGCCCATCAGTGGGAGAATGGCTGAATAACTTATGGAATATGAATGCTATGGAATATTAGTGTTCGGTAAGAAATGACCAACAGGATGATTTCCGAGAGGCCTGGAGAGACTGACATGAACTGATGCTGAGTGAAATGAGCAGGACCATCAGAGATCATTATACACAGCAACAGGAAGATTATGCAATGATCAATTCTGATAGACATGGCTCTCATCACCAATGAGATGATTCAAACCAGTTCCAATTGTTCATTGTTGAAGAAAGCCATAGACACCAGAGAGAGGACCATGGGAACTGAGTGTGGACCACAACATAGCATTCTCACTCTCTTTGTTGTGGTTTGCTTGCATTTTGTTTTCTTTCCCAGTTTTTTTTTTTTCCTTCTTCATTCGATTTTTCTTGTGCAACAAGATAACTGTATAAATATATTGGATATAACATATATTTTACATATTTAACATATATTGAACTACCTGCCATCTAGGAGAGAGAGTGGGGAGAAGAATAATTTGGAACAGAAGACTTTGCAAGGGTTAAAATGGACAAAAGACTGGCCCCCTCATCCCTGGGTCAAGGGCCTCAGGCTTATAGGAAAATGTTGCTTAAACTAAATTAAGGGAAGTGTTTTTTATGTCCAGACAGAATGCTTGCCTAACAATGTCAGACATCCTGTAAGCTCCCCAGCATCACCCTTCTCGAGCGAGAAGTCGAGTCAGTGTTGTAACCACAAGGCAGAACAAGAATTGCTTATAAGCCTGTCTCTATTTGGATTTGGGGCGGATCTCTACTGATTTCTAAGTTGCAAAACACCTTGGCTGTTCTGAATTTTATTTCCTGGACTATTTCAGGGTCAGTGTTGAAAAATTACCCATGCATATGTTTTGTAAATAAAAACTTTAATTAAAAAAAAAAAAGAAAAAGTCCTTTTCCATCCCCTTTTTTTAGGGTTGACAGTTTGTTAAAAAACAAACAGGTTGAGTGATATTAAAACAGCAACACCATATGACTTTTTAGTTTTTTCATTTCAGTTTTGTCCTTTTTTCTAATTCAGTATTTACTCTGACCTTTGTTCTAATTGATTGATGATCTAATTGCACACATCCAGTGGATGCTGGAAGTGGGGCAGCTGAGCATTGTAGAAAGCTAGTTGGCTTTGGAATCAAAAGCCCTGAGTTCAAATCTTGTTATCTCTTATTTAACACAAGTGTGATCCTCAGCAAATTGCTCTTTATAAAAGAAGACAAGTTAAACCAGGTGGGTGAACTCTGAGGTGCTTCCGGTTCAAGAAATAGGATCTTAAGAAAGAGCATTACATTGGGTGTTTTCCATGGTGGGAGTGGCTAGAGTGCTAAGTTCGGGATCCATTTATTTCAGTTGGAATCCTCAAACAATATCATATAACTTCTCAGTTATCCTGTCTGTAATTTGGATATAATGCTACGATCACTACCCGACTTCACAAGATTGGGGTAAGGAAAATTCTTTGTAAAACTTAAACTTAAAGGACTTTGAGATATATTTATTATGTGTTAAGCTACCTCAAACTCATATTTATGCTGCATTTATTCTTCCATTTATTTATGCTTACATTTATTGTCTTTGTATCCTTAGTATTTAGTACAATATCTTGTATATGGTAGACACTTAAACTAATTAAATTGAATAAAAGTTTATTAAAATGTCTATGCATAGAGATGCTCAAAGTTCAGATGACCAATGGAAGCAAATGATGTTATTAATGGAAGGAAGCAATTTTAAGACTAAATGAGGATACCTTGCCTGGAATCCTTAGACGGGGACTCATTATTCAAAAGAGAGAAGAGAGAAGTGAGGGAGAATTAAAAAGATATATCGGGGCAGATAGATGGCCTAGGGCATAGAACACTGAACCCGAGTTCAAATCCGGTTCAGATACTTTACACTTATTAGCTGTGTCACCTTGAACAAGTCATTTAATCCTAATTGCCTTGAAAAGAAAATAAAAGGCATATGACCCAAAGTTCCCAACTATTGAAGTAAGAACTCATTATATGGCCAACACTACTAAGAAAACTGGAAATTAGCTAGTTTCTTGCAACATATACTAAGATAAGCCCCAAATGGGTACAGAATTTAGACATAAATTAGCAAATTAGAAGAAGACATTACCTGTCAGATCTATATGTATGATAGAGAAAAGAGTTCATGACCAAATAAAAAATATAGAAGTTAACAGGTGGCAAAATAGACAATTTTGATTTTGTAAAATGAAAAAGATTTTGTACAAATAAAGCAAATGCAATTAAAATTAGAGAAAGAAGCAAGGATCTGGGGGGGGGTCTTAACAGCAAGTTTCTCTGATAAAGATTTCATTTCTAAGTTATGTAGGAAACTGAGTCAAATTTGTAAGAGTAAGTTCCATTTCCCAATTAATAAATCATCAAAGTATATGAATAGATGTTTTCAGAAGAAGAAACAAAGCTATTAATAGCCATGTGAAAAAAAAGTGCTCTAAACCACTAATAAACATAGAAGTACAAATGAAACTATCTCTGAGGTACCCATTTTATATTCTTCAAATTGGCAAAACTGGCAAAAATGTAAAATGACAGTTGTTGGAGGGCATATGGGAAAAAAGGTGATCCAATGTTGGTGGACCTGTGAACTAATCCAGAAAACAATTCTGGAAAGCAATTTGGAACTTGTTCTAAAATCTATTAAACTGTATATATCCTTTGATTCAGTGATACCTTTACTAAATAAATAAAAAAGGGACCTATATGTACAAAAATATTTATAGCATTAAAAAGAGTTGGAAAAGTGTCAAAGAATTAGAAATTGAGGGAGTGGCCCTCATTTAGGAAGTGCCTTAACATGTTATAGTATACTGAACATATGATGGAATACTATTGGGCTATAAGAAATGTTGAAGGGGATGAATTTTAGATAAACTGGGAAGACATAAACCAATGCAAAGTGACATGAACTGAATCAGGAGAACAATTTATATAATGACAAACATATTGTAAAGATAATTAACTTTGGGTTTTTTTTTAATTAATAACTTTTTATGGACAGAACCCATGCCAGGGTAATTTTTACAGCATTATCCCTTGCACTCACTTCTGTTCCAATTTTTTCCCCTCCCTCCCTCCACCCTCTCCCCCAGATGGCAAGCAGTCCTTTACATGTTAAATAGGTTACAGTATATCCTAGATACAATATATGTGTGCAGAACCAAACAGTTCTCTTATTGCACAGGGAGAATTGGATTCAGAAGGTAGAAATAATCCGGGAAGAAAAACAAAAATGCAAGCAGTTTATAGTCATTCCCCAGTGTTCTTTCTTTGGGTGTAGCTGCTTCTGTCCTATCCTTGATCAACTGAAACTGAATTAGCTCTCTTTAAGATAATTAACTTGGAAAGACTTAGGAACTCTAGTCAAAACGATAGCATCACAATTCCAGAGAAATCATGATGAAACCTGCTGTCTATTTTCAGATAGAGAACTGATAGGCTACTTAGAATATCAAGTATCTTCTTTTTCCTCTCATCTCCTGTAAGAATGGCATGAAGTGATTGGAGACTTGAAGGGGAAGCTAAGGACAACCAAAAAAAAAAGTTAATACTGGGGAAGAGATGAAGGTCATGGCTAAGACAACGATAACTGTCAATGGAAAGAAAGGAGAACTCCCATTTCTACTTTGGAATGTTTTTTTTGGCCAAAGAATGATACAGGACAGAATAAAATCGGTTGCTGGGCAGGGATGTTCAAGGTAGGAAAGAAGAAGGTTAGGGAACTGAGAATTACTGGTCTAGATGAATGACATCTTCAAGAAATAGTAAGGTGACTGTTGAGCCCTAAGTCATATCTAAGTGGTATTTGGAAAATTAATGAGAACAGAAGTACAGCCTGACTGGAAAAGGGGAAAATATTTGGCAAATGCCCATTTCTAAGAGGCTGGATGCTAGAATCCAGGAAGGTTGCTTTGACTTCCTGGAAAGGTTCTAGGATTGTTAAAGAGATGATTAATGACTCTCTAGAAAAAGAATAGGTCATAAAAAAGAATTAACATGACTTTGTAAAGACCCAGGCATTAACTTTTTTTCTTTTCATTTTTTTTGGATAGGATTGCCAGCCTGGCAGATGAAGGACCCCTCTAGATAGTTTCCTCAGATTTGTCATCCATCATCGGCTGAGATGGATATAGTGGCTAGGGTGCTAATGGTGAAGTCAGGAAGACCTAAGTTCAAATTTGAGCCAGTCAAGAGATATTTGTGAAGTGCTTACTAGCACAGTGCCTTGTACACAGTAGGTGCTTAATAAATGCAGTTTTTCTCCCTTTACATTGAGTATCTCATACTATTCCTATAGAAAATTGAGGAGATAGGGGCTCAGGAACAGTAAGGTGCATATTGGCATAGGAAACGCTAAAAGAGCATTATTTTTGTTGTATTGTTTTTATTTTGTTAAACATTTCCCGATTATCTTTTAATCTGGTTTTTTTTTTTTAAACCAGAACTACAAAAATTTTACAATCCACTTGCAACCATGAATTCAACACTTCTGAGACAATAGAACAATGGGAAAGATTTGTAACTGATTGAATGCTTGACCTCAAAAGAGTTTGCTAGATGAGAGCACAAGGATGAATTTAATGAGTTGCAATTTATTAGGGAGGAATAGAATGTAAGCCAGCTTCCAGAAGCCCCCAGAAATGGCCTGGATAAGGAATCAAGGGTATTAGTGGCTCTTTAGCAATTTCTAACCAGAATCCTTTGGGATTGGGAAAATTGGCTCTGGGAAAGGGAGAAACAGTCTTCCAAACTCTTGACTTGGGTGTTTGAGCATTGTGTTGAAGATCTTACTTTAAAAGGCCAAATGATGAGAGCTGGCCACTGTCTGTGAGACTGACCATGGACCTAGAGCAGAGGCAGAACAGGACTGAAGACTGGGGAGGAGAAGGAGGAGGAAGAGAGACAGACAGTTGTTGTTTTGTGGACCTACAGGGAACAAGATTAACAAACCAGGAGAGCCAAGTAGGGTCATGGTGGGAGAGCATGTACAACCCCATCCACTTTACTGCTGTTTTCCTTTTGTTTCTTCACTGGCTTTAAAGCTACCCAATTCTTTCTTTTCTATTCCTCCTCAGACCAGTTGCTGAGGGAGGATGATGGGAAATGGGAACACGGCCAAGCTCCACAGTTCTGAAGTTTGTTTTGGGAAGGCTTTTGTCTCCCTGTTTTTTTGTTTGCTTGACTTCCAGCTTGGTCCTGTTATGGCTTCTTTGTAGTTGTCTCCCTGAGTGAATTCTTTGAGAAAGGAATGAGAGTTTTGCTTGTCTGCTTGGTGCTTAGCACAGCCACCTAATAAATGATGGTCGACTTGTTTAATACTGTGCCACTTAAATTAAATGAAATTAATGGGGCAGGTGGGTGGATGAAGTTCCCTGGATTTGGAATCAGAAGGACCTGAATTCAATTACTGCCTCGGACATCTCCTAGCTGTGTGACTTTGGGCAAGTCACTTAACTGTTTGCTTCAGTTTCCTCATATGTAAAATGAGCTAGAAAAAGAAATGGCCAATAGCCTTGCCATGAAAACCCCAAATGGGCTCATGAAGAGTGAGACTGGATTTGACTGGAACTGAACAACAAACAGCAACTTGATAAATCACCTGGCCAGTAATAATGAATTGTTAAATCCTATGAATTAGTAGTTGTAAAGAGAGGGTAATTCATTAGTTGAGAAATTTTTATTTGATGAATAGATTGTGAGAGGTGGCAATGTATGATGGAGAGAAAGCTGGCTTCGGGAAGACTGGATTAGTCTCCCTTCTGATCCATACTGGCTATGTGACTCTGGTAAAGCTTCTAGAGGGACTGGACATGAAGTTAGGAAGACCCGAGTTCAAATCCTGCCTCAGATATCGAGTGACCCATGGGTAAATAACTTAGCTTTTGCTGCTGTAGTTTTCTCACCTACAAAATGGGGATAATAGCACCTACTTCAGGCTTTTTTTTTTTTTAGTGAGAATCAAGTGAAATGATATTTCTAAAACACTTGGAACATATACAAGGAGTATGTAAATGCTAGTTACAAAAATTATTATTATATTACTTCACCTCAATGCTACAGCTAACTCTCTAAAACTAGAAGTTGCTGAGAAATGTTGCCCTGTGTTGGTAAAGAAAATCCCTTGGCTGAAGCTCTGTAGATCAATGAAATCACAGGCCATGCTAAAGAAATATGAGATAAAGGCTTGGTATATAAGATTTGATATACACACACACACACAACAGTCAAAAAATATGATCAGAAAGTTCACAAAAGAATAGCAGTGGAACAGCTAGGTGGTGCAGTGGATAGAGCCCCCAGCCCTGAAGTCAGAAGGACCCCAGTTCAAATTTGGTCTCAGATACTTAACATTTCCTAGCTGTGTGACCCCAGACAAGTCACTTAACCCCAAATGCCTGGGGGCCGGGGGAGAATTGCAAAGTATTCACAACCACATGAAAAAAAAATACTCCAAATCATTAATAAAACAAATGCAAATCAAAAATGAAAAAAAGATGAAAATCTTATACCTCACAAATTGGCAAAAATGACCTCCCAAATGGCAACCCTTAACGTTGGAGGGGTGGTGAGAAGATAGATATACTAATGCATTTCTGGTGGAGCTGTGAAACGATAAAATCATTTTGGAAAGCAATGGTATTATGTAGGCAAAGTATTTATTTATGAACCAGAGACTCCATTACTGAGCTAATAGCTTAAGGAAGCCATTGACAGGAAGAAAATTCTCATATACACTAAAATATTTACAGCAACACTTTTTTTTGTGATAGCAAATTATTGGAAATCTCGTTGATATCCATCGAATGGGGAGTGGTGGTTCAACAAATTGTGGTACGTGAATATAACAGAATACTATTCTTTTATAAGAAATTGTCATGAATACAAACAAGTATGGAAAGATCTAAATGAACTGATGCAGAGGGAGGGCAGCAGAGCCAAGAAAACAACCTACGTGGTTAACTGCAGCAAACTAAATGAAAAGAACAATGACAACCCAAAACAAACAAAAATAAATTGGAAAAAATTATAAAGCTCAAACGGGACTCAAATGGAGAGAAGACACTTCCAACATACTTCTATATAGAGATGAGAGGTCCAGAGATGTTATACATGGCACAATTTTGAAAATTTTCCCCTTGTATATCAATCAATTGTGTTGATGTTTTTTCTCTTAAAAATACCATTTGTTGTTTCTGAAACACTTTGAACATATAAAAAAGAGTATGTAAATGCTAGTTACAAAAATAACTCTGGATGACTCTGGGAGAGGAAGGGGAGGGTACTGTGGGGAATAGATAAGGTGAAGAATTATAGGAATATATGAATTATTTTTCTGTATTTTATTATTCCTGTGTCTCCCCTATGACCTGTATAATATGTGCAGGCTCATATCTACCTGAACCTTGGCCAGCTAGAAACATATTTACTTAACCTGAACTGATGACATTTATTGGTATTTGACATTTATCGATATTTAGTCTATTAACTGGACCACTGTCTGCTTGATTGAGCCTGAAGGCCTGACTTTCTGTTTCCTAGAAGTCAGGAGATTTCAGGGAAACAGAAACCTTCCATTCCAATCTCCCCAAATAGCAACAACCAATTAGATGCCTGCCCCTCCCCTTCTCAATGCTCTCTTACTTGTGATGTAATTTCTTGTATAAAAGCTATGTATCTTTACTACTTCTTTAGCCCTCCTACCGCAAACTTTCTCTTTCTTATCTCGTGATGGGATGGCTCATCCTCCTGAGGGTTTCAATAAACAACTTTTCTGCCTTCTACTGAGTGATCTCTGAGTAGTCATTTTGGGTAAGGGTCTTCTACATCTACTATCTCACAGTACTTGATATAACTTTGACAATGTAAGAAACAAAATATTAATAAAAACAATTTTAAAAAACAAATTACAGATTATATTGCCAAGCCAGGGCTATAGACTAGATCTTTGAAGTTTTGGAAGCAGATTACTCATGGACAGGTAGTCGTGTTGTTCTTAGTGGCCAAACATTGTCCTTCATTTATCCTTTTCTAAAGGATAGGTGATTGACTGGGAGTTCTTGTTTCTTTTTATTATTATAAAATTAATAAAACCTCTCAATAAGTTTGCTTTTTTATTAAAGCTTTTTATTTACAAGAATTCTTGTTTCTGTAAGACCATGATGTGGGGAAGCCAATCCAGGGTGACTCAGCGCACAAACCCCACCCCGGCTCTTGCAGTCAAGTCTTTCCCCAAAATTGCCTGTGCAAACATGACTTGGGAGAGCTATGGTTGATAGCAGTTTGGGGAGAAAAAGATCTGAGAGATTTAGTGGGGATAAAACTTGTCAGTGATATGGTGACTAGAAAAACCAATGGGATGCTCTTGGACTTTGATGAGTAAGAGGATAAGAGTATCTTTGCCCCTAGTTCAGACCACTTCTGATATATTGTGTTCAAAATGATTTTTTAAACCCAAATATAAGACTTTATATTTATTTCCATGAAGTTTCCTATTTTAAAAATCACTATACTTGGCCCCATGTTCTATTCTGCCCAGGAAGCCTGTTCAAATAAACAGCTGTCTTGTACCCATCCATTCAATGAATCCTTCTTTCCCAGCTGTCTAACATTCCCAGATCTATTGAATATTTCTCTATTCGAGTCCTTGATAAAAGGGTTAATCAACCCGAATCTGGGCTGCCCCATTCTACAATGAGTTTACAAAGGAGGGAGTTGGAATCCTGACACAGGAAATGATTTAGCTAGAGTTGTATAATAGTAGAGCTTGGATTTGAACCCAAGACTTCTGAACCAGCACCTAATGAACCGTCTGCCGAGCAACTCTTGTTGCTGGGTCCAAGTCCTGGTGAGAATTGAATGCTGCAACCAAGCTTCATTCATCTCCAGGACAAGCTTTGGGCGGTTTCCAGATCCTCTCTGGCTTTCCCATGAAAGCCAGTGCCATTGAAGTAACTAGTCTGAAGCCCACTACCACCATTAGGCTGCTTGTGCTAGCAGAGCCAGGGTGTGGGGTGGTTGTGGCTGGAGGCTGGGAGAGGGCCCATTCCCGGTGTGTTGCCCCAAAGGACTGCCTTGTTCTGGTCCCCAAGTATGGAGGAAGTATCCCTCTTCCTGAACAAAAGACTGCAAACCTTCTGTAGACAGAGCTGCCTGCAGGACTCTTGTATTCCCTGGCACAGGGTTAGGCAAAGAGCCAGAGGCTCCAGATCTTCCCAATGGGGCATCCCTAAAACGTGTGTATAGAGCTCCCAGATTTGTAAAACACTTTGCTCATAGTCCAGAGGACAGTGGAGAGGTATTATCTCCATTTTACCAAGAAGGAAACTGAGGTAAGAGTCATATAGAGGTTTCCCAGAAAGCTCAAGAAAAGGTTCTCAAGTCCTTTTGTTTCCTTCTGTTTCCTCCTTTTACCTCCTCCTACCATCTGGCTCAGAAATCTTTATATTCTAAACAGGGACGTTTCTCAAACAATTAAACATAAATGTCCGTCTTGGGGAGGGCGGGACCGAGGGATCCCCTAGGGAAAGGGGAGCAAGGAAAGGTTTTTCCTCCCCCCCCACCCCTCAGATCTGGGACTTCCTAACAGGACTCTCCAGTCTGCAGGGGCGATTGCCGAAATGGGATCAGAGAGCCATTTAGTGACTCTTTGCCTACCTTCTGCACGTCCCCGTGTTCCCTTAGCTCAGGTGAGGGGACAAAGGAGCAGCACGTAGAGGTCAAGGTTTATTTCCGAATGGGGCCACAGGCACACAGACAGACAGACAAACTGGGGCTACAGCTCGGGGCAGGAGCTCCAGCAGCAGCAAGGGTGCTCGGGGCTCTGCGACCCAGCCTCTGAGACTTCGAGGGAGAATACTCTGCGGCCCTCCGGGGGCCTGCTTTATGCGGGGCGGAAGGGAAGCGGCGCTCAAGGGGGTGGGGGCGACTGGACAAACGGACAGAGGAGGGGACCGGGAGAGATCTCCGTCCCTTCTCCCGGGCCTGGCCTCCCAGGGGTTACTCCTGTGGATCCATGATAAGCGGGGCCTGGTATTCCGAGTGGCGGATTCCGAAGCTGGGACCAGGGGTTTGGCGAAACTGCAGGGGAGAGAAGGGGCTGGGAGCGGGAGCCCTCTGCCCCCCGCCCCCAACTCCCCGGGCCAGGCCTCTCAGCTTCCTGGGCCCCGGGAACCCCCATCTGCCTGAACCTCTCTCCCCTTCTCCCACCTCTCCAAATACTCTCGGAGTAGAGGCTGGGGGGGCTCCTCTGTCTCTGTCTCTGTCCCTCCTCTCTTTTTGTGACTCCCCCTCTTTCATTCTTTCTCTTATTTTCTCATTCTTATTTTTCTTTTGTTTTCCTGTCTTATTCTTTTTCTCTTTTTTCTCTCATCCTCATTCGCTTTTCTCTCATTCTTTCTCATTCTCCCATTATCTATTTCTAGCTGTCTCTTTCTCTTTCTTATCCTCTGTCCATTTCTCTATCTCTCCATCCTCCTCCCTCTCCCTTTCTCCCTGTCTCTATCTTTTTCTCCCTTTCTCCCTATCTCTTTATCTATCTTTTTCTTCCTTTCTCCCTGTCTCTTTCTTATTCTGTTTCTCTATCCTCCCCCTTCTCTTCCCTCCTCTTTCTCTTTCTATTATTCTGTGTCTCTATCTCTCCATCCTCCCCCTCTCTCCTTTTCTTCCTGTCTCTCTCTTCCTGTGTTCTCTTTTTCTTTGTCCATCCTCCCCTCTTCTGTTGTGTCCCCCCTCTATTATTCTGTGTCTCTCTTTCTCGATCTCTCCATCCTCCCCCTTCTCCCTTTCTCCCTCTTCTCCCCGCCCCCCTCATCGCCCCCTCCCCAAGCCGGTCAGCCGTTCCCCAGTCTCAGTTTGAGATTCTCTCTCCTCCACCTGTTGAGGATAGTAAGCGGCAGGACCAGGCTTCTTGGTGATATCCTGCGTGAAGGTGCGGGGCTGCATGGTGAACTGGGGAGCCTTGGTCTTGTACACACCGGGATTCACCTCTTGATAAGCGCAGGGGCCTGGGGTCTGCGGGGGACGGGGGTGTGGCCATTCAGACCTTCCAGCCGGCCCGTTGCCTCGGGCTCTCTCCTCTCCTCCTTCCCTCCCACCCCACCGGTCGCACCCCGCTCCCAGCTCTCCGCCCAAATCCCCACACCTTGCTCAGGTCTTGGCAGAAGCTGCCCAAGGAAGTTCGGCCACTGATGGAGTAAGTGGGAGCCGAAGTCTTGTGGATCAGACGGCAGCCCAAGAGGGAGGGAACCGAGTAGGCCGCCGGACCTGGGGCACCGGGAGGACGAGGAGAGCGGGTTGAGCAGAGTGGTGATGGCGCGGGAGATCTGCTCCCTGCCTGCTGGGGTGGGGGTAGGGGTGGGATGTGAGCCCCTCCTTGTCTTGGACCTTTAAGAACTTTCTTTAAGATCCTCACCCCCCCACACCTTATCCTTTCATTTTACAGCTGGGGAAACTGAGGCCTACAGACGGGAAAAATCTCCAAACTGTCTCGCCAGCTCTTGGGACGAGAGATGTGCGCGGGGCGCGCGCACGTGCGCGTCTTTTCCCCAGTATTTAGTTGCTGTTCCAGGTCAGGTCTGGAAGGCAGGGTAGGCGCTTACCGGGGGTCCCGGCCGCCTGAAAGGCTTTGGTACGGCCGGCCATAGAGTGCCCGGGGGGTTTGGGGTATGCGACGTTGGTGGCCCGCTCTGGGAAGTAGCGACCTGCAGGGAGGAGGGCTGCTGTCGGTCCTTGGGTGGTGCGGGTGGAGGGCCTGCGCTGGGGACATCTTCAAGTGGGCTGTGGGATTCCTTAGGGAACACTTGGACCCTAGATCCGTAGGTGATGGGGGCCAAAGAAGGGAAGTTCGGCCTGAGTGCCGGCTGATCGGGTCCCCCTGAGGTGCCGAGGCGGGATCTAGCTGGATCGTCCGCGGCAAGGGACCTTAGGGCTGTCGGGTTGGGATTCTCCGCAGCGGGGGTGGAGCAGGTCCCCCCCTGTCTCCGCGTCCTATTAGGGAGAGCTGGGAAGGCTAAGCCCTCTCCAGGGGTTCTGGGGGAATTAGGGCCCAAACTGAAGTTTCAGAGCCAAGCTATTGGGGGATGGGGGAGACGTCGGGCTTAGATTTGGGACCCAGCGCTGGATGGGGTGAGCTCTCAGCTTGGGTCCTCTCTGACCAGGGCCCGGAGTGCGAAACAAGCGGCCATCTCGGGGCCGCCCGTAGAGGGAGTAGGCCGGCCCGCCGTTGGGGCCCCGGACTGTCATGCGCTCCGGGATTAGGTGCCCGGGGCCGGGGCCGCACGTCGTGCTTTGTTCGGGGATTTTGATGCCGAACGAGAACGCAGGTGCCCGGAAACGGGATGGGTCGTGCATCTTGTAACCTGAGGGGAGAAAGGAGGCAGCGGAAGGGGATGCAGTGTTGGGAAGGGGAAGCCTCCCCTGTTCCCTTCCCAGAGGTCTCCCAGCCGTCTCCCAGCCATCTCCCAGGTTCCCCAGCAGCCTGAAGAACTGGAGGCTGGGGTTCGCTGCTTTTTGGCACAGAGGGAAGGGTCTTTCTGTGGCCAGACCTGCTCAAAGCGAACCCTGCCTTCCCGGAGCATCCACACTCATCCAGAGCCCTCCCTTGGTGAGAGAGAGAGACAGAGAGACAGAGAGACGACAGAGAGACAGAGAGACAGAGACAGAGAGAGAGAGACAGAGAGAGACAGAGAGAGAGACAGAGAGAGAGACAGACACACACACAGACAGAGACAGAGAGAGACTGTGTGTGTGTACGGTTAGTGCATCAACTCTACTAGTTGCACTAGCTGCCCTGGGTTTGGGGGCTGAGTCCCGTCTCCCTCTTCGGCGCTCTCCCTCCCCCTCGAGGTGCCTTACCGGTGTTAGTGGGCAGCATGTACTTGGGTCCAGGACCAGAGTGAAGGGCTGCAATGGGGCCCCGCGGGCGGTGGGGCCGCCAAGTGCCCACCCACACACTTTTGTCCATCTCGGACTCTGGAAGAAGTGCGTGGGCCCTGAGAGCCAGAAGGTGCTGGGGAACCCCGGCAGAGACCAGCTCTGGGAGGACGCACCAATCTTCCCGGCCAGTGGCCTTTGACTGCTGGGCTGAGACCGCCAGATCGGCCACGCCTCCGGCCGGTCTCCGAGAAACCGGACAACAAACAGAAAGATCTTTTGGTAGGAAGGAATTGGGGAGGGGGGGCGGGGGGCCCCCGAACACCGAGGTCACCCCGCCTCCGGAGACAGAATCCAAGGAGCCCACGCCCCCGTGTGCGCCCCGAAGTGGCAAAAATCAGGGAGGAACCTCAGGGACCCAGGGAGGGGTCGAGGGGATCCGTGAGGACTTCGGGGTTCATAAGGAGACTCTGAACGGATCAGTGAGAGGTTTGGGGGTTCCCAGGGAGGGGCTCTGCAGGGGGCGATGATGGAGATCGCGGCCCCGACGCTAACATCAGAGATGGTACTGAAAACTGGGGGATAAGGGGAAGCCCGGCAGCTATCTCCGGGGCCCCACTCACCAGTTTCGCCTCCAGCAGAGAGGTGGAGAGGAGCCTGAAGATGCAGCGGCTCAGAATCAAACTGACCCTCGGGGAGGGAGGGGGGGGGGGGCCCAGGTCCCTAAGCCTGGCCCTAGCCCCGCCCCAAATCCTATTGTGGCCCCTCCCCTCAGCCTCACTGTGGCCCTTTTCTCACAGAGATTTGGCTCTGCTTCCCGCCACCACCCCTCTCCCCACATATATATATATGCACATATATTATTTACAAGACATATGCATGGGTCAATATAAAGTTATTATTAAATAAAATTAAATTAAAAAAAAGACATATGCATGGGTAATTTTTCAGCATTGACTCTTGCAAAACCTTCTGTTCCAACTTTTCCCCTCCTTCTCCCACCCCCTCCCCTAGATGGCAGGCAGTCTCCTATATGTTAAAGTATATGTTAAATCCAATATATGGATGCATATTTATACAGTTCTCTTGTTGCACAAGAAAAATCGGATTTAGAAAGAAGGTAAAAGTAACTTGGCGAGAAAAACAAAAAAAGCAAGCAAACAACAACAGAAAGAGTGGAAATGCTATGTTGTGGCCCTCACTCATTTCCCAGAGTTCTTTATCTGGGTGTAGCTGGGTCTGTTCATTACAGATCAGTTGGAATTGATTTGGATCCTCTCATTGTTGAAGAGAGGCACGTCCATCAGAATTGATCATCATGTAGTATTGTTGGTGAAGTGTATAATGATCTCCTGGTTTTGGTCATTTCCCTCAGCATCATGTAAGTTCATGTAAGTCTGAGAACTGTGTCTTATCCCTTTAATTATCAATTAATTAATTAATCTTATCCCTTTAATTTGTGCTTTAATTCCTTCACAAGCCTGCCCTAAGCAGAGGCAAGGAGCAGACTGACCATCAATGAGTGCTCCTCAGATCACCAGTGGTGTCTGAGGTCAGCTGAGAGGGACCTTAGAACAGAGAATATCAGAGTTGGGGAGGAGTCTTAGAACTATGAAAGGCGGAACTGGGAGAACTTAGAACAGTGAATGTCACAGCTGGGAATGGCCTAGAACGATGAAAGTCAGCTGAGAGAGACCTCAGAACAGATAATTTCAGAGCTAGGAGGGGCCTCAGAACAATGAGTGTCTGGGGTGGTAAGGGCCTTAGAACAAAGAATGCCAGAGCTGGGAGGAAGCTTAGAACAGGGGGTGTCAGAGCTGGAAGGGAGCTTAGAACAGGGGAGGTCAGGGCTGGAAGAGAGCTTAGAACAGGGGGTGTCAGGGCTGGGAGGGACCTTAGAAATCATCGTTGCCAACCTGCTTGTTTTGGGGTTGTGGAAACAGACTCAACAGGAGAAAAGGACTTGGCTAAGTTGATAAAACTAGGCAGTGGTGAACTTTGGGGATCTCTTCTAAATCCAGAACCTTTCTCACCAACCCTGCTGCCCCATGAAAGTGGACAACTCTACAATAGAAACCATGGCTCAGCCTTGCTGGGAGGCTGGGACTCAGGGTGGAACTGTATCAGAGAGGGTAAAAATGGAAGATTTAGCCCCAATTTGTAGTAGATCAATATAATCTAGAAGTAAGTGCAGGATTGCTGACTGAGAACAGCAGCTTTGCTCAGGTGTGCTGTAATGAAATTCTCTTTGTTTCATCTCAAGAGGCCGAGGCCTTCCCAGGTCATCCCACCTTTACCTGTTCTCCCCTCTGATCTTTCATACCTCCCCGACATTTCCCCCCCACACACACATTAGACTGGAAACTTCTGGTTGCCAGGGGCTCCTGCTACTGCTCTGCATTGGTTATAGGACAGGACCATCAGGCTCTCTTTTTCCTTCCCTTAGGAAGCAGATCCCATAGCATTTGTCAAGCTAGAGTTCTATTGTTCTTTATAGATTCTTCCTGAATCATTAATTCAAATCAATCAAGAGGCATTTGTGAAATGCTTCCTATGCCCAGGCCCTGTGCTAAACTAGAGACATGAAGACTGCAAAATTATAACTGGCTTGTACCAATAACCAATAATCCCAATGGACAAACTCTCCTAAACTCCCAGAATGCATCAAATCCTGTGGACACAAAGATAGAAATGTAATGAACTATCTTTAGACGAGAACAAGCATTTATTAAATACTCTGTGCCTAACACTTTATAGATATTTTATCTTCACAACAATTCACAACTATTATCCTCCCACTTTACTCCTCTACCCCCATTTTACAGATGAAAAAATCGAGATGAGTTAATTAACTTGCCCAGGGTTGAAGTTACTGTTGTGGCTGGATTAGAACTTGTTTTTCCAATTCCAGGTCCAGGAGTCTGTGCACTTGCTGAAAGGAGCTTTTCTCATTCTCCTAATAGTTCCTGCTTCCATTACTTCTCTCACAATAGCACTGGGGAGGGAGGAGAGAAAAGGGGAGATGGAAATCCTGAAAGGACTGTTATCCATCTTCTATAGAAGAAGATCACAAAGTAAGTGGCAGAGTTGGGGGTTCAAACCCATGACCCTTGACCACATCAACTCCATTGTGACCTCAAAGCTCAGGCAAGCCAGTGACAAATGTAGGTCTACTCATGGAAGGTGGTTTCTCGGGCCAGGGAAGAGGCACATAATGTCCATCACTCTTCTGTCGGACCCTGGCCAGCATGAGCACCTCAGTCAGCAGGAAGGATGGATGCCCAGCTCTTTAGGTAGGGCATATTGAGTGCTGGATCTCTCTGGTCCCTGAGAATGCCTGGTTTTTTTTTTTTTTTTGACCTCTTTGAATTTCTCCCTTTTTTTGGTGGAGGAAAAAGATAATCTATTCCTTCTCTTGCACCTATTTCATCCTTGTTTTTCTATAGAAAGAAAACAGAATGGGGGAGAGAATAAAAAAAACACCATTTGTACTTTGGTTTTCTCTTTCTTTTGTATTTTCTAACCTCTGGTGCAGATTCCAAGAAGGAAAAAGGTAGTGCCAAAGGGCAAAGGGCATAAATAATGAGTGCTATCCAATTAGTGGTTTGAGCCGATGGGATATCACCCAGAATTTTCTTCTGGAGCTACTATAGACCTGGTGGCTGTTCAGCCAAAAGGAATTTTCTTTTGTTTCTCCAATTTCCTAGAATCCAAGAAATTGAAAAAAAGGGGAGTGAAAGCTGTCCCTCCCATTTCTCTTTATGAGATTTGGCAACGTACAGTCAGGAAGTTATAATATGTGTTATAGAAGAACTAGAAAAACTTCTATCATTTGCATTTTAAGTCATATTCTCAAAAATGATGTGACCACAATATGCTAAGTAGCTGAATGAATCTCTGGAAATCAATTAAGATGGACCTAGTGAACTGAGATCTAAATAGTAGATTTCATGTTTTAATATTTGATCAATATTTCATTTACTAGATTAGATTGGAATCTGGGAACCCGGGAGCAGGGAATTCTGCATGTTCCAGCAGGAAAAGCCAGAGCAGGGAAAGTCAGATAGAAAATAACTAGTCTGTACCCAAATTTTGCAAACCTAAAGGAACAGCTGGAGCAGAGTGCCATCTGATGGCTAAATCTGACATTAATTCGCTCTAAGTTAATTCGAACTCCTTGGCTGGATTTTTACTTGGGTCTTACACGAATGAGTCCACATTCTAAGCTAGAAGAAGCAATCAGAAGTAGTAAAGTCACAAATAGGAATATTAATACTGCGGAAATATCGAACTGAAGAATATTTCCTTTTCAGCTGAATTTGTTTTGCTGATAATGTTGAGTCTCATTTTTAAAGTGTTTTCCATATTTTTATTTGAACTTCTTGGGTGCATTTTTACTTAGATCTCACACAGATGAGTCCACTTTCTAAGCTACAACAGAGATATTTACCTATCTCATATTACTGTTTCCATGTGTATATATCACATGTTGGAAGTAGTAAAATCACATATAGGAATATTAATATTGGGGAAATGTCAAAATGAATATTTCCTTTTCAGCTGAATTTGTTTTGCTGCTATATTGAGTCTCATTTTTAAGCGTTTTCCATATTTTAAATCCTTCCAGTCTACATTTTACTATTTGCTATGGAATTTTCTTTCCCAAAGCATTATTATTATTATCATTCCAAAAGCATTGTTTGAGAATATCATAGATTATTAATGCATTCTGCCCAATGCTTCTAGTAATATTGCATGGCTATTAATGTTGCTCGGACTTAGTAGTAACATGATCTTGATGACTCTGCTGCTTAATTGCAGGTGACATTGAAATCATCAGCACCACCTGCCTTTTTATATGCTCTCAGGTAACATTGCTCTATAGTTCCACATGTTTTTGTTTGCATTTGTATGTATGAGCTATGACTCAGCCCCATCCAGTGTTTTTGGAGTTCAAGTTTGATCCTGATGATCTGACTCCAAAGTATCAGTTTATT
Organism: Antechinus flavipes; assembly: GCF_016432865.1. Lineage (NCBI taxonomy): Eukaryota > Metazoa > Chordata > Mammalia > Dasyuromorphia > Dasyuridae > Antechinus > Antechinus flavipes. The sequence goes on along the minus strand of NC_067402.1, from coordinate 292,283,411 downwards.
TTTTTAACTCATGTCCCTACCCCAAATTTTATATTAAAGGAAAGAAGACAATTTTTACTCTCTTCAGAAAATCCATGACCCACAGGGGCCTGTGCATAAATGCAGAAACATAAAGCCTTCAAATAACCCCTTAGATTCATCCCTAGAAGGTAAAGACTCCTTTGGGGTGGGGGAGAGACTATGAGTTGATCAATAAGAAATTAGTGCCTATTTTATGACACTCCCCTTCACCTTGGACCTATTCTACATAAACAACGGACTCACAGCAAGATCAGGGTTGGCAAAATTCAGTTTACAGGCATTTATTAAGTGCTTATGATGTGCCAATCACCACTAAGCTCTGGGAATACAAAAAGGAAAGCTGGGAAACATTTTTTGCTGGCAGAAAAGGGAACAGTACATACAGTATATATTATGGGTACTCAGGCTCAAGCTAATAGGCTAATTTTCAGAAAACTTTGATATTTCTTGTCTCATTTCTTAAATAAATTTCAAAATATGGTTGTTAATCTTTTTTACAATTTGGTTGAATTTTAATTTAGTTTCATAAATAAAAAATAATGACCTTTCTGTTTGAGTATTCAAGAAATGTTTGCCTCAGTAAAGTTCACTGGATATACTTCCTTGTGACATTGCTACAGCTGGCTAGGATCCCATCTCTAATGGGTACATTTGGCATATAACTCAATTTCCCTGGGCTGCAGATTCCATATAAAATGATGGGACAGGAGGATGGACTAGATGGCTCCTGAACTGATTTGCATGGCAGCAAAAGGCATTATAGGAGAGGGGATCGAAAGGGATCTTTTCACCCTAGCCCCTTTGCCATGTTGCTAAGCGGATTTCAGGTATTATTCGAAGGAGACCTAGTTTAGTGACCAAAGCAAATACAGAAGTGAAAAGGGAGTTTGAGACTTCATTCAGGTGAGAGTTCCAGACAAAAGGAGTTGAAAAGACAGACTTAACTTCAGTCTGAATTCTTGTGGCTTGGCTATGGTAGAAAGGGGTTGAGTGAAGTCTTTTAAGGGCTCGGGCTTGAGAGATTAGAGTCAGGTTTCATATCTGAGCTCTATTGAAGTCCTGTGGCAAGCGACCAAGTGGCAGGTACAGATGCCCTGGGAGCTCTGACCAAGCAGCAGGTACAGCTGCCCTGGGAGTCGTGACCAAGCGACAGGTACAGATACCTGGGAGTTCTGACCAAGCGGCAGGAACTGATACCTGGGAACTCTGACCAACCGGCAGGTACAGATGCCCTGGGAGCTGACCAAACGGCAGGTACAGATACCTGGGAGCCGTGACCAAGCAGCAGATACAGATGCCCTGGGAGCCATGACCAAGTGGCAGATATAGATGCCCAGCCCTGCTCATGGTCAGGGCATTGGGTTGTCTTCTTGCTGGATCCAAGAATGGATCACTCGTGACTAACCTGTGGTAGAATCTTCCAAACTTGTATTGGACCATAAGCCACAGCTGAACATACCATCCTCCAACCCTACACTGATGTCTGTGATTGTGATCTTTGAAAAGGAAGGATGAACAACAATCCAGCAGATGGCAACAGAGAACAATGATGTGAGTAGAGAGAAGGGGAAGGCTATGGGAAAGGGGGGAAAACTTCACAAACTGCTTGGATATATGAGGGGATGAGAATGAAGAATTAAAGATGAAATTATGTGAATATGGAACACTAAAAAGATGGTAATCCCCCGGAAAAAAAACAGGGAAGTTTGGAAGGGGGAAGGATTGGGAGGGGGAAAGAGGAAGCCAAAGAATTCTTTTGGACATAATGAGTTTGAGATATCTCTGGTCATTCAGGTTGAAATATCCAATAGGCAGTTAGTGATGTGGAACTGGAGCTCAGGAGAGAGACAAGAGCTAGATGTATAGATCAGGGAATCATCTTCATCGAGATGATAGTTAAACCTGTGTGAGGTAATGAGGCTACCAAGAGAAAATGGCATGTAGAGAGAGAAGAGGGCACAGAACAGATACAGATATATTTGAGGGCTAGGAGTGGGTCCTGCCAAGGAGACCAATGGAGGCCGATTGGGCAAGTAGGAGGAAAACAGAAGAAAGTCGTGGAATGAAATCCAAGGAAGGAGAGTATCCTGGAGAGGGTGACCGATAATATCTAATGTAACAGTCAAGGAGGAAAAGGATTAAGAGAGGGTTATCTGTTTTGGCCATGATTTATTTGTAGAAATCAGTTTCAGTTTCGATATGAAATTGGAAGCCAGATTACAAAAGACTGAAGAAGGCGTTCTCCCATTGATTGCAAATTTCATTCAAAGACAATCAGAGGTAATGAGGAAGGCTTTTTCTAAGAGAAAAGGAAGAGAGATAGAAGATAATAGCTTTTTTTTTTTTAATTTTTTATTTAATAATTACATTATATTGACACTCGTTTCTGTTCCGATTTTTTTCCCCCTCCCTCCCTCCACCCCCTCCCCTAGATGGCAAGCAGTCCTTTATATGTTGGATATGTTGCAGTATATCCTAGATACAATATATGTTTGCAGAACCGAACAGTTCTCTTGTTGCGTAGGGAGAATTGGATTCAGAAGGTATAAATAATCCGGGAAGAAAAACAAAAATGCAGATAGTTTACATTCGTTTCCCAGTGTTCTTTCTTTGGGTGTAGCTGCTTTTGTCCGTCATTTATCAATTGAAACTCAGGTCTCTTTGTCAAAGAAATCCACTTCCATCAAAATATGTCCTCATACAATATCGTTGTCGAAGTGTATAATGATCTCCTGGTTCTGCTCATTTCACTTAGCATCAGTTCATGTAAGTCTCGCCAGTCCTCTCTGTATTCATCCTGCTGGTCATTTCTTACAGAACAATAATATTCCATAACCACAATTTACCCAGCCATTCTCCAATTGATGGGCATCCATTTATTTTCCAGTTAGAAGATAATAGCTTGAGGGGATAGAAGAGTCAGTCAAGATTGTGTTTTGTTTTTAGGGAGGAGGGAGAACCATCTGGGTGTGTCTGTAAGCGATAGGTTAGATTTAGATGAGAGAGGGGGATACCCAAGAGTGATTTGCTGGGAGACACAGAAGGAGCTGTTCATTAAACAATGGAGGTCTCTCCATTTGAGATTGGAGTAAAGGAGCAGAGAATAGACTTTGACATCAAAGGCTTGAGAGATGTTGAGAAAGGGAGAATAGGGAGCAGTAAATATCATCTATCTCACTCAGTTATTTGGTGCATCAAATAAAATAAGTAACAATAATAACATATAGGAAATGTTTTATAAACCTTAAGGTAAGCAGTACATAAATGATAATTATGATCATGGTGGTCCTACAGATAAAACTATCCACTGACTTCCGACCTTGAATCCTGTGTTCCTTTGTCCTGTGCCCCAAACCTAACTCTGCGTTAGCCCTCTCCCCCATGCTGCCGAATACCCCTGGAGGAATCACAGAACTGTGACTAACTGGAGCATCTATCTACAGGGACTAACTCAGTTGGATCCTCATTGTTGCCTTCTGTTCTTGAGAGATTCTCTCTCTCTATTCCTCTTCACAAACTGCTAATTTCAGGCCTTCTCTTCCTTTTAAAAGCCTTTCCATCAGAGCTCAGAGTAAAGGAGGAGATATACCCTTTTTGGCAAAGGATCTTGATCGCTATTTTACTGAGTTACATTCACACAACGCTAACTGCACCATGAGCATCTCTGCCTGGAACTTCACTGGTACTGATGCGGGAAAGCTTGCTTTCTAGATTCCCACCCTCTCCTAGTTAATAATGTAAATTGCCCTTTAACTCACAAATCCTGGTCCCTTTGAATTCCAATAGAAGATCTGACCTGTTCCCAGCCCCACCCGGATATGAGCCAACTTTGGGGCTACATCCGAAAGCCCCTAGAGCTAAGTCTCCTATTATAAAAAGGCCATGCTGGGAACCCCTCTTTGCAGAGATTCCAAACATGGCTACCATGTGAGGAGCTCTGTCCACTGGACCCTCTGTCCAGTGCCCTCCTTATCTCTACCTTCGCCTATACTTTAACTTTGCTTATCTAATAATAAACCTCTTTTATCAATCTAGCTCTCTGGGCCAATAAATGCTTTTATTGGGAACTCGTGCCGCTACTAGACCCCTTTGCGCCAAATCTGTACCCCAAACCTGCCACTAGACCTTAACTCTAATTTCATTTAGGTACCCCAAAGCTAGACCTCAACAGTACCTCTGACTCAACATACTCCAAACTGGACTCTCCTTGAAAATAAATGCCCCCAAATTTCCTCATCTATGTGGCGGACATCACCATCTTTCCAGCCATCCAGAATTGCAATTTGGAATTATCCTATTCTCTTCTCCCTGCCTTCTTCCCTCAAAACTGATGAGTTCTTTAGAAAAAAAAAAAAAAAATATATATATATATTATATATATATATATATATATATATTATATATATATATATATATATATATATATATAATTTTACTTTGAATTTAAACACTTAGTAAAATGGAAATTTCCATACATCTATATAGAGTACTATAAGTCATTTCCAGGCAGAGAAATGAGTTCAAACCTCAGACACTGACTAGCTATGTCACTTTGGGCCAGTCACTTAACCCTATTTGTCTCAGTTCTTCATCTATAAAATGAGCTGAAGAAGGAAATGGCAAACACTCTAGTGTCTTTGCCAAGAAAACCCCAAAGGGGTTCACAGAGTTGGCCACCACCACCACCAAATGTAAATATAGGGTTGCTAAGTGGTACAGTGGATAGACTGCTGAGCCTGATCTCAGGAAGACTCATCTTCCTGAGTTCAAATATAATCTCAGACACTTACTAGCTGTGTGATTCTGGGCAAGTCACTTAAGTCTTTTTTTTTTGGTTTCAATTTTGTTATCTGCAAAATGAGCTGGAGAACTAAATAGCAAATCACTCTAGTATCTTTGCCAAGAAAACCTTAAATGGACTCACAAAGAGCCAGATATCACTGAAAAATAAATCACATGTGTATATGTATACACACATATAAACAGAAAAGGAAAATTCTACCTGTTGGTGAAAAAATTAATTTTTAAAAAATTAATAAATTTACATTCTAATTTTATATTAATTTTACATTAAAATTTATTTTGAAAATTCTTTTTCCTATTTATGAATGTTTAAAACATCAACAAACTCGCACATTTTCATATACAAAGAACCTCTATTACAGTCAGACATTCAAAAATCGATCAGCATTTATTAAGCACCTAGTACATGTCAGACATTGTCCTAAGTGCTGGGTATAAAAAAAAGGAAAAATAATCCTTGCTCTTGAGGAGCTCTAATGGGGAGACAGTGTATGAATAATTATATACATGCCAGATGTGTCGTATAAATGAAAGGTAATTTCAAAGGGAAGATACTAGTGACAGGATAAATACAAATTAAATTCAATATGTAGGATTGCTTATTTGAACTGCCTTCTGTTCTCTTCTAAGTATTTTTAAATGCTCTTCTCTTTACCTTATCCCTTTTGGGTCACATTCTGACTAGCCCTTTCTACTCTTCATTACAGTCCTCCCCCCCCAAAAAAAAAATTAGCATCCTCCTCCCCGAGTCTTGGGATTCCTTGGACACCTGGGTTCTGGAGCTTCCTGTGGTCTTCCAATTCTTCTATACTGGAGGTGAGAGAAGAGATGTTCTCATGGGCTGGGCTCTGTCCTGTCTGTTGGACATTCTCCAGTCCCAATAATTTCATCATCCTTCTCTTTCTCTCCTTCCTCCTTTCAATTCCATTGAAGATTCCATGAAGATTGCTTTCGCTCCAGCGATTATGACTTTGAAGTTGTATCAAATGTTAGAGCTGGAGATTTTAGAGAAGCCCTTACTCCTTCCAAACTTACCCTATTTTACAGTTAGGGAAACTGAGGTCTAGACAGAAGGGACTTTTTCAAGATTTCATGGGCAGGAGTTAGCTGCCATACTGGTGAGGAACCTCACCTACATCTCAGTTCTCCTTCAGATGTGGGGTGGGTAGGTGAGTGCTTCCGGATCATAGGTCCATGGCTGGATGGGACCTTCGAGATTATCTAGTTCAATCCCTTCATTTTATAGTTAGGGAGGCTGGGGGGAGGGAGCTTCCCAGATCACAGCAGGCTGAGAGGCAAGTCTCTGTTCTTAATAGATGAGATCTTTTCTTTCTATAAGTTAGGCAGGAGGCAGAAGGGACGGGGAGTCAGATCTCGAAGCGAGTGGCCCCTTGTGTGGAGATCCCCAGCTGGGCTTGGCCTGGCTAACCACCCCACGGCAGGCCCCTACAGTTACCATCCCAGAACCCAGAGAGGTGAGGGGTGGAGGTGGTGGAGGGGGCAGCTCTTGGCTCAGATGGTTTCCCCAGGCTGGCAGGCTTCCTGGAAGAAGAGGCTGCCCTGTGTAGGGTTACCAGATTGTCCTAGTGATAACAGAGGAGAGGCAGTGGGCCAGAATTAGGAGTAGGGGAGGGGAAGGGTTCAGCTTAAACTGGGGAAGACGCTGAAGCCCTGGAGACTCCAATGAGTCTTAGCCCTGGCCTTGCCCTACTGGCTGCTGAGAGGGGGAAGGGTCCAGAATCGGGGGAAACTGAGCCTTCTTCTCTTCCTAGTCACCAGCTCTGGGGGCAAATTCTCAGCTAGCTCCTCCTGAGGCTTTTCCTGTCAGGGCCATGACATCATCCTTCCCCCAGTCTCAGCAGAAAACATATCCCTAGTCCCCCATCGTTTCCCTTCTCCTATCATTGCAGCAACTGGACTGGCCTCTGCCCGGTCTGTCCCTTCTCCCCCAGCTGCAGCCTCCAACTGCCATGAACACCTCTTCTGGGTTTATTCACCAGGAAAAAGTAAGGCAACAGAGCAATACAAGTATTAATAACAGCTAAGGTCTGCCACGACTTACAAATAGTATCTCGGTCAGTCCTCGCAACAGTCCTGGGAGGTAGGGGCTACAGTTAAGGAAACTGAGGCAAACAAATTACTTGCCTTGCCTCAGGTTACCTGGTTAGCAATGATCTGAAGCTGGATGCGAACACGGGTCTTCTTGTCTTGAAGACATCAGTGCTTTATCTACCACAGCATCCAGATGCTCTTCAGACTCTGGCAGGTCATAAACTCTTGAGGTCATGGCCAGCCCCCCGCTCCCTGATTCTTCAACATTGGTTGTTCGCGTCATTCTCGTTGGCTCCCCTCTGTCCGTCCTCCTCTGGATCTCTCCCTCTCCTCCCTTCTCTATATTCTGGGGTCTCTCCTGCTTCCTATGTCTCTTGGCTTTGAGAATAAGGTCCTCCATGGCTCTTAACAATGCCAGGCCAGTCCCAGTGGTCTTGTGATGGAGGATGCCATCTGCACCCAGAGAGTTCTGTGGGAGCTGAGTGTGGGCCACATCATAGCGTTCTTACTCTTTTTGTTGTTTGTTTGCATTTTGTTTTCTTACTCATTTTTTTTTTCCTTTTTGATCTGATTTTTCTTGTGCAGCACGATCATTGGGAAAACATGTATAGAAGAATTGCATATGTTTTAACACATTGGATTACTTGCCATCTAGGGGACGGGATGGGGGAAAGGAGGAAAAAATTTGGAAGGTTTTGCAAGAGTGAATGTTGATTTTTATCCATGCATATGTTTTGAAAATAAAAAGCTTTAATAAAAAGAGAGAGAATAAGGTCCTCAAGAACTCCTGCTCCCCCCAACTCTGTCCCCAGATCATTGGTTTGATGAATTACCCCAGTCCCTCTTAGCCAACCAAGGCTCTTCCCCATTCCCACTTGCCTCAGGCGTCAGAGGAAAAGATGAATGAGTGGATGGAGGAAGGATACATTTGTTAAGTGCTTACTATGTATCCAGCACACTGCTAGGCACTGGGGATGCAGAGGCTACAGTAACACTGACCCCACCCTCCAGGAGCTCCCCTTCCACAGCAAGCCAGATGCAAAGGTCCCCTGAGCCTTCTGGGCGGCAGCAAAGCGGATGCTGCAGCCTCGTCCGGAGCGTCCTTCCCCCTGCTGATCCCACCCATTTCTCAGGCCGGACCACCGGACAGGGCCGATGATTTTGGCCGGGGCCTTCCCTGGCCCTCGGTACCCGCATTCCCAGGGGGCAGCTGCGAGGCTGGGGGTCGCTCCCTGGCGCAGTCAGGGTCTGCGGGGGTTGGGCTGAGAGTGCTGGGAGGCGGGGGTCCCGCTGTTCCTGGGGCTGGGGCTCATGGCCCCCAGGTGGCAGCTGGTCAGCACTGGGGAGGCCAGGAGTATGGGCCCCTTCCCCAGAGCCTCCCCCCTCGACAATGGCTCAGACTGACCCAGAGCCAGCAGTCAGCAGGGCCCTGCTACTCTGACGTCAGGGTCCGGGTCCTGGCCATCAGCATCCAGGGGAGGCCACGGGAGTCGGGCTAAGGTTCAGGACCTGGGACAGAGAATGGCATTTCCCTGATGCTCTGTCTCCCACTTTTCCCTTTGGGAATAGCCCCGGCAATGTGCTCATGTGCCTGTACCGAGCGGGGATGGGGCAGGACGGGTAGGGGGCCAGAGAGCAGGGGAAGGGGAGGGAGTTGCCAGCTCGGAGGCCGAGGGACGGATATCTCCCCGGGAGCAGGCCCCTGACTGCCCCCGGCCCGGCTGCTCTCCCTTCTCCAGCCCCGAGAACCCGACTGGGCTGGGTCCTTGCTGTGGTAGCCATGGCTGCCGCAGACCCCTCCCCTACTCTCACCACGGGCTCCAACCCCTCGGGGGCGCGGGGCAGGGACGTGGGACTCGAGGACGGGGTCAGGGCACCGAGGGAGGCAGAAGCTCTCGGATGGTGTAAGTGGTGGCTGGGGGAGCGAGGACCTGGTGTTCCTCCTTCCAGGCCCCCCCGGCCCCAGTGGAACAGACTCGGGTTTCTGATAACTCAGGTTTCTGCCTCATCGAATAGCTTAAGATCATGTCTCCCAGGAGCTTAACAGTCTCCTCCCCAGCCCTTTCCCATGTGCCCCCATTCTCCTTAAAGCTCCCCACCCCTCGCTTCCCATCATACCCAGCCCCAAACACCTCTGCGCCCGCCCGGGCAGGGGCCCCTCAAGGTCTCCGTCCTCTCCTCATCCATCTCCCCTTCCCGGGCCCCCAGGGCCACCTTAACGGCGGGAGGGGCTGGCGGGGACTCCAGGCTGCGGCCATCCACCTGCGATCACACCAGGCCGCGGCGGTCTGAGGCACAGATAGGGGAGACAGACGCCCAGCCACCTCGGTCCCCCTGCCTCCCCACCTTTGGGCTCCGGCTGCTGGGGCTGGGGCCTGAGCCCAGCAGGATGGCCCTGAGCTTCTCCGAGGCGGACGGCGACGGGGAGGACTCGGTGGCCCTGACTTTGGCCCAGGCCATGCTGGCACTGGCCGTGGTGGCCGCCACCGCCTTGGCCCTGCACTGGTTAGGATCTGGGTCCGAGCAAGACAAGGACGTGGCCAAGCAGAGCCCGGAGTCTGGCCAGACCCAGAGTCCCCGGGACGGGAAGACGGCCCAGGCCCCCGCCCCGAAGGCCAGGCTCAGTTGCCAGGACCAGGAGACCGAGGCCCCCGAGACACCGTCGGGCCCCCTGGCGCCCGGCCCCAAGGAGCGGCCTGGAAGAGGCCCCCAAGACCCCGCGACTCCCGGGAGCCCAGATGGAGGCCCGGGCCCACGGGCCACTCCCCCGGCCAGAGCACCCAAGATAACTTCCAGGGTGGCCCCTCCAAAGCAGCCTGGAGATGGCTCCCAGGCGCCCCTTCGCCCGCAGAGCAGAGCTGGAGCTGGGCCAGGGCCAGGCCCCCTCCTGATACATTTCACCCCGAGGCACCCGGACCCTTGGAGTGAGGGGGGGCTTGGAGGCTCGGGGCGCCCCCCACCCGAAGAGAAGCCGGACAACGGGCGGCAGGAGGGGGCGCCCAGTCCCAGAAGCAGGAGCCGAGTTCGAGGGCCGGGGCCGGACCCCTTCAGCCTGGGTACGGTGGTGAGTGTGTGGGACGCCATTGATGCGGGAAGCTCCCTCGCTGCCGGGGACCCGCTGCTTGGCGGGCTCCTGTCCCAGGCCCCGGGCACCAGATTCTCGGCTCCAACAGACGCTCCCGCTGGCCCTGCACCTGATGAGAAGTGGGGCCCCCCGGCCGGGAGCCCCCGAGATACGGCCTCGAGGAGCGGTGGGGGGGGAGGGCCCATCTTCCTGGCCTCGGGAGCCCAGCTAGCCCCAACTGTTCAAGGGGGAGCAGACAGGAAGTCAGGAGGGGGAGGGCCCAGCCCTGGGGGGACGGAGCTGCCAGCAGCGGGTGCCCCCAGCCTTGCCGTGTGGGCCCCCGCCCAAGCTGTGGCCCCGGACCCGGAGGAGAGGTGGCCCTGGAAGGAGAGAGAACTCCTGATAACCAGCAGCTTTAGCCGGCCGCCCAACGCCCTGATCCGGCAGCTGGAGGGTTATAGCGCAGGGTCCACACTGCCCATCAGGAAGGAGACCCCTGAGCCTGTCCCAGCTCCCAGGCAGGTCTCTCCAGATCCCAAGGAAGAGAGGAAGGGACCAGTCCCGACCCCTGCCTCCCCAGAGGGCACGAGCCCAGCCCAGGACCCCCAGTTTCCTAGTACCTCCCCAGGTTTAGCGCCTCTAGTTGCATCAGAGCCGGGGAGTAGGGTCAAGAAGGGGCCTGAGAATACTCTTCCATGCACTGAGGGAGGAGCTGGCGATATCCAGGCTCAAGAAAATGCCCCCATTATCCAGAAGGGTCCTGGGTTGAGCTCATCCTCTTCTTCAGGTCCTTCTCCCAGAGCCCGCAGGACCCTAGGGTCCCTAACTTCTGTCACTTCTCCTCCCTCAGTCCCTGAACCCACAGAGACTGCACTCACAGTGTATCTGACCTCTGCCCCTGCAACCACAGGGTCTCTGACCTCAACCTCTGCACCCACAGGGTCTCTGACCTCAACTCCTGCACCCACAATATCTCTAACCTCGACCCCTGCACCCACAGGGTCTCTGACCTTGACCTCTGCACCCACAGGGTCTCTGACCTCAACTCCTGCACCCACAGGGTCTCTAGCCTCAGCTCCTGTACTTAAAGGGTCTCCAGTCTTAGCCCCAGCACCCTCAGGGTCTTTGACCTCAACCCCTATACCGACAGTGTCTCTGTCCCAAACGCCCCTGTCCTCTGCTCCTTCACCCAAAGAGTCCCCATCCTCAGTTCCTGTACCCAAAGGGCCCACCTCCCTGGCCCCTGAATCCACAGGGTCCCCAGCCCCCGTCCCTGCATCCACAGGAGCCCCGGCCCCGGCCCCTGCATCCCCAGAGTCCCTGTCCTCAGCTCCTATACCCAAAGGGTCCCCATCCTCAATTCATGTACCCCAAAGATCCCCCTCCCCAGTCCCTGCACCTACAGGGTCCCTTACCTCAGCCCCTGTACTCCCAGCGTCTCCAACTTTATCCCCAGCATCTCCAGGGTCCTTGACCTCAGCTCCTACAACCTCAGGGTCCTTGTCCTCAGCCCCTGTATCCATGGTGTCACCTTCCTCAGCCCCTGCACCCTCTGGGTTCCCATCTTTAACCTCTGTATCCTCTGGATCTTTGACCTCAGCCACTGCACCCTCAGAGTCTCCGATCTCAGTCCCTGCTCCCTCAGGGTCTCCGACTTCAGCTCCTATAGCTACTGTGTCTTCCTCCTCAGCCCCTGCACCCTCAGGGTCCCCATCCCCAGGCCCTCCACCCTCAGGGTCCCCATCCTCAGCCCCTGCAACCTCAGGGTCCCCATCCCCAGGCCCTCTACCCTCAGGGTCCCCATCCTCAGCCCCTGCACCCTCAGGGTCCCCATCCCCAGGCCCTCCACTCTCAGGGTCCCCAACCTCATCCCCTCCACCCTCAGGGTCCCCAACCTCAGCCCCTGCACCCCCAGAACACCTGCCTTCAGCTCCCACTGCCCCTGCCTCACTGCCCAAGGATCTGCCACCTGGGAGCCTTGCCCCAGCTGTCAGGAGCCCTCCGGGGGTTGAAAGTCCGACAGTGACAGCAGCGTCTCCAGCCCCAGACCCAAGCCCCAGGGGCCAGTCCGTCAGGGCCCTGCCCCCAGGACCCAGCGGCAGTTGGGGAAACCTCATTTCCATGGTCTTGCGGAGCCATCCCTTCCCCAGCCCGGAGAAGGCCCCGGGGGAGGCGGCTCGGACCAGCCCCGCAGAGGGTTTGGGTTCTGCGGCCGGGCCCTCCCCAAGCAGCGAGCCAGGGGAGCTCACTCCGGGGGGAAAGGGAGGGGTTAAGGAGCCGCAGGCCCAGGTTAGAGCCCCCCCACCCTCGGAAAGGTTGGAAGCCCCAGCAGCGCCCCTTCCGAGCGACCCCCGGGGCCTGAGTGGGGCCCAAGTGGAGGAGAAAAGCATGGCGGAAGCGGAGGTCCAGAGTGTCACCCGGGGGCCCTCCCCTCCCCCGGAGCCCCCTGGCCACCCGGGGGAAAGGAAGCCGGAGGCAGCGGCCCCCCGAGAGGAAGCGGCCCCCCGAGAGGCCGTGCCCGACGGCCAGCCTGCACCGCGGCCCCGGAAGCGCAGCATCTGCCAGATGGCCGACAGCCTGGCTCAGAAGGTGAGCCCGGCGGCCCCCTCCCAGAGGGAGACCCCCGCGGGGCTGGTAGCCCCCCTCTCCGAAAGGCAGCTCCAGGACAGCCAGCTGATGGCCTTCCTGAGGCGCCCCGGGACCTGGGGCACGGTGGAAGGGCAGCGCAAGCCCAGCCACCCCCCCGAGGACCTCCCGGGCGCCGTGGCGGCCCTGCGGCGGCACCTGGACCTGGGCAGCTGCGTGGAAGCCCTGGCCTTCGCCCAGCAGCACGGCGAGCTGGCCCTGGCCGAGGAGGTCTACGCCCTCATGAGCGACAACTTCCTCCTGGTGCTGGGTGACGCCCCGCTCTACCGGCAGCTCGGCGCGGGGGACCGCGAGCGGATCCTGGCCCTGCGGAGCGCCCGGGGCCAGGCCGTGCTGGGGGTGCTCGTGCTGCCCAGCGCCTACGGGGGGGGCCGGCCGGGCTTGGCGGGGGGGTCCCAAGCGGCGGAGCCCCCGGCGGCCCCCTCGGGGCCGGCGGCCCGCACGTACCTGCACATGTTCGAGCCTGGCAGAAACGTGTGGCTGCCCCTGGCCCTCGTGCCCGAGGAGGCCCCGCTGCGGGGCTGTGGCCTGTGCACCATGCACAACTACCTGTTCCTGGCCGGGGGCATCAGGGGCTCGGGGCCCGGGGCCGTCTGCACCAACGAGGTCTTCTGCTACAACCCGCTGACCGACATCTGGACCCAGGTCCGGCCCATGCTGCAGGCCCGCGCCCAGCTCAAGCTGGTGGCCCTGGAGGGGCTTCTCTACGCCATCGGGGGGGAGTGTCTCTACAGCATGGAGTGCTACGACCCTCGCACCGACCACTGGACCTCGCGCGCCCCTCTCCCCGCGGGCACCTTTCCCGTGGCCCACGAGGCCGTGGCCTGCCGGGGGGACATCTATGTCACGGGGGGCCACCTCTTCTACCGCTTGCTCAAGTACAGCCCCCCGCAGGACTGCTGGGCCGAGTGCCCCTACAGTGCCAGCCACCGGCGCTCCAGCGACATGGTGGCACTGGGCGGCTTCCTGTACCGCTTTGACCTGCTGCGCGGGGTCGGCGCCGCCGTGATGCGCTACAACACGGTCACGGGGTCCTGGAGCCAGGCCGCCCCCCTGCCCCTTCCGGAGCCCATCCCGCTCCGATGTGCGGTCCTGGGGAACACCATCTACTGCCTCAACCAGCAGGTCACGGCCACCTTCACTGTGTCCGAGGGAACGGCGCAGTTCGAGGCTCGCCAGCTGAAGCCCTTCCCTATGGGGGGGAAGGGCGTTCTCTGCCCCTTCACCCTGACACTCCCCGCCCCGTCCCCACTACAGACCCCACTGTAAGCCCGATAGAAAATCCTGCTGCATGGGTGGCGAGCCCCGTGAGGACCCGGGATCCCCCCCCCCCCGAGTGCTTAGAAATCTTCCTCCCCAAGCATCCTGAAATGCCCCCACCTGGTGTCTCCTCCTCGGTGCCTCGGGTGCCAGGGCCGCTCAGGGGACCCGGGGAAGGCGGCCGGGTCTGAGTCTAATGACACAAGCCGTCTCTGCTCCTCCAGAGCCTCAATTTCTTGGATAAGAGGCTCCCAGAATAAGGGCAGGGAGGAGGCCGTCCTGTAGCCGGAGGGCAGGCCCGGGGTCTCCATGGGAATCCCCGCTTTGGGCTGCCCTTTGTGGTCAGCTCTGTGGGGTCTCCCCCTCCCCATGTCTGGTTTTCACTTCTGGCCTCCCTTTACAACCCGAGGGATGAAGGATCTGAAAGGGGAGCCTGGGGGCCTGGGCTGCAGAACAGTCACCGAACGCAGGGACCTGCTCCCCCCACCCCAGGCCCTTTCTGCCCCTGTGTCTGTCTGTCCTCCTCCCAAGCCTGGCCCGGCACAAATAAATCCCGGCTGCTGAAAGCTCCAGTATCCGTGTCCTGTGTGTGGCCTTAGACAGGCGACAAACGCGCAAAAGAGAGCCGGAGCCCGGTGTGTGCTTGAAAATACCTTCATTGGGCAGTGAGCACTTATGTATGTACATCTATATATTGGGGTGTCTACTTCTCAGCCAACTAGGGCCCAATTCTCCTCTCGAGGTGTCTGGGTCCCGGAGGCGCAGGGAGGGGGCCTGGAGGGAATGGCCTATTGCTTGGGCTTGGTTTCGTTAAGCAGTTCTTGCCAGTTCTTCTCCATCTCCTCCTTGCAGTTCAAGAAGGCATCTTCCAGTCGCCGCATGGAGTCCGCCAAGGCAGGGTTGGTGCGCATCACCACCATGTCATAGGCCATCCAGGTCGCCTGAACTGCAATGACCAGACAGGGCTATTAGGAGGGGGCGGCCCCGGGGGTCCGGCTTCCAAGTCAGCTGCCCAGAGGGGGCAGAGCCGGGAGCCTCAGGGAAGGAGCCCAGGCCGTTTCAGCAACAGGAAAATGAACGAGGCAAACTCAAAATGGAGCCGGAGACCGCCTTTGAGGCCATCCAGCTCGAGCCCCTCATTTTACAGATGGAGACACTTAGGCACTCAACAACCTGCCCAGAATCACAGAATGATTAACTATCTGAAGCAGGATTTGAATCCAAGTCATGCTGGCTCCAGGTCTAGTGGCTATGTCCAGGGGCCAGAAATTACAAAGTGGGGAGAGGACGGGGCATTTTGCAGAAAGTGCTATCGATACCAATTGCTCAGCAGCAAGTTGAGGCGATGTGCCAGCTGGCGGGTGACTGGCTAGGGCACAGATGCCACCTGCCATGCCATCCCTGGGGGTGGGGCCCCGCAGAAGGCATCTGGCTGGCTGCGTCTCCTGCCCTCCCTGACAAAGGCTCTGCCACCTCTCCTAGGACTGCGGCCCTTGCCCCTCTCATTTCTCTATGGTTTTGTGCTAGAGCCCAAGTGCCCTCCCCCCATGATTTTCACCCAATAATAGTCTTCAGATAAGCTTCTGCTTCACTATGCTCCTCAGATCTTTTTCCATACCAAATACTGTCCAGTTATGACCCCCCCACAAGCCAGGTTTAGGAAACTATTTTGAATAGACTAAATTGACTCGTTTATCCCTTTTCGATTTTATCCTTATTACATTTCTCTGATATAATTGGTCCTGTTGCTCTATGTCAGTTCTTCCTCATGGATGTACAGGGAATTACAGACCCTTCTTCTCTTCTACATAGGAAGGGCTGGAAAGGCCCGACTAGGACAATCACCCCCTATCGCTCCATGGGTCAGAGAGGGGGTGATCACTGCTGGGGTGGGGGAGCTCACCTGCATAATGCACAAGCACCAGAGTGCTGCTCAGTAAATAGCAACCAACTGACTTGGACACACGGGCCCCGCAGGCCGTCTGCTTGTGGGCCAGCTGAATCTGACCCAAAGCGCGGGGGGTGGAACCAGCTCTGTCCCGCTTGGGAAAAGCTCCTGAAGTGGCTACATTCAAAGATGGGAGGACCACAGGCTGGGGAGGGAGGAGGGAGAGAGGCAAACTACTAAAGGGGCCTTTATGAAGAAAACTTCAGAGGAGTTTTTGGCAGAAATTAAGTGGGCAGAACTGAAGGCCGGGAATGTTTGCGTCAGAGACCTGGAGTCAGAATTAGGGTGAACCGCCCAGAACTGTGTTAGCAGTGAGACACCCAAAATAACCTCTAGCTGGATACGGGACTTAAGACATATAAGGTGAGATCAGAAGCAAAATGGAGAAGGAGGAAATTCTCTCTAGGATCAAATGGAGAGGCAAAGAATTCATGACTAAATAAGTGATAGGGTTATAGCAGATAAAATGGATTATTCTGATATAAAATTTTAAGAAGTTTTTGCAGAAATTTAATGTAATTAAAATTAGAAGGGTTTTCCCAGTTAAACATCTGTGGCAAGTTTCTCTGATAAGAGTATAATTTCTGGGGCAGCTAGATGTCATAGTGGGTAGAGCATCAGCCCTGAAATCAGGAGGACCCGAGTTCAAATCTGATCTCAGACCCTTAGCACTTCCTAGCTGTGGAAGTCACTTAACCTCAACTGCCTCAGCAAAAAAAAAAAAAAAAAGTATAATTTCTAAGACATATAAGAAAGAGACTTATTCAAAATTTTTTTGGTGAAACTTAAAAGCCATTCCTTAATAGAAAAAATGATCATGGATATCAACAGGTAGTTTTCAAGATAAGAAAGTCAAGCTATGATTAGCCATCCAAAAAATGTTCCAAATCACTTACAGAAAAATTCAAATTAAAAAAACAATTCTGCTTCACACCCATTAGTTTGACAAAGATTGGAGGAAAATGACAAATGTTGGAAGGGTTGTAGGAAAAAGACATATATGCTTTGTTGGTGAATCTATGAATTGGTCCAACCATTCTAGAAATTTGGAACTGTTTCAAGATCACTGAATTCTGCGTATCTTCTGACCCAGCATTATTATTACTAGGTGTCTAGCCTAGTAAGAGCTAAGGAAGATGGATGTGAACAAAAGTATTATAGCAGCCCTTTTCATAATAGTCCCTCACTGGAAACTAAGGGATGAGCTCGTCCTGCGAAACAGCTAAACAAATTCTGAAATGATGTGATAGTGTATAATGTGCCACAAGAAATAAGAAAATGGACAACTTCAAAGCAAACTAGGAAGATTTCTATGAATCGAGTCAGAGTGAACAAAGCAAATGTAAGAGAACAATTGATACAAGGAGAGGAACATAGAGAAAAAACTTTGAAAGCCTTTAGACTCTAACGCAATCATGAGCTATGATGACTCCTGTCACAGAATCTAGAATGAGACGTGAGCTTTTTAGACTTGGCCAAGATGGAGAGTTGTTTGCTGCTACCATGGAGGGTGTGAGGCAGGGGACAAAACAGAAGCACTCGCTCCAGGCTGAGACGGGCACTCTGAGGACTGCCCCTTCTCCTCCCTAGCCGGCTGCCAGTGATTTATGAGAGAAAGCAAGCTGCAGTGAGATTGAGGCACCCCCTAGGCACAGGTGGACGGTGCTACTGGAACCCCGGTATGTCAGAGTCTAGAAGCAAGAACTCGGGAATTCTGGGAGGAACCCTTTGGAAGATTTATGGCAGGATGTGGACGCTAGTCCCAGAGGAGGAGGAGGTGTGGGTGGATAGCATCTCCCCCACTGTAGCAAACACTAAACTACATTAAAGAGATCACAGAACCGCCAAATGTTTGGGGCCATGAGAAAGGGAGCTGGGATATACCCAGTTCCCGGTGCAGAGTCTGGTCTGATAAAAATGCCAGCCCAGATCACTACCCCACACAATGTTCCATGAAAATTATTTTTAGTTTAGAAACCGTCCCCCTCATTTCCCAGATGAGTTAAGGTGGGAAAGCCTGTGGCTGCTTCGGGGTTTCCTGGAGGTGGTGTCTTTTATATGGAGGTGAAAAGCAGATCCACCTTGCAAGAAAAGATTTTCCCAAACTTTAATAGGCTACACAAAAAAGAAAAAAAAATGGCCTGGCCCTCCCCAACCTAAGCAAGTGTTTTGGAGTATTTTCCTCCCCTTTCACTCCTCCCCAGGGCAGATGGTCTGGCTCAAAAGGAGTTTAGAAAGCCTTCGGAGGTCTTTTTGGGAGTCGGGCAGCCCAGTGAAGCGGCCCCTACATGTAACGGGGAAGAGAGGTGCTAATGCCCTGGCTAGGAGCAGGAAGGGGAGAGAGAAAGGGATGGATTCCGGAGGGCAGAGTGCCCGAGGTGGAAGGAGAGCACCTGGGGGAGAACCCTGGCTCTCTCCCAGGCCCCATCCCTCTCTAAGCACCTGCTGTCTGACATGTCCCTCCAAATCCCTGCCTCTGTTCTCATGGTGGGATAGCCAGGAGAATCAAGTCTTAAGTCAAGAACGTGGGAGTGTGGGTAACGGCACAGGTGGGAGGAGAGGGCATTAGCAGGCTCCACTGGGACATTCAAGGTGCCAGTGGGAAGCCAGATAATGATCTGAGGTGGAGCTGGGGGTTTCTGGATGGAGCGCCAAGCCTGGAGCTGAGAAGACATTCAAGGATGGAGATTCAGCTTAAACTATGAAGGCCAATGAGACCCTCGGAGGGTGGATGGTGAGGAGGAAGAAGAGGAGGACCGAGGACAGTCCTTGGAAAGCCCTCCCACTAAGAGGTCAGGGAAAAGAGCAGCTGCGAAGCTGGCGAGCCAATGGGAAGGCAGGCAAGGCGGCAAAGCCAAGGTTAATCTAGGAGGAGAGAACGGGTGGCCAGCAGCATGCAGAGGACACGACTGCGGAGGGATGGAATTGGAGAGAAGGGAGGAAAGAAGTTTCAGGCCCGCAGGCCCACAAGCCTTTGAAGATGTCTGGCTGGAAAGGAAATGAGTGACCAAAGCTCCCTAGGGAGAGTTCCCGGGTGGGCCCCAGCTCAGGGAAGCCCTGTGGGTCAGACTCCAAACAGCAACCAAGCTTTGCAGAACCAAGGTGGCCCGTGGGCCAGAAGGAATCTGGGGGAGGCTGCTTAGAGACCTCGCTTTGTCCCCCCTTCCCAGGGGACAGAGCAGAGTATTTCCCCCCCACTCCCTTCCTATGCCCCTCCTCCTGCAGCCCCTCCACCTTCCACCTGCGGCTTTTACGCACTACAACCTAGGCTACTGCCAAGGGTGTAACCTCCTAGCTGGGTGACCCTGGGCAAGTCATCTCACTACTGATTGCCTCAGTTTCCGCATCTGTAAAGTGGGTGTGATACCCGCCCCTATCTTCTGGGGTTGTGGTGAGGGACAGAGTCATGGAGCACTTAGCACAGTGCCCAGTGGGGCGGTTCCCGTGCCAAAGACACTGGAGGAGCTGGCTACAGAACCTTGCCCAGGGTCATCCAGCTAGGAGGGTCTGAGGCTGGGTCTGAACTCAGAAACGCGAGTCCTGCCCGAGCCCCAGCGGCCCCCGGGAGGGGTCTGTGCTCTCCCCCAGCCCCTGTGGGGCGTTTGCTGGGCTGGGGGCTGTGCCCGGGGCTGGGGGCTGTGCCCGGGGCCAGGACTAGAGGTCTGCAGCCAGTCCTGGGGTCGGCTCCAGAGGTGGGACCGAAGGGGGAGAAAGCTCCGTTGTCAGGAAGTCCGGTGAATGGAGAGGATCTCTTTGTCCAAGGGGGCTGGGGGATGGAGTCAGGGGAGCACGGCCGTCCTCAAGGGGTGACCTACTTGTGCGCGGCCCCCGGGCGGCAGCGGCTCGCTTCCTCCCCCACGGAGGAAACTGAGGCAAACTGGGGGGGAGCCTTGCCCGGGTAGCTGCTGTTGGGAAGTCTGAGGTTCCATTTGCACTCGGGTCTCCCCGACTCTGGGCTCTGTGCCACCTCGGGTCCCAAGCCTGGGCATCCCACAGGGTGCCGGGTGGTCCCCCGGGGCTCCCTCCCTCCTCATCACCCCACACTGGGGCATTTCTCCTGTCCCCCGGCTCCCAAATGTAACACGGCAGAACCGCACTCAGTACCTCGGGGCCCCTCGGGGCTCCCTGGCTCTCGCCAGCTCTCCCTCCTCGCCTCTGCTGCGGTGCCCCCATGCCCACGGCCCCAGCCCTCTCCTCCGGGCCCTTGCCCACCCCGTCCCTCGTGCCCTCTGCCCCCAGAGCAGCTGCCACTGCCGCTGGTTCCTGCTCTGCCCAAGCTCCCCTGGGCCCCCGGCTCAGGTTCCTCTAAAAGATTCAAGCTGAGTGTGCGTCTACACCCAGTAAGTGATTCCACCCAGAGCGGTCAGTGATCCCCAAGGGGGAGAGTGAGCCCAGGCAGAAGTGGGAGGGAGGGGGAGGAGGGAAAGGAGGAGCTCGGAGCTGCCCCCCCCCATACCGGATATCTTCTCCATCTCCTCCAGCAGCTTCTCCAGGTCCTTGTTCAGGTCCGACAGCATCTTCAGCATGTTGTCATAGTTTCTGTCCCCAGGATCGGACTCAGCCATCTGGGGGTTGGGACAGGAACATTCACTCGGGGGTCTAAGGAAGGGCCCCCCCAGGACTGGAAGGACGGGCCTGGTTTGGTCAGTGTGAGGGAAGACAGGGGGTGCGTGTCACAGGATGGGGGCTGGGAGGGGAACCTTCAGGGAGTTAGGGGGCAGCTCTCTGTGAGGGAGGGGGTGTCTGAGGGAAGCCCTGGGGATCTCTGAGGGGTGGACAGTCAGCCCTTGAGGGAGGCATCTAGGAGGGTCTGGGGAATCTGGGGTGGGTGGGGCAAGAGGGGAGCAATTCCTTGTGGGGGGAACCAGGGGGGAGAAATAGGGGGGAGGGAAGCCTGCTCTCTGTGGGCAGGTAACTGAAGAGGGGTACAAGGCTTTGGGTGTGGGCTTGAGGAGGAGGGGAGTGGTTCTCTGGGGGGGACATTGGGGAGAGTGAGGAGGAAATCTGAGGAGGGGTCTTGGGCAGTTTGAGAATGTTGGAGGGTGTCTGAGGAGTCTCAGGTCATTATGAGGATGGGGGTGTCTGGGGGGGTGAAAAGGAAATCTGAGGAGGGGTCCCGGGCAGTCTGAGGGCCTTAGGTCATTATGGCGTGGGGGCACCTAGGGGGATGAAAAGGAAGTCTGAGGAGCATTGGGAGGTGTCTGGGAGGGTTCTCGGGTCATTATGGGGGTGGGGCATCAAGAGGAAATCTGAGAAAGGGTCCCGGGCAGCTTAGGAGCGTTGGAGGGGTCTCAGGTTATTATGGGGGAGGGGGCGTCTTGGGGGTGAGATCTGAGGAGGGGTCCTGGAAGGTCTGAGGAGCGTTGGGGTGTGCCTGGGCGGGGCTCAGGTCATTAGTGGGGGTTGGAGGTGTCCGGGGAGGGATGAAGAGGAAGTCTGAGGAGAGGCCCTGGATAGTCTGAAGAGCGTTGGGGGTCGTCTGGGGGGGACTGGGGACGGGTCAAAGGTCACGCCCGTCGAGGGCTCAGAGGGCGTGGCCTGGGGGTGGGGGGCACGCCCCAGCGGGCCCGGCTCCCCCTCTCACCACCGCCTCCGGGCGGGCTCATGGGGCGGCTCCCGCCGGACTCTTCTCACCGCGGCCCCGCCCCGGCCGTTACTGGCGGCCCCGCCCTGCCCAGCCCCGCCCCACCCCACCCGCCCGGCTCCCGCCGAAGTCGCGCCGCCCCGCCCCTCGAGCAGGAGCATCCGCTCCTGCTCCGTCGCTGCTCCTAGCCCCGCCCCTTGCGCAGGCGTACTCGCTGCGCTTCCAGCCTCGTCCTTTGCGCAGGCGCACCCATGCTCGGGACGCCCGAGGTCCGGAACCCGCCCACACCTGCTCCGGCCTCGCCCCGGGCGATGACCACGCCCCCCGCCCTCTGCCCATGCGCGCCCACAGCCCTTTGCGGCCCCAGTCGGGAGGCTGCTCTTTCTCCTCTCTCCTCAGCGTTCCCCTGGGAGCCACGGGCCCGGGGCCGGGGCTCCCGCGCTTCCCTCTGCTTCCTCCTCGGGCCAGCCAGGGGTGGCGGGCGCTGGTTTTGCGCCGGACCCCGTGCTGGGGGCCCCGGGAGGTCCCGTCGGCTCTCCGAGCCCCGTTACTCATCTGTAAGACGGGGCGGAGAGGGGGCAGCGGGGGCCAAGGGTGTAGCGCGCTGGGCCCGGAGTCCCGACCTGGCCGCCCATTTAATCCTGTTGCCTCCGTTTCCTCATAAGGAAAGCGCAAACCTCAAGCCAGCTTCCAGAAAACCCCCGCGGAGTTGGGCGGGCTGAACACGAGATGGGGAGAACTAGCTAGTGGGAGCACGTGCTGGCAATCAGCCTACAGACGCGGGGCTTCCCGAGGTGGGAGCTCCATTGTGGCGTGTGGCTCCCTCTCCCTGTGCAATCCTGCCGAGTCAGACACGGGGATTGGTGACCTTCCGCTGGCCTGACCCTCCCCGGAAGTCTTGGGTACCTCCCGGGACATGCCCCGGGCTCCTCTACTACACTTGGCCTCCTTGGGGGGACTTCAGCCGTCCTTGCAGACCTAAGCCCCTTCAGGACTAGGCTTGTTCAGTTTTCTCCTTGGTACACAGTGGTGCTTAATAAATGCGTGGGACGCGGTCCTCTTGCTCCTTCCCCTCCCTGTCCCTCCAAGCTGCTGCAGCCGCCTCCTGAGTCCCAGCTCCTCTGCGCTGGGCCCTTCCCTTACGAGCCCAGAGCTTTCTTTGCTTCCTCAGCATCTCCCTGCCTCCAGGTTACCACCTAGCTTCTCTCCCTGCAGCCCCCCCCCCCCTCAGATTTCCAAATTGCATTTTCCCTCTCTCCGATTCCCTCCCCAACCTTAAACCATGAAACTGGCTTTTCTAGGAGTTGAGGGGAACACACACCTCATACTGGGCCAGTCGGAGTGGGTCGCCCTCGAGTTCACCTTCATTCAGATTTTCCTGCCCCAAGACTTTGGGGTCTCTTCCTCCCTCCCTATGGACCCCTGCCCCAGGGTCCCAGCCGGGTTCTCATCCCACACAGTCAGCTAACGCCAAGTTTGGGACACTTTGCCCATGCCTACGCAGATCAGAAAGATCCCATCTGTCCTTCAAGAGATTTGAAAGAATGAGCAGAACAGAGCGTCCTTTGCCTCCAAGGTTCTTTTATTCATGGGAGTCACAGGCCAGCAGAGGCCCCAGATCTTTCAGAATCTAAGAGCAGTCTCAAATGTCCTATGTGGGGGGCCAGGCCAGGGGAGGGATGTCCTTGGTGCAGGAGAGACAGGCAGAGCACGAACACAAGGAGACAAGACAGGTGAGTGTTCTGTAACATGAGTGTTTATTGAAAGTGTAACCATGGGCACGAGCACCGCAGCACACACTCAATCCTGGGGACCAATCCAGGGATGGGCCACGAGCCCCCTCGAATCATCTCATCTCAGCCCCACCATCCCCATCCCACTCTGTCTCGTGGGGGCTGGCCCCCCAAGGTGCTCAGCTCACACACTATACAGAAACCAAAGTCTTGTTACCTAATGGTTAGGACAGAATTCCACAAAGAGTCTTATTTTTATTAACATCTACTGAAAAAAATACAAATTCTGTTCCCACCCCCATCACCCCCGCTTCCTGCGCCTCTATTGTCAGGGGACAGTGTCTGGCCAGGTGGATGGAGGGGCCTTGCTCTCCGAGGCGTGCTCATGGGCTCCGGCTGCCCACCTATCCCTGGGAGCCAGCCACAGGCCCCTCCCTTCCTGCCACTGGGGACAGGGGCAAAGGGAAGGGCAGCTGGCCACCTTCTCCAGTCTCAGCTCTCTGGCTTAGGGGAAGGAAGCTCAAAAAGAGCAGCGATGTCCTCGAGAGCTTGGTGGATATGCTTCCCAAAGCGCTGGGCATTCTGTAGGGCAGAGCTCCCTGTCACTGCAAGGCAGGCCTAAGGCCCGCCAAGCCCCCTGGCCATTCCCTAGACCCCACGTGCACTCAATATTTCTGTTTAAGACAGCTCCCTTTCTGCTCGGGGCCCATGGGCCCCTAACACACATTCCCTAATGCCCCTGTGGACCCCCTCCCTCCCCCCAGCTGCCAGATGGGCCTGGGCTCCCACACTGCCCCACGTATGATGGGGCCGTGTGGCCCGTTACTATTCCAGGCAGGGTATACCTGGCTGCCAACGCTCTCCTCAGGATCTGTGGGGCCATCCCTTAACCCCCAGCCCGCACCCCCAGCTGCCAGTGCCAGGCACTAAACTCACCGTTTCTGAACTTGAGAATTTGCTGGAGATGTGGAAGAAGATGGTGTTTTCACCAGCAATCATGTAAGAAACCCCATACCCATCATCAGCTACCTGGAGGCACCGAGGGGAAGGAGGAGTGCAGGAAGTGAGAAACCTGGGGGGCTGAAATTTGGGCTGGCCCCTGCCCTGGCCTCAGCTCGTGAGACCGGCGAGGTCTGGCCGTGATCCACATCTGCAGGCTCAGACCCAGCATCCAAGAGACACAAAGCCAGTCATACCCTGACTCTTGCCGTGTGAGAAGCCTCCCCCACCCCAAGGGGCAGGGTCCTCAAGCTGTCCTGCCTAGCCGAGGGGTCCCCTTCAACACTCACCCATTCTGCTTCCAAGGAAGGAACTAGCTAATTTGACAACATTGGGACAATGACAACTGGGAATGGCCGGCTGCTGCTGCTGGCAGCCCTGCAGGCAAGAGCACGGACCCCCTCCCCTGGTCCCTGTGGGTCACTCACTGGGCCAAAGCCCCCTCCGGCTGCCAAGTGGTTGGGGTACTTCTCTGGGTCAAACATGCGGATTTGGAACTGGGCTGTCTGGCTGGTGGAGAGTCTCCATGGCTCTGAGAGGACCTGAGGCAGAGGGAAGGGACAGTGGAGGTGGACTGGGCAAGCCGAAGCTCCAAGGCGCCTCCCCCACCAAGAGCTGAGTGGTCACTCACCTGGGCCAGGAAAGGGGAGTGGAGGCCCAGGTACTTGGAAACTACATACAGGCAGAACAGGTGCCGGTCAATGCCAGCCCCAGTCATGGCCAGGCGATACAGGTGTTGGTGCTTTTCAGCAGCTTTGCGGAAGAGATCCTGGAGGTCTGGCTTCTGCAGGGGGGCCACAGGAAGAAGGGCCAGTTAGGCCTCCGGGAAGGTCCCAGCCCAGCCCTCACCCCAGGCCGGCACTCACCATGTACCCAGAGTCCGTCATGGCCCGGACGAAGGCCGTGGCCTCAGCGGTACAGGATCGCACGGTTTCTGTCCTGCCATCCCGGAACATCCGTGTCATCGAGGCCTCGTAGGTCAGACAGAAATTGCCTTTGTCCTGGAGGGAGCATAAATGTCGGGGCCCTTCTCAGGGCAGCGTCCAGCTCCCCTCCCCTAGACGATGCACCCATCGCCGTGGTCTGGGGAAGCAGGGAGGGCTCTTACCCGGAAATGGGCCAGCTGCAGGGCGATCTGCACGAAGGCATCGGGGCTGGAACGGCACTTCTTAATGAGGCCCTTGCCGAAGGGCAAGAACTGGAAGCAGTACAACTCCACGTCATCCGCCAGAGCCTTGGCCACCTCGTACGAGCTCTCGATGACCTTCTGGCACTGCGTGGAGGCAGAAGCTCAGCCCCCACTCGGCCCACGCGCGTCCCACAGAAGGCCAGGACCCGGCCCACGGGTGCTCCCAGCTTCCGGCCTGGCCAGAGGCCCCATTCCCTGATTGGTGGGAATGGGGCTGGGAAAGGGCCTTGAGCTCCCACTCCCCTTCCCCGGGGTCTCCCACCTACCTCCTCAGGGATTTCCCACTGCAGCCTCTGAGGTGGGGCCAGGGAATGATTAGGTTTACCCTGGCAATGACCAGTCTCGTTGTAGTCCAGGTGGAAGGCATCGGTGGCTAACACAAACTGCAGAAGAGGGTGGTCTGAGCGATACGAGGGAAGCAGCCGCTTCCTCCTCAGCTCCCCCGGGGCCAGGGCCTCCTTACCTCCCAGAGGTGCCCAACAATGGGAGCGTCTGCCCAGGCGTGCTCAGTATTGAGGCCCAGTTTGCCATTCTTGAAAGCAACGAGGGTGAAGGACTTATCAAACCACCTGGTGTCAAAAAAGGACAGGGGGACACAGAGCAGTGAGTGGCAGGGGGAGGGGCTGGAAGCCAGCGCGGAGGGAGCAGGCAGTGGAGCGGGGAGAACTGGGAAGGGGAAGGCCTGCGGCTGGAACGGGGAGCAGTACCTGTTATAACAGTTGCCGTGAAGCAGAGCCTTCCCATAGAGGCTGAGGCTGGCCTCGTCCTCAGGGTCATAGCTATGGGACTCTTCATCCAGGGTCACGAAGAAGGCTGCCTTCTCGATGGCCTCCAAGGAAGCCTTATTCTTTCCTGTGTTGAAGTAGGTCTGGCGTGCCTCGGCCCACTGTACCCTGGGGGACCGTGGAGGTATCAGGTGGGAGGTGGGGGGCACTGGGAAATGCTGTGGGAGCACTGACTTAAGGCCAGCGAGTCCAACCCTTCCTTTCCTGAGAAGGACTTGGAAATTCCCAGCCTAGGATAGGCCAGCAAGGAGAAGGTGTGCTCCTCCCAGGACTCGGGCAATTAAAAACTGTGTCTCAGCTCTGCAGGACTCTCCGTCGCCCTCGCCCACTGCTGCTCTCCCCTTTCCCTGTATTATCCCCTCCCCTTGACCACCCCCACCCCCACCACTTTCAGGAATAATGTTTCCCACATTACCTAAGACCCCGCCCCTCCTCCTACAACAGAGCTGGTCAAAGAGCCATCCTCCCCTGATCAGAAGGCCTCCCCAGCTCCAGTACCTGCCCCCAGCTGTGAGGGCTGCCAATTTCTCCTCGCCAGGCTGAATGGGACACGTGTCATCCAGGATCCTCTGGAACTGCATCTCCAGGTCCCGAGGCTTGAGCAACTGGGTGCCCTGATAGAGCCAGACCTTGTAGAAGCGACCTTTGTGGTAGACAGCCACGTGCCTGCTGTCGACAAGGTGCTGTAGCACATCTGAGGGCAGGGGAGCCAGAGGTTATAGAGGCAGGGGAGGCAGCACCACTGCCCCAGGATGGGGGATACAAGCCTGGAGCAGTGGGGACGCTCTGGGAGAATCCCCCATCCTGTAGCTTTGCCATCTTTCCTGCTACCCCAGTGTCGTTCACAGGACAGTCTGTTCTGTCTGAATTAAGCCCAAGGCAGCCCCCAAAAGACCGCCGAGAACTCGTCATCGTAGCTTCCTTTGCAGTTAGCCTTCCTGCGCTGCCTGTGCATCCCACGCCCAAACTGCCACTGCCGGGAAGGTCATATCCCTCTCCCACCATTTTCATCCCCTTTCCCACTGCCATTAGGGGCTCCCACCGCTCATTATGGCTTCTGAGAACTAAACGGCCCAACCTAACACTCAAACCCCGTCCCCACCACCCCAAGGTAGGGCGACCGGCTGGCCCTGTGTCCAGGGCCCTCTCCCCACTCTTCTTCCCTGCCCAGCTAAGGTCATCACAGTTTGCACTGGCCTTTTCTGGGCCTCGATGCTCCCCTATTAGAACGTAAGCTTCTTCAGGGGAGACACTGCCTGGGTGCCCAGCACAAGGGGCTGAATGCTCTTCTCTTCATTCATTCATTTCCGGCCCTCTTCTCACCCCCCACGCCTTGACTTTGCTACTGTGTGAAGATTGAGGATCTGGCCTCTGACTGGAGCCTGGCCCCCACTCAGGGAGTTGAAGGATGGGAAAAGCTTCTGGCCATGCTTGGAAAGTGGCCCGGATCTCAGAGGTCAAGGAGCTCAAGGCTGCCTGGGCTGGGGGGAGGGTACCTGGGCACCTACAGTGGCAGGAAAGCCAGCAATGGATACCTGTTTCTTTTCCAGGGATCCGAGTGGTATTGAACATCCTCTCCATCTGATAGGAACACATGGGCACGATGCCAAGAGCCATCACCTGTGGGACAGGCCCAGAAGAGGGGTGGTCTTCAAGGGCTGTCGAGGCGCCCGCTGGCCCCCAGCCCTCCCAATGCCAGGTCCTCGGGGCCACACTCACAGGCTTGATCTCCTCGCGGTCCAGCTTTCGCCGATACATGATCATGGCGTGAACCACGTTGCCCAGCCGAGCCGCCTGAACTTCAGTATGCGGGGTCAGTACAAAATCCTGGGGAGGAAGAGCAGCAGGACCATGGGGCCAGAATGGTAGGGCGGGGGAAACCTTGCATCTCCCTCAGGCCAGAGCCTATAACACCTGGCCTCATCACCTCACCCCCGGCCATCCTTCCTTGGAAACGCTCTCAATGTCTCTCTTCTCCATCCCTGGTATAACTGCCCCAGACATCCTCCACTCCAGTGTGATGGAAAGGAAACACCCCCACAGGATTGGGAGCCAAAAGACCTGGCTTCAAAGATGTTCAGGTCAGCCACTTAGACCCACTACCATTTTGGACCTCACTTTACTCCCCTGGAAAAACAAAGGATGTGACCAGATGATCTTTCTCTTTCAGCTTTAAATTCAGTCTAGTTTGTGCCAATGAAGCACATCAAATAAATCTATGTGCAGAGAGATGTTGGAGATGGTCCCTGCCTTAAAACTACTGTTGATTGACTCAGGGAACGAAAGATAAGCTCAAAGACTTATTATAAATATGTAATTTTACATAATCTGACATAGAAAAATGCAAAATAAGTGCTGAGAAAAAGTTGGAGCCAGTTAATTACTGTCACGTTTTCTGTTGTTGCCCCCGGACCCAACTCCTACAAGAATAATCTTCATAAAACACTCACTTAAGCATATCACTCCTTCAAGAATCTACAATGGCTCCCAACTACTTATTACATCAATCAGTTATTTGCTATATCAACTGACAGTCATCAAATACCTTTTCTACCCCAGCTGTGCCCTCACCTGGTGTGTGCCCGCCCACCTTGCTTCTGATTTCCCTTCCCCAATACATATATTATGTTTATATTTATAGAGAGATAATCAACAAGCACTCATCACCCCACCTTTACCAACCACCACCTAGTATCAATTGGTGCTAGGCACTGGGAAGACAAGTACAAAGAAAGGAAACAATCCCTCCTCCCAAGGGGTCTACATTATAAATTGGGGATGGAGAGTGAAGTAGAGGGGAGACTAGTCTGCAGATAAGTAGATACCAAATAAATATGAAGAGAACCACAAAGAAATATGGTGACAATAAGGGAATTCGGGGCAGATTGCTACCCTTTGGGGGATTGGTAAAGGCCTCATGCAAAGAATGGGATCTCTTCTTAAGAGGGACTCTCTTGAGACTGAAATGAATGTGTTCCAGGCATAAAAGACATAGGGAAGAACAGGAAAAAGGTCACACACTTTGGGAGGGGAAGTGATGTCCAAGGTGGCTAGAAGGGCAGATTTAGGTCAGTGGTAAAACTAAACAGGGGAGTATTTAATTCTAGCAGTTAAGGCCCTTGAATTGGATGACGTGGTCAGACATTTGCTTAAGGAAAATCACATTGGCTCCTACATAGATGGACCAAAAAGGAGATACCTGTGGCACAGACCACAAGTAAGCTCTTGCTATAATCTTGGCAAGAGGGAGGAATTCTGGGAGCAATGAGGGATCAAATAGGGAACTTGCTGTGAAGGCAGAAGGGACATGATTTAGCTGCTGGTTGGCCATATACAGTGAAGAGAAATGACCTGGAACTCCTAGAATGTGGTATCTTTGTAGAAGATCAAGGGAAGATCAAGAAGGTCAAGGGGGAAAGAATAACTTTTTGGGGGGGACAGTTGAATTTGAGACGTCAAATAAATAATTGGTGCTAGAATCCTAGGAGGGAGACAGGAGTAGACACAGAGATCTGGGAATTATTGACATACAGATAATTAAACCCAAGGAAATAGATGTCAGGGCAGACTAAAGACAGCCCATTGGGGGCTCTGCACAGCATTCTGGACAATACCATTATTTGGGGCCACGATCTGAAGGATCAGTCAGTAAAGGCGGCAAGAGAGAATGGTCAAATAGGTGGGAGAATCGGGAGAGAACAGTGTCATGAAGGCCATCTGGCGGGGTGGAGTGGCCCTCAGGAGTGAACGCAGCAGAAAAACAGGGCAAGGGCTGAGATTGGCAGGAGAGGTGGAAGGGCTCTTCATTCAAGTTTTACTTTTATCCCAGCGTGTAGCAGGTCCATCATCAAAGCAGCATGGTAAAGGGCAGAGGGAGTTTTGTTTTTGCTTTTGATCTGAACAGTGCCATCTCATTATTTTAGGGGCAAGGTTTTCTTTGCTGCATCAAGTAAGCCCAGGTACAAATCTAGCCTCCCTTACTCCGCCACCTCCCCTCTGGAGGCTGCAGGTTCCCAGCTCTTGCAAGTTTCTAGCTCTTACAACCCTTGCAGCCTTAGGTTAGCAGGTTAACTCAATCTTGGTCCTGGCAGCCCTTTGCTTTTTTTCTTACTTCTTGCAAGGTCATAATGTGCTCCTGGAATCCTGAGCTAATGCTCTCCAGGAAGTTTTCCAACTAAGCCTCCTTTGCTCAGCTCTGTCCTGGCCTGTCTCACACTATTCCCTCTCATCGCCTCCTTCAAGGCTCCCTGAATTGCTCCTTCCCTGCCTTTTTGGCCATCTCTAGCACCATCTGTCATCCTGGCTCCCCTCTGCACCTCTCTTCCTTTTTCATTCACCTCCTCCGGGTCCATTTCAGATACTTGAACTCACATTCTCCCCCACACCTAGCACTTCCCGTTTCCTGATTTAATGGCCGTCAAGCTATCCTGAAGGACCCTCTCTGTGGGTGTGATCCTGCGGAGGGAGAGTCTCAAGGACACTGGAGGGAAAATCCAAAATGGATTCTTGGCCCTCTACCCAACTTTGCCATCTCTGCTGGCAGCACCTTCAGTCCTAGTGCCTCAGGTTCCAAACGCAAGGATGAAAGTGCTAGGGCTGGAAGGGAGCTTGGGTGAAGGTCGGGTGAAGGTGCCATTTGGATCCAGGTTCTGTGACCCTGCATCCAGTGTTCATTCCATTGCCCCAGGCTGCCAGTAGAACTCTGGTGCAGCCTGAACCTTAACCCAGACTGGAGCAGAGTGGAGAACCTGCAGCTCTG
The DNA here is from genome assembly GCF_016432865.1 of Antechinus flavipes. NCBI lineage: Eukaryota > Metazoa > Chordata > Mammalia > Dasyuromorphia > Dasyuridae > Antechinus > Antechinus flavipes. The sequence continues at coordinate 292,252,568 of NC_067402.1, read as the reverse complement.
GCCACCGCGGGACATCTCCCAGCTCCTCTGCTCAAACACATCCTATAGCTCGACATTCATGGCTCTCTCCAGCTTGGGGGCTCTGCCTGCATCCGACTCTCCTTCTTGCTCTATCGTTGTGTAGTGGTTGGAGGGCTCCATTTAGAGTCAGGAAGATCCCATTTCAAAACCTGCCTCTGACACTAACCATGGACTCTCAGCCTTTCACAGTCTCAGTTTCTTCAGTTGTAAAGTGGGATAAAAAACACCTATTTCACAGAGTTGGGCTGAAATTCTCACAAGACAGCATATTTAAAGGGTTAGCTAAATATTTTAGAAGGGAGGTGCTAAAAGGGAGAGTGCTGCACTTGTTACAAAAACCCGAGTCCAATGTCAGACATAAGCTGTGTGACTCTGGGTAGGGCCTGTAATCTGCCTCCTCAGTAAATGGACATAACAGCTCCGATTTCCCAGAGTTCTTATGAGGATTAAGTCAAATAAAGTATGTAAAGTGCTTTGCATTAAAACTTAAACAAATACTAGTCATTGTTGTCATTGAGGGGCACTACGGTGCACAGAGCACCAGCTCTCAATCAAGAAGACTTTTCTTCAGGAGTTCAAATCCAGCCTCAGACATTTACTAGCTGTTGTGAGCTTGGGTAAGTCCAGTCATCCTGAATGCCTCAGTTTAATCATCTGTAAAATGAGCTGCCAACAAAACCCCTTAGTCACTGATGACTAAGCAACAAGTATCCCTCTCCGTCACTCTTTGATCTCTTGCATCATTATTAATGCAACATTAATTAATTACTGCAGTAATTAAAATAATCAGTGCAAGCTTCACTGTTGGCCCTTCGAGAGCAGGGGTCCAGCACTTGGTGGGGCCTTAACGTCCATCAGACAAATACAACTAAGTGAAGCCATGGAGGACTTCCTTCTCCATTCAAACACAACCTCTCAGCCGCCCTGAGGCTCCTGGAAGATGGTGGCGGTAAGTATGGTCCGGGCTGCCACAATCACCAGCGTCACTCAGCACAAGCTTCCAGTCTTTGAGAAGGCCCAAGACCTTCTGAAGCAATGACCCAATGCCCATCTGCCTGATACACACCATGAGCCAGAAAAGTGAGAAGCAAAAGGGGCCTATGGTTGACCTAGGACCAGCAGAATTCAGGGGGCCACGAAGGACCCAGTAGCTGAGCCACTGTGTCGAGGAAGAGGAGGAGGAAGTGTTAGTCAGGGACTTTGGATCAACTGGTTAGACTTTAGCCACTAAGCAATGGAGAGCCCAGTAAATTCTGGGCAGGCTCTTTGGGAGAGATCGATCGGGGAATGGGGTTTTCCCAATCGCACTGGAGGCCAGGAGGCCAGCTGGAGCCTCTTACAACACTGCAGGCGCACAGTGCGAGTTTGGACTAAGGATGGATGCAAAATAAAAGAGCAGGTGTGGGCAAAGGGTCTGCGTCAGGACCTCCACCTCCTTTTAAAGCCCGAGCTTGACCCTGTGTTTCTAGGTTCCCCCACAATATTCTCTAGCTCTTCCTCAGAGGAGTCTCCTGCCACCCTCCCGTCTGCAAGTGACTTGTACAGCCTTTCACGGGCTCCGCCGGGGATCCCAAGGCTTGTTTTCACGACCATGCAACAGAGCCACACAGCCTGACTGTGGCTTCTGGGGGTCCCAGCTAGTGCGGCAAAGAGCCCCGAGGGGTGGCAGCTCTTACCATGACATAGTAGTTGCTATTCACCATGATGGGGCCCCTGCTTCGAAGGTAGATGTATTCTTCCCACCAGTCACTCACCTGTAGGGAAGGGGGAAGTCAGAGCTGGTGGGAGGGGGGGGAAGGTCAGGGGCAGAGGGGAAGGAGGGGCAAGTAAAGACGGGGAAATGGGGGAAAAGGTCAGAGCCAGGGGGGAAGGAAGGGGAGGTCAAAGCCAGAGGGGAAGGAAGGGGAGGTCGGAGTCGAGTGGAAGGAAGGGGAGGTAAGAGATGGGGGGGGGTCAGAGCTAGTGGGAGGAGGGATAAGCGGAACACTCACATAGTTGGTTGCCCACCAGGACTTGAGCACCAGGTATTTCTGGAGCCGGGGAGCAGTCCTCTCTTGGAAATCTTTAGCCAACATTTCCATTCGGTAATACTCCTCGTCGTCTAACAAGGGTCTCACAGATTCTAGGTACTGTCCCCCCACCCCCCAAGCTCTCATCAGGGTTGGGTCCTGTCTCCGTGCCAGGCCTTGCCTTCTCTAAGACTGGTCAAAGGCTGGAGACACGGGCCCGCCCTCTAGCCCCCGCTTCTTAAACTACGGGTTGTGATCCCATCTGGGGTCTCATAGCTGAACGTTGGGCATTGATTGTCAGCAAATGCTTGATTCGTGTGAATTTCTCAGGCAAAAAGGGGGCCCCAACGGGGAAAGTTTTTGCTAGCCAAGCCGCTCCCTGCCCCCAGACCTCGGCAGCCTGAGCCCCTCACCCGCTTGATTGTGGCTGACACTTTGGGCACCGGCAACTTGGGCAGAGAAGTCTGGAAGGTGTAGAGCATGGGTCGGCGATTGGACAGGAGCCGGACGCAGATCTGAAGGTTACGAGAGCGTTACGGGGGTCGGGCGGTCCCCTGGTCCTTTGATTCCAGAGCAAGAGGGAGACCAAAGGAGCCCGAGGGTCTCCGGGCGACCCCCCCCCCAGGGTGCCCTCCACCCCCCTCCTCCTTCTCCCAGCCCAGGCCAGGCCCTGCTCACAGCCCAGATCTTGGTGATCCGGCTGGTCTGGCCGTGCATCTCAAACATCCAGCCATGGTAGGAGAGCAGCAGCTTCAGGGTCTGGCGAAAAAGGAAGATGCCGGTCACCCAGACTCCGGTGGCGAAGATGCCCACACTGATCAGCGTTCGCGTCTGCAGGGTCAGGTAATTGCTGCACCTGTCCGAGTATGGGAAAGCGGAGCTGGGACGCGGTGCCGCCTCAACGGCCCCAAACCGAGCGCCAGGGGGACCCCGGGGCATCGAGGGCTCCCGTGGGCTCACACCAACCTCCTCACTGAACAGATGAGGAAACTGAGGGCCGGGACGTGGAGTGACCCGGGAGGAAAGGAGCGGGGTTGGGGCCCTCTTCGACGCCCAGCAGCTGACCCCGGGCAGCAGCTGCTCCGACTCCCTGCCCGATGCCCAGGGCCCGCCCAAGTCCAGCCTCCAGCCGCTGGCTCGGCTTCCTCACCCCTCTGGGATATATTTCCGGATGTGGCAGATCATTCCCATGGAAATGTCCACATTGCAGTAGGAGGAGCCCATTGTTGCCATGACAACGACCAGCCAGCTGGTGGGGCTGCCAGGATACACGCCCCTGAGGATGCCATTCTGTGGGGACGGGGGCGGGGGCAGAGCCCCCGGGGGCTCTTAAGGAACTGGGAATCATCAGCCAGGCTGGGGAGACACACCGGGGAGACAGGGTGCTGCCCCCACGTGGCCAGTGTGGGGACCAACAGAGGAGGGGGCCCGCTGGGGGGGACCAGTGGAGAGCGGCCTTCCCCCTCTTGCCTGCTATTTTCTGGGGACCCTGGAGAGCTGCCGAGGGAGCAGGGCAGTCTGGCCCCCCTCCCCAGCCCCGCCTGGGCTCCCACCTTGATTCGGATAAAGCGTTTCTTCCAAGAGTTGATGCCAGACAGGTAGACGTGCTTCAGGGCCTCTCGGCTGAGCTGGAAGTCTACCCCATCAGGGGTCACTGTGAACTGGAAGGCTACGGCCTGGTGGGCTTCTGCCATCTTGGGGGGCAGCTGCAGCCTTTGGGGGACATGAAGCCAAGCCTAGCTTACGGGGGTAGGGGCCAGCAATGAGGAGCGTGCAAGCTGGGGCTAACCTGAGGCTAGAGACAGGGCTGGTGAGCCAAGTGAGGGCTGCTCAGGAGCCCCCGGGGCGTGCGAGGAGGGTGGCAAGCGCCTCGCCCCTAGCCTCTTCCGCCCCTCGGTGGATCCTCCGTTCCTTAAACAAAGGGCCCCCGGAGGCCGGCCCTGACCCGCGCTGGTCCCTGTCTGCGAGCCCTTATCGTTGCCCGTCTCAAAGACAACCCTCGAGAGCTTCACGCCCATCTGCCCACTGCCAGCCCTCACTTTGGTCGGGCAGAGCAGGGAGCTGGCCTGTGCTCCCGACCTCCCGGTCTACACCTGCTGGCTGTGGGCCCTGGACAAGCCATCCCAGCCTGCCCTGGGCGAGTTTCCTCACCTGGGAGTTCCTTATTTTTTATTTTTTTCCTGAGGCAACTGGGGTTAAGTGACTTGCCCAGGGTCCCACAGGTAGGAAGTGTTGGCCAGACACTCGGGTCCTCCTGACTTCAGGGCTGGGGCTCTATCCACTGTGCCCCCGAGATGCCCCCTTGTGACTTATTTTCCAAAGCAGTCACCAGCCCAAAGGCAGCCACCTGCTGCTGCCGCCCCCTCCCCGGCCCTGGTTGGGACCCTCCTCGCATCCCAAAGGCGCTCTCTACCCTTCCAAAAGCAATCTTTGCAACCCCTCGCTTCTCTGTCCGAAATCTTCAATGACTCCCAGCGCTCCACTAAAACCTGGGGACATTCAGATGGGCTGCAGCCCACCCGTACCTCCCTTCCCTCCTCTAGGGTTTAGGCCACCTGGCCTTTCCTCCTGCTCGCGGCCAATGCCAGGAATGAATTTTCCCACCGCTGGCACCTCTCCTTTCAAGACCCAACTTCCTTCCCTGGCGTCCTGGGCCTCCGCGGTTCCTCCACCACGGGTCCTGGGCCTTTTTCCTGGGCCGCAGGCAGGGCCCCTGACATACCTGTCCCTGCGTCCCAAGACTGCACCGAGCCCTGCTCACAGCAAGCACACAATGAGCCTTCCTTTGGGAGACTGAAACGAGTCCGGGTCTGCAAGCTCGCACTCTTCCCAATGTTGAGGTAACCCCAGGACGGCAGCCAGGCTTCTTCCCCAGCGCCCCCTTCCAATCTTAAAGCTTTGGGACTCTTTTCCCCGAAGACGACCCTTCCCCGATCCAGGATGTATCAGACCCCCCTCCGGGACCCAGGATTTCAAGGACCCATTCCAGAGCCTCAGAGACCCCTCCGCCAGCCCTCCCCAATCCAGCTGGTGAGCACATCCGTCCCCACCCCGATCCAGACCCTCCCCCTCCCCCGCCCCCATCTCACCCCTCACCACGGAGCTCGATCCCGGCCCCCGCGGCCGGCCGGCCCGGGCTTCCTGGGCTGGGCTGCGCTGGGCTCGGCTCAGAGGCTGTGGGGCCGCCCTCAGAGACCGGCCCGGCCCTGGCCCCGGCCCCGGCCGGCCGCCCTCCGCCCCATGGCCAGCCCCGAGCCGCCAACGGCCGCCGAGCCTCGAGCCCCTCGCTTGCGCCGTTCCACGGGTCCCACGCGAGAGGGCGGGACCACAACGCCCCCCCCACTCATGAGGGCGGGACCACCTCAGTGGGTACCCTAGTGGCTCCACGGGGTGAGGCTTCAGGGCGGGGCGTCACAGAACCAGGAGCAGCTGGGGAGGCGCTGAACCCCCCGGGGGCACGTGGGCTGTGGAGGGACATGGGACAGCCCGGCCAGCATGTAGCTAGGTCCGATCACCTGGCGGAACGTGGGCGGACGGGGCGGAGTCTCCGGGAACTTGGGTGGGGGGGAGGACGCCCCACTTATAGAACCCGGCGAAGGGGGGGGTACGGGAAAGCCCAGCGGAGGGGGCGGGAGACGCGAGCGGCGTGGGGTTCGTCAGGGAGCGCATCCCGAAGGGGTCGGGGGATCCCCGATTCCGCTCGCCGCGGCCGCCCGAGGCCCCGCGCATTCCCCGCCCCGTCCCCCCAGACAGGGGCGGGGGGAGAAGTTGCCCTCCCCCCCCTCGCCCCAGCCCCTCCGCGGACGCGTGGGCTACCCCGTACTCACGGCTCGGCCTAGGGGCAGGGGTCCACTCCGGGAAGAGGCCTGGCAGTTCTGGCCTGTGCCCTCGCGTCCTTCAGGCCGTCTCCAGCCCCGCCCCACACCCCGCGGGGAATCCGATACCTGCTCCCAAATTGGGGGCGAGAAAACCACTGGGCGGAGATCGCAGCCTCCCCCCTCCCCCTCAAGCTGCAGCCGCGCGCCTCCGGGGGCGGTCAAGTGGGCCCGGGCTCCTGGACTGGAGGTGCTCGGGGAGGCTCGGGGGTGGGGGTGCCTCACGTGAGGTCTGCCACCCGAGCTAAAAATAGTCCAATCTGGGGAAAAGGTCGCAGTCTGGGGCCCCTCCCCCCGGCAGGCCTGAGGAGGGCACCCAGACTCTTAGGACCCTAAGGGGGGGAGGGTCCTCAGAGCTCCAGGCCTTCCCGCTCCCCTACCTCCAGCCCCGCGGCTGCCCCTCTGCCAGGCAGCCTTGATTTGGGGGGGGGGGCGCCCAGCCTCTCAGGCGTACCCTATTGGCTCCGGCTCCAGGCCCTCAGCTGTCCACAGCCCCCTCCAAAATCACCCGGCATTTGGAACAATCAAAACAGGAGAGATGAGACCCAGCTGGCAACGCCAGCAGCAGTTAAGTCTTTATTGGTCTGAAGATACAGAGGGTAGAGAAGTGGCTGCCCTGGCTGGGCAGGCTCCTTTGGGTGTCTCCCCACATGGGGATCACAATTGGGGGGGCAGGAAGAATGAGTTCTCCTCTGGGTGCTAAGAGAGACTGGGGATTCCCACTGTTCTGGGCTCCGCTGATCCTTTGGTTTTTGGTCCATTCTCACCATGGGGGGACAGCTCGGGCCCCTGATTCCCTCCTAATTCTCCATCTCCCATCCTATCTCTCCATCCTGTCCCTTAGACTTTGGGATCCATCAGAGGGTGAAATCAGGGGGGAGGAGGACTGTTAGGAGGGATCAATCCAGAGTTCAACTTCTCCTTCTGACTGAAGTAGATTTGGAATCGAGATTCTGCATATTCCTGGGAAGGAAAGCCTACCTAAGATACCAGGGAGACGATTCCTTGGGGGAAGCTCCCCTCTGACGCCCCAGGACGAGAGTTCTCAACCCCCATCCCTGCTTGGACCCCAGAACAGATGTGGGAGCTTACCAAGTAACCAAACTCAATGGTAGACATGATATTTTGGAGGATGGACCAGAGTCCCCAGAAGAAATGGGATGCCAGAGCAAACCTAAAGGTAGGTACAGAACATAGCTGGTTTTACTGGGTAACCTGGATATCCTCGGACCCTCCTGCCTCCCACCTCCTCCAACTTGTGGCCCGTGAGCCCTAGATTATAGATCGTGGGCCGGATGCCATGAGTTAGAAACCATGGGCTGAGGATTATGGGCCTTGCACACTGTGACCTTGGGCCCTCCTAAACCCCTCTGCCCCTCACCTGTTTGCTTCCACCAGCATATTCTCTTCCAATTCAGTCTGCTCTTCTGGGGAGGGAGGATCATCCCCCTGGATTACTGACAGGTAATTTCGGATGAAATGAAGCTACAATGGGGAGGTCCCATGAATCAGAGGACTTCAGGAGGGCCCACTGCCAATGCACATCCCTGCACAATGGATCCACTGATCCAGTCCAATCCAACCCAACAAACCTTTGCGGAGCGCCCGCTACGTGCAAGGCACAGTGAGAGCCGGGAAGAGTTGGGCTCGGGCTACCCAGGCTGCGTGACCCTAGCCAAGTCACTCAGCCAACTCTTCAGGAACGAGTGTTGGGCAGCAGCCACAGATGGAAATCCTCACCTGGGAGCAACCCAAACCCAGGAAATCACAGGCCCCCCAAAAAACCAAAATGGCTGAAAGGACGGGGCAAGCAAAGACACTCCCCCTCGACCCCTTTCCAGGGCAAAGACCCCAAGAAGAATGGCCAGGTCTTCCCTATCCTCCACAGACCTGCTGTTCCCGGTTGGGGTAGTTTTTAGGTTCCATCAGGAAGTAGGGAGATTCCTCGTAGCTGTAGTCATAAATCCACTCACAGAAGTGGTTCCCGATGTCAAAACCCCTGTGGGGAGGAATAGCAAGGCAGCTGGGAAGAGGGGAGGGGAGAGTAGGGAGAAGACTCTAGGGAGTGGGAGCTACACCCACCTGTAATTGTAGCTGCTGTACTCAAAATCTATGAGCATAAGTCCAGGCTCCTTGTCAGAAAGCAGCAGGATGTTCCCTGGGGGCCGAGGAAGGACACAGGCTGGTCAATTTGGGGACGGGCCCAGGACCTTTCTCTGCCTCCCTCCCCTTCGCTCCCTGTACCTTCTTGGATGTCATTGTGACAGAATACCACTGGGGAGGCTGTTGAATCCAGAAGCTTTCTGCAGTGGGGAGACACGCTTTGCTTGGGGTGGGGGGTCCAGGGGTGGGGAACAAAGCTTTTAGGGATGACAGCAGAGTTCCCAACCTCTGTCAGACTGAAACTTCAAAGGTGGTCACTTCTCTCTCCCAAGGCTTCTCTGTTCTGGGAGGGGAGGATGGGGGCGACGGGCAACAGGCCTTTGAGGGATGATGGGAGGAGGGTGATGTGGCCCAAGGGAAGGACAGAGGGGAAGGTGACCCAGCTTTTTCCCAGGTGCTTTGGGGGGGGGGCAAGGTGGAAAGTGATAGCTTCTCCCCAGGTGCGTGGGGGGGTGTGGCTAGGGGGGGAAGGTGAGTACAGCCTTTCCCCCAGGTGCTTGGAGTGTTGCCTCAGGTCCCAATGCCCACCGTAGCATGCTCATCTCTTCCTCCAGGTGGTACCTCTGGATCAGATTTTCGTTGGTCTTAGTGGGAGGAATCAAGTCCTGGATCTGCTTCATGTACCTGGAGCCAAAGGGAGGGAGGAAGGGGTGCAGTGACCACCTGTCCCTTGTCTCCCGCAGCCGCGGCCCCTCCCCTCGGGCCGCCTCTCACCTCTCCATGGTCCCAAAGAGCCACCGAGGTTCCTTGTTGAAGGGCATCTCCATCAGATGGAACCGGGCCATTTTGACAGCAATCTCGGCCGACCTCCTGGGCTCCTTCAGCTCGTTTGTCCCCAGCGGCCGGCTCTGTACCCAGCGCCCTATCAGGGGGTGGCAGCCGGGCCAGAGGCCGGGAAGGGGGCGAGGGCTCGGGGTTATTAGCAGGAGAATAGAAGCTCCTGGAGGGCAGGGCCTATCCCTAGTCGGTACTTAATAAACGCTTGTTCAATGAATGAACCCAGACTAAGGGTGGACTGGGGGGGGCGGGGGAAGGGGAAAAGGGGAGGGGCTTCGTACCGGAATGTATTGCTCCAGCCTCCCTTCTGGAAAGACCCCATAAAGCCGAGGTCCCAGCCGACGCTCAGCCAGGATGGCAAACATCACACTCTCCAGGACTAGGGAGTCCACCCCCTGGGGGAGGGCCAACATAGGACGTAGAGACCCGCTCCCTTCTAGCGCCCCCCGACGTGCCGGGGAATCATGCCTTTCCCACCTCCGGGCTAGCGCCCCCCCCCCCCATCCCGAGGGCCCGGCCCGCTGATATGCCCCTCCCACCACAGCCCCGCCCACTCCACAAAGCTCCTCCCACATGAGCCCCGCCCACCGGACACATGCCCGTCCACTTGGCACATGGCCCTCCCATCGGGGTCTGCCCACCGGACACATGGTCCCAGGCCCCGCCCACAAAGGCGTGTAGCCCCGCCCCTAAGGCCTCGCTCATCTCCGGGATGGCCGCCCCAAGACCAGCTCCTCCCCGAGACTCCATCCATCTGGCCCACCGCCCTCTTCCCCACAGGCTCCGCCCACCTCCAGGATGACCATCCCACGGGCCAACTCCCTTCCCCTCCCCTCGGCCCCGACTCCGCCCCTCCAGCCCCGCCCACCTGCAGAATGGCCCCATAGAGCCTCAGCAACACTTCCCGGGGCTCGTCCCCAACAAGGGGTATATTCTCCGGGAGGGCGCATCGGAAAAGCAGGTTACTGAGCCCCCCGCTGCGGACACGGACACGGAGGACGGGTTGGACTGGGGCTCCAGGCCCCGCCCCCAGGGCCGGCGACGGGACACCCGTTCCTCCCTACGTCCCATCTTCTGACCCCCAGATGACCCCCAGGGCACCGCCCCACGTCCTGGCTCCTCCCCTTTCCTCCCTCCCCCCTCCCCCGCTCACCTTATGGGGCTCACTTGCAGCTGCTCGACCTGGATTTGGCGCCAGGCTCCGCCCAGGAACTCCCGGCACCACTGCCAGGCGTGCTGCTTGCCCTCCACGGATATCGAAGATCTGCACCGGTCCATCTTGAACCACTTAAGCCCCATGGACATATCGGCCCGGTTCCGGGCCCCGCCTCCTGTCTCCGCCATGGTCTACACCTCGTTCGGGCTCCGCTCGGCTCCGTCCGCTCGGGCTCGGCTCCCTTCGGCGCCGTCTCCTGATAGGCCACGCCGCCCGTTCGGCCACGCCCCTACAGGCCCCGCCCCAGGCTTTGCCTCCCCCCTCCCGCCCCCCCCACTCCCGCTCCCCGGTCTGTAGCTGCGGGTCCTGCGGCTGCCGGGCCTTCGGGCCGTTCTGTTGCACTCGCCTCCTCCCGCCTCGCGGCCGCCCCACGCCCTTAGGCCTGTCCGTTAAAGCCGCTTCTCTGTCCTCCGGTGGCCGCGAGCGGCTGTCCCAGTCCCACGAGCCCCTGGCCCCGCTATCCACGCGCCTCGCTCTTCCGATCCCGGGCGGAGCAGCCGAGGCTCTGAGGGCAGCTAGCCCTGCCTTTATCACTTACCCTTCGACCTCATGACTCGGATGCGGGCTATGCAAAATGGGCCGGCTGCTGCCGGGCTGGAAGGAGGCAGCTCCCTTTTATGAACCGGGTAGCCGGGGAACCCCTCCCCCCAGCTTTGCAGTGCGTCCCCCGCGCCTCCCCCTCGCGCCGAGGGGCCTCCTTCCCTTCGGCCTCAGTTTGCTCCGCCGCAGAAAGGGGGTGCTGATCTCTCTACCTTCTAGAGAACCGGCGTCGTTTCTCGGGGTGTTCTACAGGTCTTTAGTCTCCTTCTCCCCACGCCAGGCTCCGCGCTGGGGCTGCAAACCGGATCCCCGCCCTCAAAGGCTAGCCATTTTCCCGGGAAAAGAACTTAACTCAAATCAATAAATAATGGAACACAGCCCAAATCAGTGCAAAGCGTTGGGAGGCACTTATTATTATTCAGATTTTCCGTCTCTCCGCCAACCCATTTGGGATTTTCTTGGCAAAGACACTGGAGTGGTTTACCATTTCCTTCTCCGGCTCGTTGGACGAATGAGGAAACTGAGGCTACTTTTGTGTTTCTCTAAAGCCCTGTGTTCTCCCGAAGGAGAAAACCGCAGCGTTTCCTTCCGCCCACAAGCCCGGTCTCATCCTGTCCGGTTGGGTCTGGGTGTGGGGATGGGGTGGGCAGCCACTTCACACATTTCCCCTTTCCCTCCCACACCGGCTTCTCCTCCCCATCCTATCTCTCAGACTTGTTGGGCAGAATTTTCTTTGGGAAATCCTCCGATTGAATCCAAGTTTTCAGAGATGTTCCCATGGGAGTTTGTTCCTGGGCATGAGGTCAGTCAAGTACATGGCACCCCAGAATAGGCAACCCCCCCCCCCCTCCATCCCTCATAGTAGCCTAGAGGAACCATGGCACTGTTCCCCACTGAGTGTGTTCCATTTTCTTCCCGGGGTCATACATACGTCCACCCTTCCAGACTCATAGAACTTCTCTGTGCGCTAGATTCCCTTGGGAAGAAAAAGGAAGTTGGTGTTGCAAGGGAGGGTTCCCTCTCCCAGCTCTGCACAGAAAAATAAAAGCAAAGGCAGTTTTCTGTTCCCTTTTGTCATGGCTCAATCTCTCCACGCTGCTCTAGATGCCAGAGAGATATCTCAGATAATATTTGTGCAAGGGCAATTCTTGGAATAGAGTAAGTGCCTAATAAATGCTTGTTCCCTTCCCCACGAGCACCCTAAAAAGCTGGGCCAGAAACTCTTGTTATCTTGATAGAGCCTGTAATGATGATCAGGTATGGACCTTGGTACCTGGCCTATTTCATTCTCTCTCTCTGTCTCTGTCTCTCTCTCTGTCTCTCTGTGTCTCTCTTTCTGTCTGTCTCTGTCTCTGTCTCTCTGTCTCTGTCTCTTTCTCTGTCTCTGTCTCTCTCTTTCTCTCTCTCTGTCTCTGTCTCTTTGCTCTCTCTCTCTCTCAAAACAAAAACCCAACACTCAATCAACATTTATTAATTACTTATTATATACCAGACAGTTCAGCAGCTATTTCTGTAGCCTGGAATCGCGGGACAACTACAGCTTACAGCATTCTAAATTATCCAACCAAGGGCAGCTAGATGGTGAACTGGATAGAGTACTAGCTCTAAAATTAAGAGCATCTGAGTTCAGATCCAGATACCTAATATTTACTAGTCACAACCCCAATTGCCTCACCAAAACAACAACAAACAAAAAACAAACAAAAAAATCTCTCTCTCTCTCTCTCTCTCTCTCTCTCTCTCTCTCTCTCTCTCTCTCTCTCTCTCTCTCTCTCTCTCTTTGTGTGTGTGTGTTTGGTGAGGCAGTTGGGGTTGTGCCTAACCCAAATCATCCAAATTATCCCCAGATGCAGAGTGGAGACATATTCATTTTCAATGGGTTTCCAGAATATGTTTCCTAGTTTTCTCCATGTCTATAGCTAGCCTCCAGAGGAGACATAAAGTCCTCAACAAAGGTGACCTATCTTTTATAAGTTCATATGGAAATCTGTTTAAAATGATTGTGTGTGTACTACCTATATCAGATTACTTGGTATCTTGGGAAGAAAAGGAAGGGAAGGAGAAAAAATTGAGAACTCAAAATTTTACAAAAATGAATGTTGAAAACTATCTTTACATGGAATTGGGGAAATGTTGAGAAAAAAAAAAAAGATTTCTTGCTTGTTCAATACCGAGTGATTTCTCAGCCTGCATTAAGTGCAGATAGAAGACTTTATTGAATGAAGAAAGGCATTAAATGCCTCTGTAGCTGCCCAAGCAGCCTTTAGGGTAGGAGGTTTCTGAGAGCAGGCCGGATGGATCCAGACACCAAGGAGACAAAAGTTTTGTGAAGGGTCCCCAGCCTCCAGGACAAACCCCCAGTCTCAGCCGTCTCTCCTGCATCCATAAAAAAGGGGTGATAGAATGTTTAACATGTATTGGATTATTTGCCATCTAGGAGAGGGTATGGAGAGAAAGGAGGGGAGAAAAAAAATTGGAACACAAGTCTTGCAAGGGTGAATATTGAAAACTAGCAAAACTATATGTTTTGAAAAGAAAAAGGGGTGATGAGACCTGAGCAGGCAGGAAGAACCACCTGAGCAGGCAGGAAGAACCGCCAGAGCTGGAAGAGGCAACTCTGTAAATGTGGCCCAGTCTCTGCTTGCCTTTTTCCATCCCAAGCAGGTCTTTGACTTTCTCCTTGGATGGGCCCTGGATGTGCCAGTGGGTCATGAGCTAAAACTTCCTTCCAAAAGAACCTTAATTGGACTGGGCTCTGGATAGTTTTTCTCCACAAACAGCATTTTACCAATGAAGAGAATCTACAACTGAAAGAGTCTTTCCTGCCAAGTCCCTACAGACCTTTATCTGATCTCTCCTTTGCTCCCACCAGGCCCTGCCCAGGACTATGATGATCTGTGTACCTTTTATCTGAAACATTCTCATAATGTAGCTGCCTTGAAGTCAGCGTTTTCTCAGGAAGCCTCCCTCTCCTGGCTTCTGGCTCCTCTCGGCTCTGTTCCCATTTTTAAACAATGGATTCAACGTGCTAACTTTGCAGGCTTAGTTTCCTGTGCCCTGATCCCCTTGTTCTCTCCTAGGTTTTTTCCAGAAGACATCTTTGAAATATTTACAGACAAATTGCGTGATATTTAAAGTAGCTTCTCCTGCGTGTACGTACGTGTATGTGTTTGCTGATGTCCACACTTTGTTCCAGTTCTCATCAGGATATCACCAAGCACCTGTATCCTGAAGAGATCTTAAAGGAGGGAAAGGGACCCACATGTGGCAACCCTCTTTGTAGTGGCGAGAAACTGGAAACTGATGGATGCCCATCGATTGGAGAATGGCTGAATAAGTTATAGTATATAAGTGTTATGGAATAGTATTGTTCTGTAAGAAATGACCATCAGGATGAATACAGAGAGCCTGGAGAGACTTATAGGAACTGATGCTGAGTGAAATGAGCAGAACCAGGAGATCATTGTACATGGCAAGAGCAGGATTATACAGTGATTGAGGCCAGTTTCAATGAATGATCTCGTGTTGAAGACAGTCATCTACACCCCAGAGAGAGGACTGTGGGGATTGAGTGTAGCTCATAACATAACATTCTCACTCTTTTTGTTGTTGTTCATTTGTATTTTGCTTTCTTATTCGTTTTCTTTCCTTTTTGATCTGATCTTTCTTGTGCAGCAAGATAATTGTACAAATATGTTTACATATATTGCATTTAACATATATTTAAACATGGTTAGCTTGTTAACATTGGATTACTTGCCATCTAGGGGACGGGGTAGGAGGAAGGACGAGAAAATATGGAACACAAGGCTAAGCAAAAGTCAATAATAATTAAAAAAAAAAAAAAGGGGTGGGGTGGAGGAAAGAATGTCGCCAAGCTCCCTGGATTTGCTCAGACACTTCCTACAACAGAGGTCTACTTTGTGATTTGGCAGTTGTTGCACAGTCCTCATCTTCGTTGATTTTACCCCAACAATCCTCTCTGTTGACCGTCCTCTCTGCTTTTGGCTTCCATGATAAGGTTGTCTCCTGGCTCTTCTGTCTGATCAGTGTTCTGAGATTGTAATGCTGGAGAAACTGAGGCAAGATAGAGATTAGAGATTATTTAATATTTTGTTTGAAAGGGAGAGTTACAGGGGGTAGACAGAGGCAGGGGCGGAGTCAGAGCACTGAGAGGGGAACTAACAATCCAACATGGGGGACATCTGATAAATTACAGAATGGGGCGAGGCACCCAACATTCTGATGATGCCTAAGATAGGAGGTCTTTCTCCTTATCTGAATCATCATGATTAGGAGGGAGGGGCGGTTGATTAGAACAATTAGAAACTGAGGCAGAACTGAGTTAGAACAATTAGGGAAAATGAGTCAGGACAATAAAAGAGAACCGTGGCACAATAAGGTGTCTCTTCTTTCTTCCCCAATCTCCTTACTGTCAACAAAGGTGGAAAGCCCTTCAGCTGCCATCTTAGGTCATATTTTCTTTCTCTTGCCCATCCCATCCATTCCAGGAGAAGTTCAGTGACCCCCTGTAAGCTGGTGGCTCCCAATTCTGAATTTCCCCCCAAGCCACCCTTCCCTAGAACTGTCGCCCTACATTGCAAATTTCCTTCTGGACACATCCACTTCAATGTCCCAGCAGCACACAAACCTAACATGGCCAAGAACAATCACCTAGTTAAAAGGAGACTTTATGAGTATTTAAAAGAGGAATCGGTGATCACTAAGAACCGATGTTTGTTTATCAAGAACAGAACAGACCAAAATGACCTCTTTGACTTTACTTTTAACAAGATTGCTAGACTGGGGGGATAATTGAATGTTGTAGCCTTGGAAGACCCAGCCTGTTCCATACCCTAAATGTCCTCAAGGAGCTTCCCATCCAATGGGGGAAGACAATGCACAGGAGGAAGCTGGAAAGGGGGCCCTTTGTCAGAGCACTGTGTTATGTGGAGATCAAACCAAGCAGAACTGCAGATGGAAAGTGGAGATTTATTGCCTTTTAATGCCATCTATGTCTCCAGAGAAGGGAACCTCTCTGGAAGTACCTTTCTGGCCCATTACTTTTCTCTAGAGCTGAAGAGAGCTGGAATCGTTAAAAGGAAAAAGACAGGTTTTGTATTTGCTTTTCTAGGAGCCAAGCTCATGTATTTTTGTTAAAAGAACATAACACTTTCTCAGCACCCTGCCAAGTGTAGCTGTGTGCTAAATAAGCCCCACCCTGTTTCAGTGGCCCAAGACCAGCAGAGAAGTGGTTTTTGCTGAGCAGTGATCACGTGGTACAGTGTTCCCTAAAGAGATCAAGGAAATCAAAGCCTGCTTTTTAGACTCTTGAGTTTCTCTGGGCAGTGAATTTCCCAAATCCCAAACCTGACTGCTAAGTTTCTCTAAATATACGCATTCTTCCCTTGTATCGGTTGATGAATGGGCTGTTATATTTTTATTATTCTTGCTTTTGTCTTCTGTTGAGTAAACATTATGATTATTCCTGATTTTATAATTATTCTTGATTTTCGCTTTTCATTTAGTAAATGCTTCATGAAGAGTCAATGACATCCTTTTTGCCTGCCTTTGTAGAAATAGGAATCATATCACTTGGAGTGCAGGAGTCACAATGGCAAGAAGTATGAATGTATTCCTCCCAAGCACCCTGATAGTAAATAAAAGTAGTAGTATGATCATGGCCAGGACTACCTCTTCTTTCCAGGCCTTCTAGCATGAGGGCCGTTTGAAGGGGGAGGGAGCCAACCAAGAGAAGGGAAGCATGGGTACCGCTCCTATGGCTGGTGATACCTGAGACATTGAGGAATATCATCAGTTCATATTCATGGTGTCTTATCTGCTCAGCTTCAGTTTTTTTTTTTTTTAATTATAGCTTTTTATTTACAAGTTATATGCATGGGTAATTTTTCAGCATTGACAATTGCCAAACCTTTTGTTCCAATTTTTCTCCTTCTTCCCCCCATCCCCTCCCCCTGATGGCAGGTTGACCAATACATGTTAAATATGTTAAAATGTAAATTAAATACAATATAAGTATACATGTCCTAACAGTTATTTTTCAGCTTCAGTTTTAACCGATGTTGATTAGCTCCCTACTTGCACCCTTCAATCCTGGAGCCTGCCCTTGTCAAGGAGAGGAAGACTAGTCAAAGAGCTTGAGTTATGCTGCTTTAATACTCCTTAGGCAAATGACTTCCCTTTCCGGGCCTCAGTTTCCCATCTGTAAGATGAGATTGAATTTAGTGCTGTTCAAGGTCTTTTCCTTTTCTAAAACCAATGATCTTAGTGTAAGAACAGATGTTTCTTCTCGCCAGAGGCGTACCCGTCTCCCCTTGGCAGTAGAACTGGAAGGGCAGGTGGGCACACAGGTAATACCCATGTATTTTTTCTAGGGTGGCAGTATTTCAGACCAAAGTCCCTATGTAAGCCATCAGCTGGTACTTTGACTGCAAGCTGTTTTAGTGCTCTCCTTTGGGTACATCCCTGCATGATCTGCATTGAATTAAGACTCTGCAGGATTTTCCTTAGCTCCCAGTCTTTTAGCTCCTTCCCAAATTCCCAGTTTAGGGTATGAAAATCATAACTCATTTGACTCATTTTATTAATAATTATTATTAAAATTAACTAATAAAAATTAATAAAATGAATTCTCATTAATATCCTAATCTCTTTTTCAACTTCAAAAGACCCCAAATGGATAATATCCTCATTTTATAGATTAAAGCGTATTTACTGGATGAAATTTAGATGTATCTATTCTTCAAGTCTATACTTTTGGGTTCACCAGGGAACCATTGCCTCTTCTTCTGCTCTATAAATGGTTTCTGGATATATCCCTGCTTTAACTCTATAGGGGCAGCACTCACTTCCCAGACCATTGCTAGTCAGAATGTAGAAGGATGAGCAGCATCTTGACCTCTCCAACATTAGTGGACTGGCCTGGGCCCTAGCTCCTCTTCAATAAGATCTGATTATACTGTAATCCTGCTGCTGTTCATGCCCAGTCTGATTCTTGCTTCCAGGGTTTCCTCCTCTGGCTCCTTCTGAGCTGTTCCCCGCAAAAGGATTTGATTTCCAAAGATCCTATCATGATGGTTCAGTTTATAAAAGAAGCTGAACAAGTTTGCAGCAGAGCAAACCACTTGCAACTTTGAATCTCGGGCTCTTTTAGGATGGGAGTGGGGCAAGGGAGAAAAACCAAGCTTCTTTCCTCTAGTGCAAGGTCTCGGGCCTTTCCCTTCAGGATAACCTGCTCTAACACCTATTTCCTCTTCTATGAGGCCAGTTTCCTCTGTCTGTGCTGAAAACCGTCTGGGCTTTACATCCTACATGTCTCCCTTCTCCTTGTTTTGAGAAAGTGGTCTTCTTTTTCTTTCTTTTTTTCTTTCTTTAAAAAATATTAATAATATTTTATTTTTCCAAATACACACAAAAATAGTTTTTGACATTCACCTTTGCAAAACCTTGTTCCAAATTTTTCTCTCTCCCTTCCTCTTCCCCCTCCTTAAGACAGCAAGCAATCCAATATTCTCCTCTTCTCCTTCTCCTCCTTCTCCTTCTCCTCCTACTTCTCCTCCTTTCTTCTCCCCCTCTTTCTTCTCCTCCTTCTCCTTCTCTTCTTCATCCTCCTCCTCCCTTCTCCCTTCCCCTCCTGACCTTCCTCCTCCTCTTCTTGTTCATTCTCTTCCTGTTACTCTTCCTCCTCCTCTTTCTCTCTCCGTGTGTCTTTCTCTTTCTCTCCATCTCTTTTTGCCTCTCTTTCCACCTCTGTCTCTCTGTCTTTCTGTCTCTGTCTCTGTCCGTTTTTCTTTTTCTCTCTCAGTTGCCTGATAGTCTGGATCCTCTTATGTTCTGGCTGACCTGGATCTGCTACCCTGACTTCATTACATTCTTCCCCTTACTCTCCATTCCCAGATTAGAGGGTAGCTCTGGTTCTGACTTTTTGCTTCCTGTTGGCCATCTTGAGACAGGATATGCTCTATTTCTTCCCTGACTCAAGCTCAGACTCATTTCTTTTTTTTTTTTTTTAATTTTTGTTTAGTAATTACTTTATATTGACAGAATCCATGCCAGGGTGATTTTTTTACAACATTATCCCTTGCACTCGTTTCTGTTCCGATTTTTTTTCCCCTCCCTCCCTCCACCCCCTCCCCTAGATGGCAAGCAGTCCTTTATATGTTGGATATGTTGCAGTATATCCTAGATACAATATATGTTTGCAGAAGCGAACAGTTCTCTTGTTGCACAGGGAGAATTGGATTCAGAAGGTATGAATAACCTGGGAAGAAAAACAAAAATGCAGATAGTTCACATTCGTTTCCCAGTGTTCTTTCTTTGGGTGTAGCTGCTTTTGTCCGTCATTTATCAATTGAAACTCAGTTAGGTCTCTTTGTCAAAGAAATCCACTTCCATCAAAATATGTCCTCATACAATAACGTTGTCGAAGTGTATAATGATCTCCTGGTTCTGCTCATTTCACTTAGCATCAGTCCATGTAGGTCTCTCCAAGCCTCTCTGTATTCATCCTGCTGGTCATTCCTTACAGAGCAATAATATTCCATAACATTCATATACCACAATTTACCCAGCCATTCTCCAATTGATGGGCATCTATTCATTTTCCAGTTTCTAGCCACTACAAATAGGGCTGCTACAAACATTTTGGCACATACAGGTCCCTTTCCCTTCTTTAGTATTTCTTTGGGATATAAGCCCAATAGAAACACTGCTGGATCAAAGGGTATGCACAGTTTGATAACTTTTTGGGCATAATTCCAGATTGCTCTCCAGAATGGTTGGATTCGTTCACAACTCCACCAACAATGCATCAGTGTCCCAGTTTTCCCGCATCCCCTCCAACATTCATCATTATTTTTTCCTGTCATCTTAGCCAATCTGACAGGTGTGTAGTGGTATCTCAGAGTTGTCTTAATTTGCATTTCTCTGATCAATAATGATTTGGAACACTCTTTCATATGAGTGGTAATAGTTTCAATTTCATCCTCTGAAAATTGTCTGTTCATATCCTTTGACCATTTATCAATTGGAGAATGGCTTGATTTCTTATAAATTTGAGTCAATTCTCTCTATATTTTGGAAATGAGGCCTTTATCAGAACCTTTAACTGTGAAAATGTTTTCCCAGTTTGTTGCTTCCCTTCTAATCTTGTTTGCATTAGTTTTATTTGTACAAAGGCTTTTTAATTTGATGTAATCAAAATTTTCTATTTTGTGATCAGTAATGGTCTCTAGTTCATCTTTGGTCACAAATTTCTTTCTCCTCCACAAGTCTGAGAGATAAACTATTCTATGTTCCTCTAATTTTTTTATAATCTCGTTCTTTATGCCTAGGTCATGGACCCATTTTGATCTTATCTTGGTATATGGTGTTAAGTGTGGGTCCATGCCTAATTTCAGACTCATTTCTTAACTCTTTCTCAGACTCGGAATTGGAGCGTATTGGATTTCTTTTTGGCTAGGCTTTGGTCAGGATAACCTGACCTGATATGTCAAGATAAAAAAGTAGAATAGTTTTAAGGAACTGGAGAATCCTTTCAATAACTGCCGGGTTCTCCCTCACACTAACACTTAAAATTTTTTTTTTTTTTTTTGAGAGGTGCTGTGTTATTATGGATGGAGAATAAGCCTTGGAGCTAGGAAAAATTGGGTTTATCTCTGGCTCTGTGCCCTGGTCAAGTGTTTAGGACCCAAAGTTTATGGAGCATGTGTTGAATGTGTTTTATTGGGAGAAGCAGTTGACTCAGCTGAGATATCAAGGAAATCCAGTTCCTATTCCCATCTTATTCTTATGGTTACTTACATGCAACACATACCAAAAAAAAAAAAAAAAAAAGAATAAAAAAGAGGAAAACAGTATAGAAAGTCAAGCCAATATTTGACATCACATGCAATATATTTTTAAAAACACTTTTTTTCCCCCTGAGGCAATAGTTTTTAAGTGACTTGCCCAGGGTCACCCAGCTAGGATGTGTTAAGTGTCTGAGGTCATATTTGAATTCAGTTCCTCCTAACTCAGGGCTGGAGTTCTATCCACTGCACCATCTAGCTGCCCCAAATGTGATCTCTTTTTTACACCAGTACCGTCTCCATGCCGCCATGCGAATTTGAACCATGGATCCCCAAAGTTTTCCAAACTTTTCCAATGGCCTTAAGGACATTAGAGAGAGACATGGTGGCTTGAGCTAGGGTTAGCCTTTTTCCGGCTCTCAGTAAGTGGTATGGAAGATGTCAACCAGGCTGTATTCAAGCAGAGAAGGAGGTGAGTGCAGCCTATGATGCATCATGGGACTAGAGTGAGGGTAGCTGCTGGATGGCCCATGCTGCCCATCCTGGTGCCCTAATGGAGTGGGGAGAGGGGGCTGTGGAGAGGCTTTCGATGCCTCCATGAAATCCCTAAAGAGGTGGGGCCACAGGCAAACACCAATCATGAGTTGTCTTGGAACCATTGGTAGGAGGATCCAGCCCAGGTAGAGCACAGAGCCACAAGTTTTTCCCCTTGCAGTCACTCTGCATTTCCAAAATAGGTTGCAAAGGATCCCAATGCTTTCACAGTTACTGAAGTGACCACATAACCTGGTCACGGAGCAGGGCAGGGACCTGAGAGAGGAGAAAACTGGGGCTCAGAGAGGTGGAGGGCACCCAGAAAGCCCAGCTTTGACCAGGTTCTTTATTGTAAGCTGGATGAAAAGTGGCTAAATAGAGAGTTGGAATCAAGAAATTCCTAGGTTCCAATTCTACTTCAGCTGAGTGATCCTATGCGAGTCACTTAATTTCATGTAACGAGATCATAACATTTGTACCTTCTCCCCTAGTGTGATGATCAAGTGAGTTAACATTTTACAAAATTTCAAATGCTAAAGAAATTCAGTAGACATTATTATCCCAATTCCTACTTGTGTGACCACAGGCAAATCTCTTTGTTTCTCTGAGCCTCAATGTTCTTATCTGTCAAATGGAATGGCAATACTGGGAGGGATGACTTTGTAGGCTGGTGGAAGGTCACGTGTATGTGGGAGGTATTGGTGGATCTTGCCCAAGGTCACACAAGTAATAAGTGTAGGAAGTGGCAATTGACTGCACATCCCTAGCTTTTCCCACTGAACCACACAGATAAATTTCTCCAAATAAATAACACTAACTAATGTTCGGGGAACACTTCAAGGCTTGCAAAGTAGTTGATACATACTATCTCATTTGATCTTCCCAACAAGCCTAGAAGGGAGCTGAGGGAAACGAGGTTGAGAGAACCAAAGATCATACAATTAGTGTTTGAAGCAGAATTTGAACTCAGTACTTATGATTCCAAGTACAGAACTGGGTTCATGATACCACCTACCTGCCTGATCTTCCTCCCTCCCTCCCTCCCTCCCTTCCTTCCTTCTTTCCTTCCTTCCTCCTTCCTTCCTTCCTTCCTTCCTTCTTTTCTTCCTTTCTTCCTTCCTTCTTTCCTTCCTTCCTTCTTTCCTTCCTTCCTTCTTTCCTTCCTTCCTTCTTTTCTTCCTTTCTTCCCTATTTTTCAGCCAGTTCTGATCCATCTGGTCCTTCACTATCCTGGTGGAATGCTTGTGTGGTCTCCTGCCTTCTGAATGTCCTTTATAACAGCTCTGGAATATCTCTACTTTTCTCCTTTGACTCTGCCATCTCCTGATGAAGACCCTCATCATCTCACACCCAGACTGTTACAGTAGCTGTGGGTGCTTCTGCCTTCCTCAAGATAAATCTGGTCCATCCTCCATCCACCCAGGAAAGGGATTTTCCTACACTGCAGGTCTAATCATGTCCCCCTCCCCCTCATTCCTACTCAACAAATTCTGGTGGCTCTCTGTCATCTCCAGGATTCAACATACATACTCCATTTGGCATTCAGGGCCCTTCCTAACCTATTCCTTATCTACCTTTTTGTTTTGCTTACTGCTTACTTTCCAAACATGTATTTACTCTCCAACAATCCTCTACGCATTTTTACAAGTCATTCTCCCATGCTGCCATGAGATCTCTCCACCCTCTGGCTTTCTTAAAGCCCCAGAATTTTCCCTTTTTCCT
The DNA here is from genome assembly GCF_016432865.1 of Antechinus flavipes. NCBI lineage: Eukaryota > Metazoa > Chordata > Mammalia > Dasyuromorphia > Dasyuridae > Antechinus > Antechinus flavipes. The sequence continues at coordinate 292,229,902 of NC_067402.1, read as the reverse complement.
TCCTTCCTTCCTTCTTCCTTCCTTCTTCCTTCTTCCTTCCTTCCTTCCTTCCTTCCTTCCTTCCTTCCTTCCTTCCTTCCTTCCTTCCTTCCTTCCTTCCTTCCTTCCTCCCTCCCTCCTTCCCTCCCTTCCTTCCTTCCTTCTTTTCTTCCTTTCTTCCTCATTTTTCAGCCAGTTCTGATCCATCTGGTCCTTCACTATCCTGGTGGAATGCTTGTGTGGTCTCCTGCCTTCTGAATGTCCTTTATAACAGCTCTGGAATATCTCTACTTTTCTCCTTTGACTCTGCCATCTCCTGAAGAAGACCCTCATCATCTCACACCCAGACTGTTACAGTAGCTGTGGGTGCTTCTGCCTTCCTCAAGATAAATCTGGTCCATCCTCCATCCACCCAGGAAAGGGATTTTCCTACACTGCAGGTCTAATCATGTCCCCCTCCCCCTCATTCCTACTCAACAAATTCTGGTGGCTCTCTGTCATCTCCAGGATTCAACATACATACTCCATTTGGCATTCAGGGCCCTTCCTAACCTCCTAACCTATTCCTTATCTACTTTTTTGTTTTGCTTACTGCTTACTTTCCAAACATGTATTTACTCTCCAACAATCCTCTACGCATTTTTACAAGTCATTCTCCCATGCTGCCATGAGATCTCTCCACCCTCTGGCTTTCTTAAAGCCCCAGAATTTTCCCTTTTTCCTTCCTTCCTTCCTTCCTTCCTTCCTTCCTTCCTTCCTTCCTTCCTTCCTTCCTTCCTTCCTTCCTTCCTTCCTTCCTTCCTTCCTTCCTTCCTTCCTTCCTTCCTTCCTCCCTCCCTCCTTCCCTCCCTTCCTTCCTTCTTTCTTTCTTTCTTCCTTTCTTCCTCATTTTTCAGCCAATTCTGATCCATCTGGTCCTTCACTATCCTGGTGGAATGCTTGTGTGGTCTCCTGCCTTCTGAATGTCCTTTATAACAGCTCTGGAATATCTCTACTTTTCTCCTTTGACTCTGCCATCTCCTGATGAAGACCCTCATCATCTCACACCCGGACTGTTACAGTAGCTGTGGGTGCTTCTGCCTTCCTCAAGATAAATCTGGTCTATCCTCCATCCACCCAGGAAAGGGATTTTCCTACACTGCAGGTCTAATCATGTCCCCCTCCCCCTCAGTCCTACTCAACAAATTCTGGTGGCTCTCTGTCATCTCCAGGATTCAACATACACACTCCATTTGGCATTCAGGGCCCTTCCTAACCTCCTAACCTATTCCTTATCTACTTTTTTGTTTTGCTTACTGCTTACTTTCCAAACATGTATTTACTCTCCAACAATCCTCTACGCATTTTTACAAGTCATTCTCCCATGCTGCCATGAGATCTCTCCACCCTCTGGCTTTCTTAAAGCCCCAGAATTTTCCCTTTTTCTTCCTTCCTTCCTTCCTTCCTTCTTCCTTCCTTCCTTCCTTCCTTCCTTCCTTCCTTCTTCCTTCCTTCCTTCCTTCCTTCCTTCCTTCCTTCCTTCCTTCCTTCCTTCCTTCCTTCCTTCTTTCTTTCTTTCTTTCTTTCTTTCTTTCTTTCTTTCTTTCTTTCTTTTTTCTTTCTTTCTTCTTTCTTTCTTTCTTTCTTTCTTTTTTTCTTTCTTTCTTCCCTGAGGCAATTGGGGTTAAGTGATTTGCCCAGGATCATCACACAGCTAGGAGAGACCAATTTAAACTCAGGTTTTCTTGACTTCAGGGCTGGTGCTCTATCCACTGTATCACCTAGCTGCCCCTCCTTTTTCTTTCTAATGATAAGTTCAATTTTGGACATTATGTGTTTGAGGCACTGTGGAACATTATACCAAGAAGTCCTGTAGACTGGTGTCAATATTAGAAGGGAAGTAATAGGGGCAGCTAGTTTTTTTTATTTTAAGAAATAGCCACAGCACTCCAACCATCCACAACCACCATTCTGCTCAGTCAGCAACCATCAACATTGAGGCAAGACTCTTCACTAGCATTTTAAAGAAATAAAGCATTTTATTTTCAAAATATATGCATAGATTTCAACATTCACCCTTGCAAACCTTGTTCCATTTTTTTCTCCCTCCTTCCCTCCCTTAGACAGCAAATAATGCAATATATGTTAAACATATGCAATTCTTTTATAGATATTTGCACAATTTTTATCCACAAGAAAAATCAGATCAAAAAGGAAAAAAGGAGAAAGAAAACAAAAAGCAAGCAAACAGCAACAAAAAAGGTCAAAGCACTATGTTGTGATCCACATTTAGTCCCTATAGTTCTCTCTCTGGATGCAAATGGCTCTCTCTATCCCAAGACCATTGGAATTGGTCTGAATCATCTCATTGTTGAAAAGAACCACATCCATCAAAATTGATCGTCATATAATCTTGTTGTTGTCATGTACAATGATCTCCTGGTTCTGCTCACTTCACTTAGAATCAGTCTCTCCAGGCCTCTCTGAAATTATCCTGCTGATCATTTCTTAGAGAACAATAATATCCCATCACATTCATATACCATAGCTTGTTCGGCCATTCCCAACTGATGGGCATCCACTCAGTTTTCAGTTCCTTACCACTACAAAAAGGGCTGCCACAAACTAATAAAATCTTTTAAAAATTAAGGTATATACATTGTTCTTTGGACAAATAACTATGGCATATTTAATAGACTATAGCATAGTGTAAGCATAACATATATGTGTGTGTGTGTGTGTGTGTGTGTGTGTATTACCATTCCTGTCAGTCTCCATCACCCACCTATTCAATCCCTTGTCAAAGTGTACTGATTCTACCTCTACAAAACTTTTCAGATCCAACCTCTTCCCTCCATTCTGCTGGCCATCACTGATGATCACCAGCCTACTTCAGGCCTTCATCATTTCTAATCTAGACTAATTCAGTAGCCATCTAATTGGTCTCTCCCTTCAGTTGCCAAAGTGAATTTCCTGAAGTGAAGTTTAGACTGTGTCACTCCCCTTCTTTCCTTATCCCTTTGTGATGGCTCCTTCTTACCTCCAGGATGAAATATGAAGTTCTCCCATGGCATTTAAGGCTCTTTGTGACCTGGTTCTTCCTATTTTTTCAATTTTTTTCACCCTTTACTTCCTCTCACATAGTCAGAGATCCAGCAATATTGGCTTCCTTTCTGTTCCTATGCCTCTACCTCCCCTTTTGGTACCCTTGCACTAGCTCTCCTCCATGTTTGGGATGTTTCCCTTCTTCCCTCTACCTCAGGACATCCCTGGTTTCCTTTAAGACTCAGCTAGACTGCCATTTTCCATCCCTTTCCCAGTCCCTCGACCTACTTGAGCCTCCCTCTTCCTCCTATGTATGTTATACCTATCTATGTAACTAGTTACTTATATGTTGCCTCTTTCCATATAAGCTCCTTGAAGCCAAGAACTGTCTGTGGTTTCTTTGTATCCCCAGGCTGGAACATGGTAAACACTTAATAAATATTTGTTAATTGATTGATCGTGACATTTCCTTGGTCTTCACACTCCCACCCCTCTAAACCATTCTTCTCTGTCTCTCTCTCTGTCTCTCTGTCTCTCTCTTTGTTCTCTCTCTCTCTCTCTCTCTCTTTCTCCCCCCTCTCCTGTTATGGATGTTGTCTTTCCCATTTACACTATACACATTTGTAATAGATATTCTCCCTTACCTGTATTTGTGTCCCTGACACTTAGCACAACTTGGCATATAGTAAGTGCTTAATAATTGGTTATTAATCGATTAGTTGATTCAGGAGGAATGAATAAGACAGTTAGAAGCTTCCAACTAGCAGAGGCAGAGGAGGATTGTGGTAGGAGTGGTCACCCACAAAGTAGCCCTGATAGCTGAAGTAGCAGTTGTTGCTCTAGGCTCCCATCTGTTGCTATGGTTGAGTTGAAGAATTGAGCCAAGAGAAGATGCTATACTACCTTGGCTGGATGGTTGAAGGTGGAGTTTCAAGGTGGTTTGAATTTTCCTTTCTCTGCTTTTCAAGGAAATTTATTCATTTTGCTAGCCCATTATCAGCCCTGAATTCCTGGGGTGGGGAAGGGATTATTACTTGGAGATTATTTGCCATTGTTGCTTTTTCTTCTGTGAGTTTTTTGTCCCTATCATTGGCTCTTGAAAAGAACATCATCTTAAGACTATTCTTCAATACTTTGGAACATGAATGAGATAATCCCCATGGGGATATTGACATGGGGATTCTCCTCACTGATGCAGGTAGCCACCCATCCATGTGTAAATTCTATCCAAGTGCTCCTGTAACTCCTAATCTGGAGGTTTCCCCAAATGGGCTGCAATGGGGACCAATCTCTAGGTCCTTTCATCTTGTGTAGATACTCCTGAAACCCACTGGCTTCCTTTTTTATATTTATCTTTCTCACTAACATGCTTTACTTCTAGGTCCTGATTAGTTACTTCTCGTACTTACAATTATATAAAATATGGTTATTAGTTCTAGCCTAGTGGAAATATTAAGAGTGAATCTGAACAATTTGATTACTTCATGGGATTCATTATTCACATCAAGAAGGACCTAGCTAGAAACCCTTTCCTGTGGGTTAGGTGGTACAGCTGAATCCTTCCTTGCTTTGAAGACTTAACAGAGGAGTTTGCTGCAAATTCCAATTATTCTTCCCCACTCTTCCTTTGTTACTTTTTATATTATTTTGTTATGTTGTCTTTTGCTGGACAGAAATGAACAAATGTACATATTAAATTATCTTCTATTTTTCTCACCAGTCATTTCTCCAATTCATTTCACAGCAGACAATATCCTTCTTGATCCTTTATGCCTCGGATACCTACATTATTCCTTTTGCTTCTTGCTGCTTTATGTTCTAAAAATCTTTCATTCACAGATCAAATGATAACTTAATGGTGTAAAGTTTAGAACCATTTCACCCCTCCTGCTTTTCGATATTTCCAAGAAGCCCTTCCCTTAGGATTCAAAATCCTTAGATTTGGCAAACACTAATATTTGTATAATCTGTTTCTGGAATCTCTAGTCTGTTTTGTTGACACTCCTTTTTATTTTTTGCTGATACAGTTAGGGTCACACAGCTAAGAAGTGTTAAATGTCTGAGATCAGATTTGAACTCAGGTCCTTCTGACTTCAGGTCTGGTGCTCTATTCACTGCTCCACTTAGCTGCCCCAATACTCCTTTTTCCTCCTAGAAGACCTCATACTCTGAAGTCTCCAGTTAGCAGTTTGCCCAGATTGATTGGGGCAGGGGCCAGTACCTCAGACCACAGCAGGCCTTTCCCTGACAAGCTGAGCTAGGGATTCCTTGATAAACCCCAAGAGGTTGGAGCCAACAGAATAAGAAGCAACAGATTCTCCCATCAATCCTCAGGAGAATCGAGCAGTCTTTTAGAGACCAGAATCCTCATACTATTTCTTCACTGAAGAAGCTGCCAACAAATTTCTGGCAAATAGGGAGCCCCTGGGGGAAAACAGCCCCCCTCATTTCTAATCCCCCAAATCACAGGAAAACAGAGAAGGATATGTGTGTGTGTGTGTATGGAATGGGGTGAAATGTAGGATGGAGAAAGAAGGTCATAGCTAGAGCTTGAGAGGACCAAAGAGTTCACTCTCTTTTGCCTCCTTTTGTATCCCTAGCACTTTAGTATGGTACCTGGCACACAGTAAGTGCTTAATAAATGTTGATTGATGGATCTAATCTAACCTCCTCATATTCACATATGGAACCTAAGGCCACTCCAAGGTGTATTTCCCACAGTGACACACTACCTTTAGAACGTAATGACGGGTGAAAGAGGCAGGAGGTGTGTTTGCTTTTGTCCAATGTACCACAAGTCGGTTCCCAAGCAATTATTGAGCCGTTCTTTAACAATGGAGCCAAGCTCTGGGCTGAATGCTGAGAACACAGAGGGAAAGCTTTGGAAACATTTGTAAAACAGTCTCTGCTCTCAAGGAGGCGGGGAGACATTTCAATGGGGGAGACAACAAGTACATAATAAGATACATGCAAGACACATTCTGAGTACGTGAAAGGCAAACGGAGATAGACAGCTTCTAGCAGTGGAGAGGGCCAGGAGAGGCTTCTCGCAGAAGGTGGAAGGAGACTTGAAGGAAGTCAGGGAGGCCAGACAGTGGAAGTGAGAAGGAAGGGTATCCCCTGGTAGGAGGTACAGCCACTGCAAAGGCCTGGAAGCAGGAAAGTGTGCCAAGAGCAGAAAATAGACCAAGGAAGAATAAGTCTAAGTAACTGAGTCATATAGAGAGGTGGGGAACAAAGTGCAAGTGTGGAAAAGTAGGAAGGAGGGTAGGGAGGGGCTCTAAATGCTCCACTAGGTACTAAGGTAGACCAAAGGTTGGGAGGCCAGTTGGGTGAGTCACAGGTGAATCAGAAACAGCCAAATATGAAAGGTCCAGGAAGGCAGAAGGTCTCAATTTACTCTGATTCAAAAGGAACTTATTAAAAACACTCTGCCACTGAGTCCTGTGCCCTAGAACAGGGGGGATCCTTGGATGAGTCAGACCGTACCCTCAAGGAGCTCATGAATGAAGCTCATGATAACCATTAGAAGTTATCTTCTAATAACAGAAGATAACCATTAGGCTACACAGTATTCCGTGATATATGCATTAGAAAGGGGCAGTCTGGGTACTTCCTGACCTCTAGCGAGGAAGAAGGGATTGACCTGCCAATCAGCAATCAGAAAAGGCTCTAGAGGAACAAGAATTGGAATTAGGCTTTAAGGAATTAATAGGAATTAAACAGAGGCTCTGGGAAGCACTACGGCTCATGGGTCCCCAACGAGGATGGGGACTCACACTGTTTCTTGAAGTGTGCTGCACAGGAAAACCTCTTGATTCCAACATCTATCCTTCTTTGCATCGCTGCCAGAAGCATCTTTCACAGGCTTGCCTCTGTCTTGCAGTAAATGCTCAGTAAATAAAATAAAGGCTTCTTGAGTTGAATGTAATGGAATCGAATGTCTTTTCTTCAGTTATGTGTAATAACATTGATGTTTCTGGGTAAACATTATCTGGGTAACTTATTATTGTTTACCCAGAAACATTCAAACACCTTGGTTTGGCAATCAAGACCCTCCACAAACTGGTATCACTTCCTTTTCAAGTCTTTTCTTCTATTATTCCCTTCCATGCAGTCTTATTTGCCAGGCAAACTGGATGGCTCTCCGTGCTCCCACCCTGGATTCTACCATGCTACAAATGTTCTGTGACAGACACAGTATCTCCCCAGTGTTTAGAACAATCTTCTGCATGTTGTAGGCACTTAATAATGTTTGTTGAATGAATTATGCTAGAGAAATAGACTGAGGATCAGATCATGGAAGACCTTGAGTGCCAGGTTAAAGGAAGTAAATTGTTGCTTACTCGATATAATAGATCTGCTGGGACTAATGATCTGAGATCACGATATTAGAGGTCAGGTAAAGAAACATGCTATTCATATATCATAACTTATTCAGCCATTCCCCAATTGATGGGCAGGTGATCATGTTTTCCCAAAATCTCTGGATCAAAGGGAATACACACTCTGGTCATTTTCTTCCCATAATTTCAATTTGCTTTCCTGAATGTTTGGACTCATTCACGTTCTTCCAGGATTGTACCGCTGTGCCTATCTTTCCCAGTCCTTCCAACATTGACTATTTCCATCTATTGTCACCTTTGATAATTTTTTCTTCTGTTCTCCATTTCACTTATTAGTGACTTGTATCAACTTTTCTTTTAGTTGTTCATGATTTACAATTCTTTTGAGAGCTGTTCATATTCTATGACTTTTGAGAATTGCATATTCTACGACCATTTACATACTGAATGAGCCTCAAGTTTTTATATCATTAACATTTTTACAAGTTAAAAAAAATCTTTGGCATTAAAAGCCTTTCATATCTAGCTCCCTCTTACCTTTCTAGGGTTTTTATACTTTACTCCATTTATTCTTTGATCCAGGATGCTGGTCTCTGGTTATTATTGGAAGTAGATATTCTATTTCTGGACTCTGGGAATTTTCTCTTCTTGTCTCTCAGCTCTATCTGCTGGCTTTCCTGGCTTCATTTAATTCTCAGCTAAATTCCCATCTTTAATATGGAGTTTTCCCAATTCCCTTAATTTTAGTACCTTCCTCTATTAATTATTTCCTTTTTTATCTTGTACGTAGCTTGTTTGTAGTTGTCGCCATTAAATAGTGAGCTTTTTCAGAGCAGGAATTATCTTTTTATCCCTAGGACTTAACTCATGTCTGAAACACAGTAGGTACTTAATAAATGTTTATTGATTAACTGAGAAGGTGGAGGCATAGTTGACATGTTTATGATATAACACTCAAATGAAATGGATGCTCTATTGAGCATGGATTGGATGGACATGTTGCATGAGATAATTGGGATCTAAAAAAAGACCTTTTTTTACAGATAGGAAAATTGGACAAAATTTCATAAGATCAAATTCTGCAGAGATAAATGTAAAATCCTGAACTTGATTAAAAATAATCAACTTTATAAATGCCAAATGGAAGAGAATATGAGTAGATAGTAATTCAGAGGAAATCGATCTGAAAGGTTCAGTATAGGGCAGCTCAGTAAAGGGCTGGAGTCTACAGCATGAAGTAGCAACCAAAAAAGATATTTTGATTTTTAGATAAAGGAATAGACATGTAACCTGGACCAATACAACCTAATCATCTCTGCCTTTGGAATCTCCCACTGTTTCAGGAGATTTGAAAGGTGTGCAGGGTGAAACTTCTAAGATCTTTCTACTATTAAGGGACTGCCCTGAAATCCTTCTAATTCTCTCAATGACAGATAATATTATAAAGGGGAGGAAAGCTCTAATTTAGAGTTTTCTAGACTCTAGACTTCTAAAGTTTTCAAAGAGTCAAGATATCACTGTCATGGCTGGAGGAAATTCAAGATAGTCTGAGGGTGAATCTGGTACAAGGGTTCAGCCGCAGTCAGAGCTTTTCAGGATGGCAATCTGCTATGAATCCTACTTGAGTATAAGATGATTACAGAGTTTTCCATCATGGCAATCTGCTATGAATCCTACTTGGGTATAAAATGATTACTTCCTTTTTTACTAAAGATTGCTAAGAGAAACCTCTCCTTTTCTATTATGCTCTACAAGTCATGGGAATGTGTGGAGATATTCCCAGCATGCAAGAGTGAATGGGAGGAGAAAAAAAAAAAACCCAAGAGACAATAATGCCTGTCTTGGCGGAGAAGTAAGAGATTATATCTTTGCTTTAATTCATTACATCTTAAAATTGCAGTGATTTATGTGTTGCATGTCTGAATCTATTTCCTATATACATAGGAAAGTAATTAAAAAGATAAACAGTTCCAAGAGGGTAGGGAAAGAACCAACATAATTGCATCAATTGTTATATTTTAAATAAATTTATATTTATTTATAAATGATTTAATCTAAGGGAACATCTATAAGTATAAATTTATTCCCTTAGATTAGAACCCTGGAAATAGAAACATGTTCAGAGGATAAACGATGTTTGTCCGCGGAATGGGAAGGGTCAAAGCAACTGGTGTCCATTGTTGGGAAGTGGTTAGGCTTTGATCACCACTCAGTGGTTGACTCAGGTATTGCTCTCCAAATTATTCCAAACCTTTTACATCTCCCCCACTTTTTAAAAACTGGATTTTGATCTGTATGACAGCTGTTGCCTTATGTGTTTAAAGGAAAAAAACGAAGAAAATAAGAATTTATATAGTTCCTACTCTGTTTCAGGAACTATGCTAAATGTTTTTATTTTAAAACAAATAGAATCTCAATTGTCCTTTACGACAACCATATAAGGTGAATATGATTTCCATCTCCATTTTACTATTGAGGAAACTGAAGCAAAGAGAGGTTAAGTCTTGTCCAGGGTCAAACAGCTAATGTCTGGGGTCAGATTAAGGTCGTGGATTCAGATCTTTGGATACCAGGTCCAGAGCTCTATTTGCTATGCTACCAACTGCTTCTATCTATAGATATTGGCCAACTGGGGTACATATGACCCAACTGGGTCATACAAGTCATTCATAATTTCATAACTTATGGATCAGAGTTCCAAATTGCTTTCTGGAATGGCTGGACCCATCCATAGCACTGTATAAGTGTACCTCTTCTACTACAAACACTCCAACATTTGCCATTTTCTTTCTTTCTTTCTTTCTTTCTTTCTTTCTTTCTTTCTTTCTTTCTTTCTTTCTTTCTTTCTTTCTTTCTTTCTTTCTTTCTTTCTTTCTTTCTTTCTTTTTTTCTTTCTTTCTTTTTTCCTTCCTTCCTTCCTTCCTTCCTTCCTTCCTTCCTTCCTTCCTTCCTTCCTTCCTTCCTTCCTTCCTTTCTTTCTTTCTTTCTTTCTTTCTTTCTTTCTTTCTTTCTTCTTTCTTTCTTTCTTTCTTTCTTTCTTTCTTTCTTTCTTTCTTTCTTTCCACCTTTAACAACCTGATAGATGGGAGGCAGAATCTCGGGGTTGATTTCATTTACATTTCTTCACTTATTGGTGATTTGGGACATTTTAATATGACTGTTAATAGCTTGAATTTCTTCCTTTGAGAACTCACGATCTTTGACCAATTATCAATTGAGGAATGGTTGTTAGTCTCATAAAGTGGAATCAGTTCCTTTTGCATTTCAGAAATGAGATCAGGGCATCTAGATGGTGCAGTGGATAGAGCACCAGCCCTGACGTCAGGAGGACCTGAGGTCAAATCTGACCTCAGACAGTTAATACATCCTAGCCGTGTGACCCTGGACAAGCACTTAACCCAAATTGTCTCAGCAAAAAAGACAAAAGAAAAAAAAGAGAAAGGAAATAAGACAAATGTTATCTTATGAAAGAAAGAGGAAACTTGTTTTGGTAGCCTCAGAAAGTAAAATTAGATTAGAAAATGTTGAGAGGAAAGTTTAGATTCAGTATAAGGAAAACATCATCAGCAATGAAATACCCCAAATGGAATAGACTCCTTGCGGTTTTGAGTTCTCTGCCATTCGCTGAATTCAAGTGGAATTCTGATAATCAGTTATTGAGGATATTGTGACTTCCTTTTCTTGGTCTAAATGTCTGCTGAGGTCAAGTCTAGCTCTAAGATTCTGTGATTTGATGGCTTATCAAGCCTGGGGCCTCATTGGTCATGTTGGGGACGAATTTTATTGTAAGGAGAAAACTTGCTAGGGAATGCCCAATTAATGGGGGAAAACTACAGATCTCTAGACTCTCTGTGTCCTCTAGGGGAGTTCTGGACTCTATGCCCCACAGAGGCACCTTCATATCATTCACTTCCAAATGTGGCATTACAATTACCTTCTTTTCTTTGCTTCTTTAACTAAGCAGGAGAGAGTATCATTAAAGGAGCCAGTTCCCAAGGGAAAAAAGGGAGAGGAGAAACAGGAGAGGGAGGGAGAAGAAGAGGGAGGGAGAGGGAGGGGGGTCATAAATAACGGGAGAAGAATTGGATGAAGAAAGAAAGGATAGACTTTAGGGAATAGTGATGGGAAGATTGAGTGGGTGGAGCGTGCTATAATGAGATGGAAACTGTCATTGTCTAGGGAAAGGAGATAAATAGGGATGCAGCCTGTGTGCACCCCATCTCATATACACTGTGTGAATGGGTGTATGGGGAGGTTGTTTTGCACTGTTTTCCATAAATTGGAACCAGAATCCTTCTTGGGACTCAGGGATATGGGATAAAGCCTGGGAAAGATTTCCCTCCCCTATTCATGAGAATGATGACTTTACTCCTTGGAGACCTCACAAGTCTCACAGATCTGAAACTCCACTCAGCTGAGCCATGGCAACAGTTAAGAACCCAGTGCTGTTGTCCCCCTGGGTAAAGGAGAGGCCAAGGAGGAGAGAACAGCTGTTTCATCTGTGCCTTGAGGTAGGGAGTGGGGGAGGAAAAGAAAAGAACTCAGATGTCGGTTCAGGTCCTGGACCAGAAGTTTGTTTAGGGAATTTGGGGGGATATTCTGGAGGGAGTGTGTCAGAAATCATTCTCCAGACTTTACTGCTTCCAGGCCAAAAAGACTCTGGTTTCCTGTATTTTCTGCCATCCCCAAATTCCCCTGCCCAGCATAAAAGGTCCTCCACAATCTGATGTTACCCCCATTTCCCCCTTATCTCATGCCCATCCCATTCACTCAGCCCAAACTGTTCTCTTCTCTATCCCACAGATGCATGGTGCACTTTCCCATCTCTGTACCTTATTTTAGGCTGTTCTTCATTCCTGAAATGTCCTCCCTCCTCCTTCTCCTGTTGAATTCCTTCCCATGCTTTGTAACCCATCTCCGGTGACATTTTATACTTATCCCAATCCTAATTTCATCAGTCAAACAGCATGATTTGGGAAGTATCTGTCATGTGCCAGGCAATGTGTCATTATGAAACACTTCCTAATCTTTAGTCAGCAATGACCATCCTTCTCAAAACTTATTCGTTTGTCTCTCTAATGCTCAAATATTCTTATTATGTTTTATTGTGTCCTGTATTATCTGCATTGATTTTTTATCTGTTTTCTAGACTACAAGTTCCATGAAGGAAAGAACCACATCTTATCTAAGCTTTATATTTTCCCCAGAACCCATAATAGTGCTCTGCAAACAAGACAAATATATAATAAATGTTTTCTGAATGAATGAATATGTACAAAGGATCAACAGGTCTGTTTCAGCTCCATTAATGCTTTTTAGGATAAATATATAAAGACAATCCCACCACCTTCTGGATGATGATGATGATGATGATGATGATGATATTATCACTTTCATGATCATTATTAATAGCTAGCATTTATATAGCCCTCCAAGGTTTGCATAACACTTTACATTGATTCAGTCCCACTAGTACATTTTGTATAGTTCACATTGGCCCAGTCTGAGCGTTTGCTTTGGAGAGATAACACTGATTTAGTCATGCTGATAAGCTTTGGAGAGGAAGTCTTATTCCTGAGTCATCAGCATCACTGATCCAACTCCATTACTGCTTTCAGAATGGAAGACTCCATTAAAGATCCATCATATGACCATATATTGGGAATTGGAAGGGACGTTGGACGCCAGCCAGGGCAACCCCCTCATATTGCAGATGAGAAAAGTACAAAGACATTAAGTGACTTGACCAAGGTTACACCAGTAGCAGAATCAGGATCTGAACCCAGATTCTCTGATGTCAAGCCGAGCATTCTTTCTAACACATCACACCAGAGCAGCTCCTGGATGGATAACTTTACCTCTCATCCGTCATTGTTTTTAGGATGGGCTATTCAGGCTCAAAAGGATTAAACAATGATCAGAAACATGCATTCTGAATGGGGGAGAAGAGACTATCACTTTTTCAGAAGCCAGTCCCCCCAAATACTTTAAAGAACAATGAGGGAATAAAAACAGGCAAGCAAAGGCAAAGTCTTGGTCATATTTTTTATTGTAGGAACATTCTAGGGACAGAATGGGTAAGAGGATGGAGAAACATCATTTTAATAAGTGAACTATTCCCAAGAAAACAAATAAAACAAATATGGGATTTGGGATGAAAGGCTGTGAAATTTAAGGAACAATTGTAATATAGGTCTAAAAAGGAGACATGGAGGTAGAAATAGTATAGAAATAAAATAAAGTCGATAGGGGATTGGGCTGGGAGCAAGGAGATGCAAGAGAAGGGTTTAAGGAAAAAAAAAGTGGGAGGTAGAGTTAGGGATAGTTATCAGTAAAACAAATTTCAAACAGGAAGAACTGCTAGGGTGATTGCAGAAAGGAGGGAGCTAGACAGAGAAGGAAGAGGGAGAGAGAGAGACAGAGACAGAGAGAGACAGAGACAGAGACAGAGAGACAGACACACACACAGACAGAGAGACAGAGACAGACAGACTGAGATGAAGAAAGCGACAGAGAGGGCGGGAGGGAGGGAACTGGATTGGGGATAACACTGCTTCACTTCTAGCTAAGTTGTGCTTCTATCACCTCCCTTCTATTTCTTTTCCCTTTTAAAGTGTGAGGCTAGGATGAAATGCAGGTTAAAAAAACAAACACACAACTAACAATAATTGTATGTGCAGGGATGAACTTGCCCATCAAAGGCAGAATAAAATGAGGAAGCAAAATCCAGCAATTTGTTGTTTACAAACACACTTAAAACATAAAGATTCATACAGAGAAGGGGCTGCTTAATCTCATCCCCGATTCCAGGTCCGTTTCAGCCCGGGCAGTAACCAAAGGATGGCCACCTACGTTCCAACCCGTCGGTACCTTCTTCGTGGACAGCTCCATTTCAACCACATCAAATTATGTCTCAGGCCCCCGGAGTCTTCACGGATCTTCGGTTCTGTCCCAGCCCTGTCAACACTCTCTTCGGGGTCACGGACAGCTCCTTTCCGACCCCACCGAGACCTCGGGATGGACAGCTTCGTGTCCGTCCCGCGACGTCCGCTTCAGGGCCAGCTCCCGTTATTTCCCTGAGGAGCCACAGCTAGGTCTCGGCTGCATCAGAACCTTCTCCATGGACAGCTCCATCTCGGCTTAGTCTCGGACAGCTCCACCGCCCCTGCAGCCTCGTGCTCTCTGCCGACCTCCCGACATCCTCAAGTCTGACAGATCGGTCAGTCTGTCCTACCGCTGCCTCCCTCATCCCCCTGGTCCCTCGAGACCTTGGACCCCGGCCCTGTCTGCTCCCCTGCAGCTGCGCGCCTCTACCCAGCAGCCCCTCTTCCTCTGCCTTACGACATCATCCGTTCCCAACCGGATGGATCTTCAGCATCCTTTGCCTCCGCGGTCCTCGCCCCCACACCGCTGCCCTGCCTGATTCCCCTACACCCGATCCCCTCATCTGCACCGGATCCCCTTGGTCTCGCATCCACCAACCAGCTTCCCGGTCAGGCTCCCCTCCCCCCTCATCTCACCTCCTCCCCCTTTCCATCCTGCCCCTCCCTCCCCCTCCCCCTGCGGCACTGCTGCCTGTGCAGCCGCGGTATCTGCTCCGGGTGTCTCGGACGGCGGCGGCGGTCGCGGGGTGCGTGGGGCTCACTGGACAGTGGGGGGACGAACGGCAAGCGAGGGAGCCGGGGCGGGGGCTGGCGGCGCCGTCCACCCCTCCCCCCATCTCCGCAGTCGGGCAGCCTTTCCCCGGGAGAAGATGGCGGATCGGGCGGAGATGTTTTCTCTCTCTACCTTCCACTCCCTGTCACCGCCGGGAGGCAGGTAGGTACCTGGGACACTCAGACCTCGGCTACTTCCCGCACCCTCTCCGAGTCCTCTCCCATCCTCCCTCCTTTAGGGCCCTCTCCAGGTCAGCACCCTCTCCCCTCCTCGATTACTCATCTACCCCCTCCCCTGGCCCCTCTCCCACCCCCATCTCCTGGTCCCCTTTCCTTTGGCTTCCAATTCTTCCTTCCCCATCCCCCGGCTCCCTCGCAGCCTCGTTTCCTGGTGCCCCTTCCCTGCGTCCTCATCCCCTGCTTTCTCCACCCCCTGCCACCCCATCTTTCATCCTCTGTCCCCATCCCTTTTCTAACTGTTCAGGCGCCCTCCGGCTCCAGGCCTCCTGCCCCTCCCCCAATCCCTCCGTCTCTAGGTCTCCCCCTTCCTTCTCAGACCTGCGCTCTCCTTTTCGGGCCTGGACCTTCCATCCCCGAAGTCCGGCCCGCAATGAAAGGCCATAGCTGGCCACAGTCCTGGGCCCGGGGCCATTGTCCCTCCGTCCAGGACCTGCGACATCCTTCCACTACTGCAGGCCTGGCCTGTATCTGGGCCTGGACAGCAAAGGGTAACGGAGCCTGAGTAAAAGGCTGGGGTTCAGGGTCTGAGGAAAGAGGATGGAGTCTGTGGAAGAGTTTGGGGGAGGGGGATAAGGAGGATGGGGGATGGGACCTGGTCCAGAGCTGAAGTTAGGGGGTGGAGCCAGGAGAGTGGACTAGGGAAGGGAAATGGAGTCCTTGGGGAGGGGTAGGATACCTGGGGGAGGGGGACAAACAGGGCCTTGCTCCTTCCCTTATGCTCCACCCCTTCTCTCCTCCCCATCAGCTGCTGCAGCACCAGTCCCAACACCCCCCCCCTCCAGCTCAGCAAAGCTCCCCTGGGGAAGGGCGGGGTTGTGGGTTAGGACTGAAGATGAGGAACAGGAAGAGAGGGACCCCTGAACTAACCCAGACCTTTAGGCAGGTGCCAAACCTATGGGAGCTGGCCTAGTCCTATCCTGCTCTGTCCTTCCCTGTGGGAGCCAAAGTTCTGGTGCTGCTGTGAGATGGGTCTGATAGGTAAAGGGGGAACTGAAGGAAGTTGGGGGCTATAGGAAGTGGGGTGGGGGACCTCTGAGAGAGCCTTTGTTGTAAGGAGTGGAAAGGGAACCCTTGGAGAGCCAGGGCTTGATGCAAAGTAGTCAAGGACACAGTAGGTCCCAACCATCCCTTGTGTCGATTAAGCCCTTATTTGTGCCAGTTGCAGCAGTGATAGGCCCTGGCAGAGAGACAAAGACCAATGAACCTTGGGCTTTGCCCTTGTGGAGGATGGAAGGGGTTCATAAGCAAAGAGAAAAACATGAACAAATGTAGTAAAGCCCGTAAGGAAGAAGGGCATCGGAATGCTCCAAAATTGCTCGGGGAAGCTTGTTACCAACTGGGCCTTAAGGCAGGGGATCAGAGAAGGCCACCTGGAGGAGGCGGCTTTTGAGCTGAGTTTTTAAGAATGGGTAGGATTTCCCCAAATGCAGATGGTGAAGGGGGATAGCATTTCAGGCAATGGGAATATAAAGACACGGAGATGGGAAAGTATGAGATGTGTGGCAGGCCATGGACATCCCTCCAGTTGGTTGAGGGTAAAACTAGAAAAGAAAAGATCGCAGAAGACTTTAAACCAAGAAAAAAGGCATCTCGTGGGCATTTGGGAGTCTTCGAGTGATTTGTGAATGGTGTACATAAGAAAAAGTAACCTGATAACATGATCAGGTCAGGTTGAAGAGAGAAAGGGGGGCTAGAAACAGACAGATCAGTTAGGAGGTTATTGTAATAATCCAGGTGAAAGGTGATGGGGGTCTGAATTAGGGTGCTGCTTCTGTGGAAATGGATGGATACAGAGATGTGGAGGTAGAAACAATAAGGTTTGACAACTGGTTAGAGATGGAATTGAGAGAAACAATGAGGTTTCAAGTCTAGGTGCCTAAGATGTAAATGACAGATCTGGGAGGAGGACTAGAGCTGGGGGGAAAAGGTTGGTTTGGGATATGTCTGGTTCACTTGTGGGAGTTCCAGACCCAAACCCAGAAAGTAAAGTAGGGAAAAGCATTATGGGAGACAGGAAAGTGTGGGTTCGAGTCTTATTCTGGTTATGTGACAAATCACTTAACTACAGTGCCCCTAGGTAATACTCTAAGATGAGACTCAATTATCTTTATATTGTCGTATTATAAAACTATAAGAACAAGTCATATTATAAAACCATAAGAATTGTGGTTTGAAAGTTTGGAGAGAGAGAAAGAAAGAGGGGGGAGGGAAGGAGGGGAGAGGAGAGGAGAGGTGGGAATTCAAGAATGAATGGTTGGGAACTACTGTGTCCTGGGCCCTATATATCAATCCCTAGCTGTCCAGGGGCTCCCCTTATATGCTAACAAAGGCCTTCTCAGAGGTCCCCCAACCCCACCTCTTGGAGCCCCCAACTTCATTCAGTTCCCATTCCACCTATCTCCCATTAGCACCAGTTTGGGATATCCCAGGTGGAGATGTCCAGTGGGCAGAGGACCAGTGGAAGCTCAGGAGACCATGCAGGGCTGAAGATACAGATTTGGTGGTCTTCTCTATAGAGATCTGGCTGGAGAGTGGGTGAGATCACAAAGCAGGATGGACAAGAGAATAGGGAGAGAAGGGACTCAGGACAGACTTCTTGGACACATCAATATTAGGGGAATATTAGGGGAAGAAGAGATTGTAAATGTCCGTATCTGGATTTGAATTCAGCTCTTTCTGAATCCAGGTTCAGGGCTCTATTTACTAGGTTCCTCTCTGTAATAGGTTCCAGGCAGTTCTCAGTGGATGACCTCAAACTTTTCAAAACATAAGGACTTCTGTCAGCTGAGGAAGAGGGGGCAGAAACTGCACTGGGTGCTTCAGGAGGAGAAGAATGGGCAGAGAGTGGAATAGGGGACAATACAAAATGAATAAAAAAGGATTCCCAGGCAGGAGTAAAGGAATAAAGCAAATACAAATCTACAATGGATGAATCTGGCCTTGAAAATGTCATTTGTCACAAAATATATTTGGCTAATTTGGGGAGAACAGAGAAAGGAAGGTGGGCTCTCTATAGAGGCCTCATGGGGATGCTAAAAGGAGCCTGGAGAGCAGATATTCAGATGCTCCTCTGGGGGTATTGAAGTCAGGTATGGTGGTGGTGAAATGACCTATCATTATTATTGAGAACTTTCAGGGGATTGTCTGAAACAAGGTTTCAGCTGGACACTTCTCTGAGGATCCAAGAACCATTCTGAAATCAGTGGATTATGGGTGGAATTGACATTGGGCTAGGGGGAAAAGGATATGTGAACTGTGGATGTCTGAGGGCTATTTAATGGGAAGTGTGCAAGGAATTTTGGAGCCTGGAGGCCTAGTTGGGCCCAGAGAAGATGCCTAAGCTCTCTGGGCTTGTTTATTGAGTCCTCTCCCCCTTCTCTTTTTCTTCCTCTCCTCTTCTCCTCGCTCCTCTGCTCCCCTCTCCTCTCCTCCTTTCTCCTCTTCTTCCTTGGATCCCATTCTCTCTCCTTTCCTCTACCTTCTCCACCTCTCTCCTCTACTCTCTTCCCCTCTCTTCTTCTCCTCCTCTTTTCTTCTTTTCTCTCCTCTCCTCCCTTTCCTCTTCTTTCTTGTCTCCTCCCTTCCACCTCTCTTTTTGTCTCTCCAAACCTTCAAACAACTCTTATAGTTTTATAATAAGACTTATTATGTAACTCAGTATAATCTTAGAGTGTTACCTGGGAGCACTATAGGGGTTAAATGACTTGCCCGAGATCACACAGCCAGAAGCAAGACTTGAATCCACACCTTCCTATCTCCCATAATGCTCCTTTACTTTAGTATCTGGAAAAATCTTCTTCTCAGGGAATCTGAAAGATAAAGAACTGCAACAGTTCCCCAGGGGACCCATTTTCCCTGCCCCACTCCCATTCGGTAGCTCTGGAGGGAGGGAGGGGTTGGTAGCTGAGCCAAGTCCCAAATCCACTCTAGTATTGCTTGCTTTGAAGCAGTGCCCCCTGCTTCAGCAGGCTTTTCCCAGGGATCAACGGATGGGGCTAGGGTGGGAAGATGGCTTTTACAGGATCCCTCATCCCTCTGCCCCCTCAGGCCTCCCCAGGACATCAGCCTGGAAGAATTTGATGACGAAGATCTGTCTGAGATCACCGATGACTGTGGCATTGGTCTCAACTATGATTCGGACCCTTGTGAGAAGGTGGGGAGGAGGTGGGGCTGGAGGGGTAGGGGTGTTGGCGCAGGAGCCCATGCAGGACAGATGGGGTGTAGCAGGGAGGGGCTGGGCTTCTGCTATTCTGTTCTCCTGTGGTGTCTGTGAGATGGGGAAGCTTTGGGTCCCTATCAGTCCCTTAATATGGAAATCCTCTCAGGGTCTAACCTTCCCTCTTGTTGCTAGATACCTGCCTTTTGGGACTTATCCCTAAGGGTGCTGGTTTATGCTGTGGCTCATTAAGTCTCTAGCTATTCTAACCCAGGCCCAAACCAATCACCTAATCTGGAGGTGGAAGAGTTCCCAGAGGGCCCCGGGGTCCATCCCTTTTCTAAACAAAGAGTTCCTCTACAACAAACCAGACAAATGATCAAACAGCAAATAGCCTGGAGCTCTCCAGGGAGAAGGAACCTACTACTTTTCTAGGCAACTCTTCCTACTCTGGGCCAACTCCCACTGTTGGGCTGTTAGTCTAAGTTTGCTCCCTTACAAATCCTTCCCATTGCTCCTGGTTCAGTCCTCTGGTAACCAGTGGGAACAGAGATAGCAATTGGATCTTCCATGTCATTGGTATAAGGAGCTTCTGAGTGGACACGTGGGCAACTCAGAAGCTTCCTCTGCCACTCAGCCTTAGGGAGCTGCCTAGAACTTGAGAAAAATCAGGTGACTGTTTCAGGGACACACACACACACACACACACACAGAGCCACTGATTGTTAGAGTCATTGTTGAAGAATAAATCTCCCAGGCTCTCCAAGCTCCAAAGCCACATTTCTAGTTTTCTATTCCACTTAATCCCTTTTACAAATGAAAGCTCGTCAAAAACCTGAACAGAGCATACCTCCTGTCCCCCAGAGCCCTCCCTTCTCCACACAAAATATCCCCAGTCACTTCAAAGGAATCTTGACTGGCAAGAACTGAATGGCCCTCATTGTCCTGGTCAGTCCTGTATACACCCCCCCCCCCCCAAGCTGTCCCTAAAATGTGGCATCTGGAGTTGGCAGGATAGTACAATGCTCAGCGCTCTGAGTCTCTGATCTCTTCACTGGGCCAAACTACTCTTGTGGCCTTACTCAATTGAGACCCATTGTTCTGGTCTGTTGGTTTTTAATTCCTGTTTCAGCCTTAACACTTAACAGCCCTTGTCTTTATTATCTCTGGGTCTCTGGCTTCTCATATTTGGGTGTTTTAGCTTCCTCTTTGCCAGGTCTTCACTTCCCATTTCTCGGTCTCTCTCCCTACCTCTCCGTCTTTGTCTCTGTCCACCCCTGGATCTCCGTCTCTGTCCATGTCTGGGTTTTCCCACTCTGGCTTTCTGTCTCCCTCCAGGACAGCCTCTCTCTGGGACGCTCAGAGCACCCGCATCCTATCTGCTCCTTCCAAGATGATTTTCAGGAGTTTGAGATGATTGATGAGAATGAGGAAGAGGAAGAGGAGGAGGATGGGGATGGGGTAGAAGATGGGGGCCACAGGCATGAAATACCCCCATCACCACCCCTCATCCCATCTCCCTCTGCCCAAGAGCCCCAGAAACCTCGTCCCACCACCCTGAACCTTACCTCACTTGGGACCCAGGTGAGATGAGACCCTGAGAGCAGGGCCAGCTCCCCCTGTGCTCCACAGTGTGGCCTGTAGCCCTTCCCCATTTTTCTGCATGCTTGGCAGATACTGCTCTATGTGGAAAAGAAGGGGGATTTAGAAGTGGGTCTCTGGGTCAGGAGCCTGAAGTGCAGCTCAGGGATGAGTGAATTCATCTCTTATAAAGCTCATATCTAATACATCTGCTCCCCCTTGACCCTTCCCCTCAGGACTCTTTGAACAACAACGGGGGCTTCTCTCCCCCTCCTCCGGCCACTTGGCAGGACACCCTGCTGCCCTCACCCACGGAGGAGCCCCACAATGGTGAGAGAGTAGAAAGAAGGACTATACATGAGGCACAGAGAAAGAGAGAGGGGCTCAGAAAATGAAGGGAGGTGTGGAGTTCGGGAGGGGAGCCCCAAGCCTGGGGATCCATTTAGGGGGATGGTAGGTGAACTAAGGCCAAGGGAGCTGTGGGTAAAGTGGGAACTGTGAATGAAGGAGGCTGGGAGAGCTATAAATAAAGGGGGTTGAGGGAATTGTGAATGAAGGGGGCTGGGGGAGTTGTGAATGAAGCAGGATTGGGGAGCTGTGAATGAAAGGGGCTGGAGGAATTATAAATAGAGGGGGTTAGGGGAGCTGTGATGGAAGGGGGATTGGGGAACTATCAACGAAGGGGGCTGAGGGAACTAGGACTAAAGGGGGTTGGGTTGTGAATGAAGGGGCACTGGGGAGCTGTGAATGAAAGAGGTTTGGGGAGTTTTAAATAAAGAGGGCTTGGGAGGCTGGGGTCGGGGCTGGATTGAGCAGTGGGTAGAGATCTATTAAACGGGTGGAAAGGGCTGGGGGGTTGTGGGGGAGGGGAGGAGAGGTTGGGAGCCCTTACTGCCCCGCCTTTCTCCTTGCAGCACATCGCGGGTCTCATGTTTGCACCGCAGATGGGCACCGGGAGGAACAGTGTGGGCCCCCCAGTGGCTACGATTGTGAAGGGAACCGGCCCAGAGAGGGGTCCGAGGCTTCCACAGGGCACCCGGCTGCTCCCGGCGGCTCCTCGCCCTCCTCGGACCCGGGCATCGAGGCCGACTTGCGCAGCCACTCCAGCGGGAGCCGGAGCCGGAGCCGGGGCCGGGGCAGAGGCCGGGGCCTCCGGAGCAGTCAGGAGCTGTCCTCCCCGGGCTCGGGCTCGGGCTCGGGCTCGGACTCCGAGGACGCCGAAGGGGAGCTGGCGGCCGCGGGGCCCGGGTCCGGGGGCCGAAGCCTGGGCCACATGATCTCCTCCATCTCCGAGACGGAGCTCGACCTGAGCAGCGACGGCGGCAGCAGCAGCGGCCGCTCCTCCCACCTCACCAACTCTATAGAAGAGGCGTCGTCTCCCGCCTCGGAGCCGGAGGCCGAGCCGGAGCACGAGGCCGGCCCGGCGTTGGAGTCCGGGCTCCCGGGGGCCGGCCTAGAGCCTTCCCCGCGGCTTCCCGAGCCGTCAGCATTGGCGGCGCCCGTCGAGCCCCCCGGCAGCCTGCGGCGGCCCGCCTATCTGCCCGTGGGGCCGGGAGGGGCCGGGGCCGGGCCTCCTGCCGGGCCTCCGGCCGCACCTCCTGCCGGACCTCCTGCGGGACCCGACGAGGCCAACAGCGAGTACGAATCGGGGTCTGAGTCGGAGCCCGACGTGAGCGAAGACGCGGACTCTCCGTGGCTGCTCAGCAACCTGGTGAGCCGCCTCATCTCCGAGGGCTCGTCGCCCATCAGCTGCCCGGCGCAGTGCCTGTCCCCCGGGCCGGGACACCCGCCCGCAGCGCCGGCCTCCGCCCCCGCCGCCGCGCCGCCAGCACCGCCCTCCCCCAGTGACACCATCTCCCCCACGTCCGCTTCGGTGTCCGCCTCGGAGCTGGGCCGCGTTCCGGACGGTGGGGGCCGCGGGGGCCGCTCGGGCCCCGGGCTGGCCTTCGAGGATACCGAAGAAGAGGAAGAGGAAGAAGAGGAGGAAGAGGACGAGGACGAGGAGGAGCGGGAGCCTGAGCGTGCCCCGGGGGCCCCTGCTAGCATCGAGCTGGAGCTGGTGGACATGGAGACTCTGTGCGGAGGCGGGGGCGGGGGCGGCGGCGGCGGCGGTGCCCTGCAGCCCCCCGGCAGGCCCCCTGCCCCGGCGCGTCCGCCGCCGGCCCAGCCCGGGCCCTTCCTCTTCCTCAGCAATCCCACGCGGGACACCATCACTCCCGTGTGGGGCGCGCCAGGCCGGGCCGCCCGCGCCAGCCGCGCCTGCTCGGCTGCCTGCTCCGAGGAAGAGGAGGAGGACGAGGAAGATGAGGAGGAGGATGAAGAGGAAGAGGAGGACGAAGAAGAAGGAGACGAGGAGGAAGACGAGGAAGCCACGGGAGTGGTGGCCCCGCGCGGGCTGGGGCTGGGGCCCGGCCCAACAGCCCCCCGAGACGCGTCTCTGGTGTACGACGCCGTCAAATACACGCTCGTGGTGGACGAGCACACGCAGCTGGAGCTGGTGAGTCTCCGGCGCTGCGCCTCCGGGCTCAGCCAGGACAGCCAGGCCAGCGACAGCGGCAGCGACAGCGGCAGCGAGGACGCGGGCTCCCCGTCGGGGCCGGGAGCTCCGGGGACCCGAGACCTGCTTCTGGGCGGCCGCAGCGGCTCGGCCTCCCCGGACAGTCCGGACAGCCCCGACCTCACCTTCTCCAAGAAGTTCCTCAACGTCTTCGTCAACAGCACATCCCGCTCCTCCAGTAAGAGCCCCGAAGGGGGGAGTGGGGGAAGGAGGGGCGAAGCTGGCCTGGGGGAGGGGCACGGGGCTGGCCTGGGGCTGGGGACGCGGGGACACGCGTGCTTGTCTCCAAAAGGAGGCAGTCCGGGCCCAAAGTGCTCAGCACCGTATCTAGCACCAAGCTTAGGGCGTGGACGAGGATGAGGCAAAAACGGGGAGAAGAACTGGAGCCCAACAGGGTGTCGATAGCCAATTCGATAGCCAATGTGGGTACTCCGGTGCACCCGGGACAATGGCGCTGGGAGTGAGAAGGGAGGCCTGGGCTCAGGGTCTGGGGCCCATCCCCTAGTAGCTTTCTTTTTTCTTAGCTCCTCTCCCTCCACCTCCCTCTGCCTCTTTTACCATCTCCTTCCCTCCTTCCCTCCACCTCTCTTTCCTAACTCAGGTACAGAGTCCTTTGGGCTTTTCTCCTGCGTGATCAACGGGGAGGAAAGAGAGCAAACCCATCGAGCTGTTTTCAGGTAACAGGCTCCTCTCTCACCACCTTGGGTGACCGCTGACCTTTGTCCTGGCTACTCTTACCCCCAACCCTGGGGGACGTCTGCCTCCTCCAGCCCTGGGTAAACCTCTGTTCCTCTTATCCCTGGATGATTTCTCTGTCCCTTGCCCAAGATTCACTGACCCCTCCAGCCCTGGGTTATCTCTGTCCCTCCAGTCCTGGCTGACCTCTGCCCCTTTGCCCTGGATTGACTAACCCCTCTAGCCCAGGGTGACCTCTGCCCTGGCTTCAGGTTCATCCCAAGACATGCTGATGAGCTGGAACTTGACGTGGATGACCCTGTTCTGGTGGAGGCTGAGGAGGATGACTTCTGGTTTCGAGGCTTTAACATGAGGACAGGAGAGCGGGGCATCTTCCCAGCCTTCTATGCTCATGCTGTTCCTGGCCCCACCAAGGACCTTCTGGGTAGGTCTCAGACCAGGCTCTGACCCCAGTCTTCATTACTGACTCCATCTCTCCTCGATTCTCATTCTTCTTCTGATTCTACAGGGGGAAAGCGGAGCCCATGCTGGGTGGAACGGTTTAACGTGCAGTTTCTGGGCTCTGTGGAGGTTCCCTGTCACCAAGGCAATGGGATCCTTTGTGCAGCCATGCAGAAGGTGAGGGGGGGAGGGCTGGGCAGGTAAAGATTCTGCCAGTGACTCATTGTACCTCAGGAATGGTGGGGGCAGAGGCTGCGTCATGCCCAGTTGCACATCCCCAGCTCCACCACCTCTCCTAGTCCTGCCCTCTGTTCCCCATCTCCCCTGAGATCTGCTGAAGTTCCCCGACCCTTCCTACCTTTGGGAAGCCTCAGCCCTGGGCTTCATTCCAAGCTTTGGCTGAGATGGGATCAGTGATTCAAAGGAGAGTCTGAGTAACCCCTCAATCTTGAAAAGACACATTTTTGATGGGGTACAGATAGGAACAACAGGGGCAGAGCCTCCAGCGCTATTTCTGCAGAGGCAGATCTTAGCCCTATTCAGAGAGATCTTCCCCTTCTCCAGGACCTAGGATGAGCGGTAGTAGCATCCTTCCCAGGGACCGTTCCTGGACTCAGTGCTCTCCTTTGCTCACACACTTAAGTTCCTGTTTTCTTTCTGAGGAACACTTCCAGCGCTGCCCTTATTTGCTGAGATTGGAATCTAAAGGTCCCTTGCCCTTTGCCCTTTGTCCCATCTTGGATGCTTCCGGATGGTGTTTTCCATTACTCTCCAAGTCTAGATGTTGCTCAAAGCGCTCACTACAAGTCTGCAAAATTTGGAGCCGTGTAAACATCCTAAAAATGATCAAATTAAGGGAAGAAGCAAACTCTGTCGCACTTTGAGCCCCCGTGACTCCCAGCTGTTTCTCTGCAGATTGCCACAGCCCGGAAGCTGACGGTCCATCTGCGTCCACCAGCCTCCTGTGACCTCCAGATCTCCCTTCGAGGGGTCAAGCTGAGTCTAAGTGGGGGTGGGCCTGAGGTGAGGACCCAAGATGCTTGAAGTGGGAAGCCAGGACAGTAAATGGCATGATTCAGTGGAGAAACAATGGGATGGCTAGTCAAAGGAGTTGGGTTGGATAATACATTACTGCCTCTTGGACTTGGCTGAAGGAGGGGGATGGAGGTGGGCTGGATGATTTTTACATTCTGTCATAGCTACATGTTATGACCTTTGATTTTAAAGTGACCTTGAGGCTACTGGGTGGGGATGGCCCCAGGGCTTCTTTAGTTGGCGTCTACTGGACTTTTCTCCCCAATTCTCTGCTGTTCTAGTTTGAGCGCTGCAGTCACTTCTTCCAGATGAAGAACATTTCATTCTGTGGCTGCCATCCCCGAAACAGCTGGTGAGAGCCTCCTGCACTCTATTTCTCACGTGCTTCCCTATTACCCCTTCAAACCCAATTATGCTCTTCTGGGCTTCCATATATTCTTATGTTTGCCATATGGTCCCCTGTGCTCCACACACCCCTTGGTCATCACTCTGTTCCCTTGCTTGTGTTCTTGAGTCCTCTTTCTCTCTGTGGATTGTCCATCCTCTATCTCTTGTCTGTTGTGCTCCATGAACCTCCACATAACCTCATATAGATGTACCCTATAGGGTCTTAATGAGCCTCATATGTACTTGTGGCTCACTATGACCCTTGGTGCACATCCCCGCATGTCCCCTGGACTCCCACGTGCCCGATACCTTGGGTATATAGCAGGTAGGAACGTATGTGATGTGATGTGCTACAGGTGAGAAGTGGAGTGAATGCAGTTGTGTATGAGTGGGTATGTGTGTGTGTGTCCCAAGAGGAAGGGTTTACACTGTCAGAAAGATCAGCAAAATCTAGGCAGGTTCAAAGAAGTCATTGAGTTTGATGACCATTGAAAACCTGATGGGAGAGGGAAGAAATTGATGAAATGGTAAAGAACAGAAGTCTTTGGTGGGGGGGCAGATGAATCTGGGTAAGTAGTGGCAGGGAGGATGGGAGAGAAAGGCTAACAGATACAGTGACCACAGAGATCCTTGCCTGACTGAAGGGCTGCTTGGCCCTTCCTGCTTCCTCTACCCTCCAAGGATGAAGTATCAGTGCTCTTCTCCAAAACTGATGGCTCTCCCCTCTGTCAGCCTGCAGAGGATGCTCCTCCTCGTCCCCAATTCTTACCCTTTTCTGTCAAGACACAAAGTAATGGAGTAGCTGTCTGGCTTGGATCCTCATCCTTCCACAGAGATACTTGAGGGGGCCGCTAAGTGGAAATGTGAATAGAATGTTGGTGGGCTTGCAGTTAGGAAGCCCTGAATTCAAGTGTTGCTTCAGACACTTTACTAGTTGTGTAATTGTAAGTTTTTCAGCCTCAGTCTCCCCTATGTGCAAAATGGGAATAATAGCATCTACCTTCTGATACTGTGAAGATAGAATGACATCCACAGTGCTTTGCAAATGGCCAAGTGCTATATAGATGCTGTTATAATTGAGGTAACCACAAGGGGGCAGCAGGATCCAAGGAAGACTATAAAATTTTATTTTAATTTTAGTTTTGGGTTTAAATCTGAAATTGAAAGAAAGGAAGGAGCCAATGGAGAGGAGGATATTGCATGATAGAAGAAGGAGAATCCAAGAGTGGGTGGATAGAACTCCTATCACCCAGAGCAGTTCTGAAGAGTCTGAAGAGTTTGGACAGTTGTAATTTTTAGGAGGTTGACCCTTATATTGAACTAAAATCTATTTGTAAAAACCATTTCCTCTGAGTTCTGCCCTCTGGGGCTGCTATGATATGACCGTACTTCTCATACCTCAGTACAGCTATTATTCCTTCCCCCCATCGAGTCTTCTCTTCAAACTGTGTCATGTGACATAATTTCTGCTTTCCTCAGAATCCTGCTCATCCTTTTCTTGACATCGCTGTAGTTTGTCAGTGTCCTCCCTCAAAGGGGATGCTCTTGGCATAAGACAGGTTCCATATGTGATGTGAGCAGGGAAGAATACAACAGGATGATCATCTCCATGATCTCTCTGTATTTAATTAACGTTAACACTGTACTAGGATTTGGGGTTCCTTGTACATAACTGATGGCCCATATTGAATTTTTAGTCACTGAAGCTCTCAGGGTTTGGGGTTTTTTTGAGATGAACTCTTATTTAGCCACAATTCTCCCATATAATATTTGTACAATTGACTTTTTGAACCCAAGAGTAAGATGTGAAATTTATCCCATTTATTTTGTCCATTATTCCAATCTGTCAAGACCTTTTTGGAGCCTTATTGTCACCCAACATATCTGGCTATCCCTCTAAAGGCAAGCACACTGTCCATGACTTCACCATCACCAAGTCACTGGTTAAATATTTTAAACAGCATAGAGCTAAGGCTGTATCCCTGAGGATACTCCAATAGACGCTTCCCTCCATGGTCCCATAAGTCTCTACTAGTCCTTTGGTTGTGAATTTACTTGTTTGGAGTAGTATCTAGCTGAAGTCTTTCCCTTTTGAACATAAGAAAATCTCATCTGAGGTTAGAAGTTTAGAGTAGCTGGGAATAAAAGGAGTGTTTAGAGTGACTGGGAATGAAGAAGTCGTGGGTATTAAATGGGGGCCACATACTAGGGATGATATATTGAGAATTTCTATTCAGGAATGGATTAGATTAAGTAGGTTCTGAGGTCCTTCTAATCTAAAATTCTGGATTCTGGTAGGTAGAGCAAGGTAGTCTAGTGGTTTTCTAACTGTTTCAAGAATAAATAGTCTTAGGAGATAAGAAGTTCCCTGTTATGGGTGATATTCCAGCAAAGATTGAATGATCATTTGTCAGGGATGATGGAGAGGGGGAGCTCATTTGAATCAGATCACTTTAGATGACCTCTGAGATCATTATTAATTCTGAAATTCTGTGGTTCTGTGGATTTGAGAAGCAGGGGATGGATGTGAAAGCGATCAAAGTGGTTGGACTTGTGTTCTTTGTAGTGTGAAGGAGAGAAGAAAGAAAAGATAATTCTAAGATTTTAAACTGGAGAAAACAATGGCGTCCATAATTGACTTAGAGGAAGTGCGAGAAGATGGTGAATGTTTTTTTTTTTTGACTCTGAAGAGATATAGATGGCGATATCTAGTAGGCACCTGGAAATATAGGACTGTAGTTGTGGGGAGAGGCTCTAAGTGACTGTATAGATTGGGAAGTCATCTGTATAGAAATGATAATTACAGCCATCAGAGTGGATGAAAATGTCAAAGGAGAAATTATAAAGGGAGAAAAGAAGAGGCTCAAAAACTGAATTTTGGGAAAGGGCCACATTTAAAGAGAAAGAAGAATAAGAGATAGAGAAAACTGGCATTAAGGTAGGGGTGTCCCATCATGGAAGCTAAAGGAAGAGAAGAAATTAAGAAGGAGGAAGTGGTCAATGATTGCATTCCACAGACAGGGCAAGATTGAAACAGAACAAAGACTGTTTTTAGTTATAAAACAACAACAACAAAAACAAAAAGAAACTATTCATTTACTTATAGAGAGCTGTTTCAGTAGAATGGGGAGAGGACCACAGCCAGATTGACTTTGAGGAGTCATTTAATGTTGAATAAGTAAGTATAGAGGAGTACTTCTTCTAAGAGTTGGGCAGTGAAACAAGAGAAAGAAGAAAGTAGATATCTCATGCTCTCCTTGAGGATATAGTAGGCTCTCAAGGGAAGATTTTTGTTTCTTAAGAATGGCAAGACCAGAGAAAATTTCAGTCTCTGTCTCTGTCTCTGTTTCTATCTCTCTGTCTCTCTCTCTCCCTTCTCTTCCCCTCTTCTTTCTTTCTGGTGTGTGTGTGTGTGTGTGTGTGTGTCTGTCTGTCTGTCTGTCTGTTGGAGCAAAGTTATAGGAGAATTAGAACGAAGGGTACAAGTGAAGGTGATATCTTTGGTGAGGAGGACTGTATCTTCCTCTGAAAATGGAGGCTTTAAAGGAAGGACCCATGGAAAGACCTTGAGAGACTAAGAGGAAAAGACCAGTCCAAGTAGTTCACATGAGATGATTCTAATTTCTAAGAGAGATAAAATCTTCTCTGAAAGTAAAGGGAGAAAGCATGAAGTTAGGGACTTGGGGAGAGAGGAGAGTTTGCTGTAGCCTCCTGGGGGAAATTAGTCGTCATTCAGAGATGAGTAAAAGGTTTGACATATGGCAGTAAAGGCCCTGATGAAGTCAGATAGCACGGTTTCATGATTCTCACCCCCAATTTGCATAGCAGAAGTATAATGGAGAGAGATGGTAGGGAAGTTAGCCAGTGTTGATGATTGTTAGGACATGATGACAAGAGGGCAAGGGATTCAAATGTGGAAAAGAGGACATAATTGGAATCACGATCTTGAGGTCCAGCTACAGAGAGAGGGAAGTAAAACCAGGATAGGGTTAATAGGATGGAACAATATGGGAAAACGGAAGTCCTGAAAGCAAAGAATGATAAAGGGAGAGAAATGTATTTGAGGAGTGAGCAGTGAGGAGAATTGGAAGGACATGATGTGGTTAGAGAATGAGCAATTGTGAATGATAGTGAGGTCTTTAGTGTGATGTTTCCCCTCCTCCACCCTTGAGGTATCGACAAAGATCCCCGAGAGTGAATGACTGAGCCAATGGGGATAAAATATGAGCACAGTCATCAAGAGTGGACACTGAATAGCCAGAGGATGATAGCCTCCAATGGGTCATGAGAATGGAGATTGGGGCAGCCTGGTATAGACGTGAAGCGACAGTGACTGGCCTGGAAGGGAAGGGGAGAAGGGGCTTTTACAGAAGTGCTCCAAATAGCCCCTCCTTTCTCCCTTCCCCTCATTATCCCTTCCTCCACAGCTATTTTGGTTTCATTACCAAACACCCAGTTCTCAGCCGCTTTGCTTGCCATGTGTTCGTCTCCCAAGAGTCCATGCGGCCCGTTGCCCAGAGTGTGGGGTGAGTAGGGGGTGCATGGAGGAGGGCCTGGAGCGGCCAAAGAATGGAGTGAAGAGGTGGGAGAATTGAGGTGGGGGTAGAAAGTTGGGGGGAAGAGAGTTGGGTTGAGCTTGGGGAGTGACATGACCCAGGAGGCTATTTCTCCTTCTCACTGGATCCCCATCTCCCTTCTGACTCACCCTTCTTTTATCCTGTTCTGCTTTTCTCCCAGTCGAGCCTTTCTGGAATATTATCAAGAACACCTGGAATACGCGTGCCCCACAGAAGACATTTACCTGGAGTAGTTCTGCCTGGACTCCTCTCCTCCTCCAGGGAGACAGGAGGAGGGAGTGACCTTATGTGCTTAGAGATCTCTGAGGCTGCACTGGGAACTCTGGCCCTTATCCCTTTCCCCTCCCCATCCAGGGCACATTAAGGGGGAGACACTGGCCTTCTCCCTGAGGGAATGGGGGCCCTGAGCAGATCCAGGAATCACTTGAGACCTCCCCCTTCCATGTCCTTCCTTCCCTTTGGCTATCCTTTCTGTGTCTGTCTTTCTTCGTCTGTCTGTCTGTGCCTCTGAGTCTTTTCCCCTGTCCTGTGTCTCGTCTGTCTCTATGTGTGTCTTTCCCCCCTTGTCTATTCTCTCGGGATAGTTCTCTCTTTCTCTGTTTCTCTTTCTTTGTCTCTGTCTCTCCCCATGTCTGCCCCTGCCCCCCCACTAGCCCTTGGCCAGTACTGAGGGCTCCAGTAGGGAACTGCTGTATTGCTGTCTGAGATAACTCTGTCCCCCAAAGGAATTCCTCCTCGACTCCCTGCCCATTTCTTTCTAAAGGAGTTTTAATTTTTATAGAGAATCTAGAGGGATCAGCTAGCTGTCTTCCCCATCCTGCTCTGCCCAGCTTGGCCCAGGCTCAGGGCGTACCCCAAGGGAGTGGGTATCTCATCCCCTCCAAGACCAGGAACTACAGAAGGGGTTCTATGCTCCCACAGAGCCCAGGAGACATAAAGGGGGTTCTTGGTTCCCCTAGAACTCAGAAAATACAGAAAGGATGTTCCCTGTCCCACCCCTTGGGGAGTCTAGGAGGTAGGTAGAGGTATTCTTTGCCCCTCAATGAGCTCCAGAAACATGCTGGTGTTTTCTGCCCCCAACAGAGCCTGGGAGACACAGGGAGGGGCTTCCCTGCTCTTTCCTGAGCCCAGAGGACATGGAAGGGCCCCCTCTGCAGAGCCTAGGGGAGGGGGTCCCTCAGCATCTCCCTGGCCCTGCTGTGCCTGACCACACCGTTGCTTTGCCGCCACTGGCCCGCTCACAGCTGTCTAGTGCGAGTGTATTTGCCCTTTCCCCATGCTGTATATCCAGGCCTGGCCCAAGGGGCCCTCAATAAACTATCTGCTTGGTGTGATCCTGCCTGTTTCTGAGGCACTGCCCCAGGAAGGGGAGTGTAGGGCCGTGGACCGATAGTGCTCCGGGGGCTCTGTAGACTGCTGTGGCTCCCTATCACCCCTCTTAGCTCTATGTCTACCTCCCAAAGTGGAGATTCTTGACCTCCCCTCCTTATGGCAATGAGAAAACACAAATTAACCCTTCAAAAACTTCTCAGTAGAGAAAGAGAATCAGAATCAAGAAGGAGAAAGGGAGGGAGGGATGGAGAAGGGAGAGAGAGACAGAGAGACAGAAACAGAACCTATGAGGACTCCTGCCCCATAGAGCCTTAGTTTTATTGGACCCCTGTGGATGGGAGTGGGTTCCTTCTCAGAACTGGGCCAGAGATCTGGCCTACCTGGCTCCAGGTCATGTTTCCTGAGTCCTTCGTGATACTCTGGGGTCCAGAGATTTGCCACAGCCTTGTCTTCCTGCCCTTGTCCCCAAGTTTGGCTCCTTTTCCCTCTATGCTCTCGGGACCCCAAGAGCATGTCAGAGTTTTTTTTAAAAGGGACGAGATTGGATGCCGATCCAGAATGAATTGGGTGCAGTGGGGCTCAAGAACTACTTAGAACAAAGGGGAACATGCTTCACACAGAGGTGGGAAGTGAGAAGAAGAAGCCTTCTAGGGGAATGAGAACAAGTTTTGTTTTATACCCGGTGAGCCTGAGAAGACTGTGGGTCATCTCAATTATGCAAAAAGCAAGCTAAACCTCTGGCTGAGAGCGGGATTACCTCTGGAAATCAGCTGCAGAGAGGCTGTAATTGGGAATGAATGACATTGCCAAGGGAGAGAGTGCAGAGAAGAGAGGGAAGAAGAGAGAAGAGAAGCCTTGTGGGCATGTGGTGGGCATGGGGAGGGACTCCACCTGCACTAAAGTTTCTGGAAAAAGGGGAGAAGCCAGCAAAGATGAGCTGAGGCAGCCTGGAGATAGTTGAAAGACCCTGAACTTATAATCAGAAGGCCTGATGACCTTAGTTGGAGACCATGGACATGGGACTGCTTTCCCCTTCTGATCCTGAACTTCCTTTTCCATGAACTACACTTTCCTATCTGCTTCCCAGGGTTGTTTTTAAGGAGAGCATGTTATAAACCCCAAAGTGTGTGTGTGTGTGTTGTGTGTGTGTGTGTGTGTGTGTGTGTGTGTGTGAGAGAGAGAGAGAGAGAGAGAGAGAGAGAGAGAGAGAGAGAGAGAGAGAGAGAGAGAGAGAGAGAGAGAAGATTGGTTAGAAGGGTGGGAGTGTGAAGACCAGGGAAATGTCATGATCAATCAGTCAACAAGTATTTATTAAGTGTTTACCATGTTCCAGCCTGAGGATACAAAGAAACCACAGACAGTTCTTGACTTCAAGGAGCTTATACGGGAAGAGGCAACATATAAGTAACTAGTTACATAGATCAGTGTAACATATATAGGAAGGAGAGGGAGGCTCAAGTAGATCGAGGGACTGGGAAAGGGATGGAAGATGGCAGTCTAGCTGAGTCTTAAAGGAAACCAGGGATGTCCTGAGGTAGAGAGAAGAAGGGAAACATCCCAAACATAGAGGAGAGCTACCAACAGGGGAGATGGAGGCCTGGGAACAGAAAGGAAACCAATATTGCTGGGTCTCTGCATGTGAGAAGATAGGAAGGGCCAGGTCATGAAGAGCCTTAATGCTAATGAAAAGACTTACCTGGAGATGAGAGAACTATCAGAAAGGGGTAGGGAAAGGAAGGGAGTAACATCGCCTAAACTTCACTTCAGGAAAATCAGTTTGACAGCTAAATGAAAGATAGATTGAAGGAGACTTGTGGTAGAGAGACCAATTAGAAGGCTGTTGTCATAGTCTAGATGAGAGATGATGAGTGCCTGAAGTAGACTGATATCTATCAGAATGCTGGGAAGGATTTGGATCTGAGAGGTTTTGTGGAAGTAGAATGAACACATTTTGGCCAGGAATTGAATGGGTGGATGATTGAGACTGAAAGATCCAAAAATATGCTGAAGTTAGATCTTAGGTGGTTCCCTCCATGGTACAGACACATCTTGGATATATTATGGGCTGGGTAACATACCACTGCAATAAAACAAAAACTCTAATAAAATCACTCACACAAATTGTTTCCAATTGCATATAAATGTTATATTTACACTATATTGTAGCCTACTAAGTGTGCAATAGTGTTATGTCCAAAATAACAATGTATATAGCTTGTTTTTAAAAATCTTATTTCTAAAAATGCTAAGCATTGTCTGAGCCATCAGTGAGTCACAATCTCTTTGGCTTCTCTGGCTATCAGTGTTGATGGCTGTTAACTGATTAGGGTGGTTGCTGCCGAAGGCTGGGGTGGCAGTGGCAATTTCTTAAAATAAGACAACAATGGTGTTTGCCACATTAATTGATGCTTTCTTTCACTCAAACACTTAGAGGCCATTATAGGGTTGTTAATTGGCCTAATTTCAATATTGTTTTGTCTAAGACAATAAGGAGACTAGAGGAAAGGGAGAGAGAAAGGGAACAGTTGGTAAGTGGAGTTGTCAGAACACACACAACATTTATCAATTAAAGTTTAGATGGGCATGGTTTATGGAACACCAAAACAATTGCAATAGCAATATTCATAGTTCACTATACTAGATATAATAATCATAATAATGAAAAAGTTTGAAATATTGCAAGAATTACCAATATGATACAGAGAAATGATGTGGGCACATGGTGTTGGAAAAATGGTACTGATACATTTGTTGGATGCAAGGTTGCTACACACCTTTGGTTTGTAAAAAACATATTGTCTATGAAGTACAGTAAAGTACAGCACAAAAAATGACATATCTGTAATAGGAAAGATGATCAAGGGAGAAGAGCTGGGGTGGGGGGAGAAATGTTGGACATATTGTGTTTGAGATCCTTAGTCAGATATCCAAAGAACAAGGTAGCCAGAAGGAAGAAGTGATCAATCTTATTAAAATGATCCAGGAGGACTGAGCAACTTCAGCAGACTAATGTGGGTTGGAGGGACCTGAGGAGACAAGGGTTGGTAAGAACATAGAGGGAGGAAGTGTAGACAGCTTTTTTCAGAAGTTTCATAATAAATGAAAATGAATGTAACTAGATAAGGGAAAAGTGTCAATGGAAAGCTTTTATAGAATTGGAAGAAAATGTAGCATTTAACAAAAAGTGATTTCCTGATTTTTAAAAATTAAATCTAATTTTGTTTTTGCTACCCCTGCCATTTTAAAAAATTCATCAGAATCATAATAGATTCTCTCTCTCTCTCTCTCTCTCTCTCTCTCTCTCTCTCTCTCTCTCTGTTTTATTTCAAATGTGGCTCTTATAAACATTGTATGATTGGATTCTGGTTTTGAACCATTCTATGTTCACTTCCATTTTATTGGTGAATTTATCCCATTCATACTCATGGTTACAATTACTCTGTATTTCCCTTCCTCCTATTTTCTTCTGTTTATCATTCTTTCCCTTTTTATGTAACCCCTCCTCAAAAGTCTATTTTGCTCTTCACCACTGTTTCTCTTAATTTACTTTCTCTTTTATCGTTATTGCCCCATTCTCCTATCTCTTTCTTCTTCTAATTCCCTGTTGAGTAAGACAGATGTTTATGCCCAAATGGGTGTGTGTGTGTGTGTGTGTGTGTGTGTGTGTGTGTATTCTTCCATCTTTGAATCAATTCTGATGAGAGGAAGGTTCAGGTTTTGCATACTCCATCTCTCCTCCACTATAAAAGCTCTTCCTTAGATGCACCTTTTATGTGTGATAATTTTACCCATTCTTCCTCTTCTTTCCTTTTTCTTTCAATGTATCTCTCACTCACTCACTGATTTTCTATTCTTTTTAGATCATGTAAATATAATCTTTTGGAGAGAGCACTCAAACTCAGGGCTTCATCTATGTAGATTGCTTCTAACTGCTTCAATAACAAAAAGATTCTTAAGAGTTATGTGTATCTTTTTCCCATATAAGAATGTAAACATCCCTACTATAAATCTTATATAACATTTATAAACCTTGATAAAAACCTTATTGAGTCCCTTATGATTTCTCTTTCATGCTTACTTTTTTATGCTTGAGTTTTGCATTTGAATCTCAAATTTTGTATTTTTCATCAGGAATGCTTGAAAATCTTTTATTTCATCAAACATCCATTTCCCCCTTCAAACATTATGCTCAATTTTGTTAGATAGATTATTCTTATTGTAAATCCTAGCTCCTTTGCTTTCAGGAACATCATATTCCAACCTCATATTCCAATCTCATATCTCAAGCTCTTTTAATGTAGTAGTTGCTAAATTCTGTGTGATTGTGATTGTGGCTGTATGATATTTAAATGAGTTCTTTCTGGCTGCTTGCAATATTTTCTCCTTGATCTAGGAAGCTCTGGAATTTGATTATAATATTTTGAGAAATTTCATTTTGGAATTTTTTTCAGCGGTGATTAGTGGATTCTCTCAATTTCTATTTTACCCTCTGGATCTAAAATATCAGGACATTTTCCTTCAGAATTTCCTGGAAAATGATGTCTAGGTTCTTTTTTGGTCATAGCTTTCAGTTAGTTTAATAATTCTTAGATTATTTCTTCTTAATTTGTTTTCCAGGTCAATTGTTTTTCCAGTGAAATATTTCACATTTTCTTTTATTTTTTCATTCTTTTGCTTTTGTTTTACTGGTTCTTGATGTCTCATGGAATCATTATTTTTCACTTGCCCAATTCTAATTTTTAAAGAATTATTTTCTTCAGTTCAATTTTCTTTTATTCTCTGCTGTGCACTTTGTATTTTATTTCCCCTCTCCCCTTTCTTCCTCTTTATCTCCTTCAATCAGGCTACAGTTAAGCATGCACACACATACATATATTTAACATATGTATATATGATATATTATTATATAGGTATATCCACTTCCATATTCATATGCATACATATATGCATATATGTACACATACAGATAGATATACAGACATACACACATATATGCATTATCTTTTGTTCTTTTGTTTCCTATCCCTGCACCTCTTCTATTTTACTTCTACCTGCTAACTTGCCTTTTCCCATCCTAGTCTTTCCCTCTCTCTTTATCCCTTTCCCATTAATTTACATACTTCATCCCATCTCCATTAACCTACACACTCTCTTAAATGACATCTTATCCTCTCCCTCTTATTTATTTATAGGTTTTGGAGGGTGCTATAGTCCCTTGTTGGGGTGTGTGCATGTGTGTGTATGTATGTGTGTATATATACACTATATATATGTGTGTGTATATATATATGAACTATATATACATATATAATACATGTGTATGAATTCAATTTGAAGCAATATATGTATATATATATACATATATATGTTTTGTTTTGTTTTTTTTGGCTGAGGTAATTGGGGTTAAGTGACTTGCCCAGGATCATACAGCTAGGAAGTGTTAAGTGTCTGAGGCCAGATTTGAACTCAAGTCCTCCTGATTTCAGAGCTGGTGCTCTATCCACTGTGCCACCTAGCTGCCCCTTTGAAGCAATATTTTAAAGTTGTTTGAAGGGGGACATTGGGAGAGTTTGTCTGGGTTGCTGTCTCTACTTCACCAGCTTGGCTCCATTATCTATCACCTTTCTGTAGAATTTTGATGATGATCAATGAGCTTCCCATTGGCATGACCACTTTCTCCCCTCCAAAAGTACAAATCTCAACCCATCTATATCTTTCTATATTTATTTTATAATTTATCATTTATTTTTAAAAGAAATTTGAGTAAATTCTCTCCTTCCCACCCTTACCCCATCTATTGTGATATCAATTCATACATGTGAAATCATGTAAAACATTTCCATGTAACCATGTTGCCCCTGAAAAGCAAGAAAAAATTAAGTGAAAGAAAATTATGCATTCAGACTCCATCAGTTCTTTCTCTGAAGGTAGATAGGATTTTTCATCCTAAGTCCTTTGGAATTGTTTTAAATCATTATTTCAATCAGCATAGCTAAGTCATTTACAATGGATTATTGTAAAATATTGCTGTTACTGTGTATACTCTTTTCCTGGTTCTGCTCACTTCACTTTGCATCAGTTCATATGAATCAGGCAATCCATTTTCACTGACCCTCAGTTTCCCTTATGTGATACGACGGGGTTGAACTAGTTGACCCTGAAGGTTCCTTCTACCTCTAGAAACTCTAGGATCCTAAGAATTACTGATCCAGGAAGCCTTTCTTTGACCACTCGATTTCCCAAGTTCAGAATACCTATCCTTCTGCTCTTGAATTCTTGGCTACCTTTTAAATCCCAACTTGAACACCGTTTCCTCCAAGAAGGTCTACCTGATTTTTTTTCAATAATGAGCCTTATGTTTATATCTCACAAAGCACTTGGTTTTGCACCTCTTGGAAACATTCATTCTATAATATACATAATAATCATTTGTGAGTGATATCTCTTGATCTGCTTATGATCTTAATTAGAACTGGGATCAAGTCTTATTTAAAACTTGTATTCCCACTCCTCTAGTACAGGAGGTACTCAATAAGTATTGATTGAATAAATGAGTGAATTAATTTTTTCTGGATTAAAAAAAATATTAACAGTGTTAGAGATAATAACAATTACAAACCTGAGGGAAGAAGCAAGAGGGAAGCTTAAAAAAGGAAGAAACAAATGATACTTTTATAGCTGGAATATTTTATAGACCAGCTAGCCAAGAGGTGGAAATGGATGATAAGTTCCTGAGGTGGTCCTCGGAAATGGCATGGAGGGGAATCCCTATAGTAAAGGGAGATTTTATTTATTTTTTATTATAGCTTTTTATTTACAAGATATATGCATAGGTAATTTTTCAGCATTGATAATTGCCAAACCTTTTGTTCCAATTTTTCCCCTCCTCTCCACCCTCTTCCCCAGATGGCAGGTAGACCATACATGTTAAATATGTTAAAGTATATGTTAAATACAATGTATGTATACATCCATACAATTATTTTACTGCACAAGAAGAATCGGACTTTGAAATAGTGTACAATTAAAGTAAAGGGAGATTTTAACTAGCCAGATATGTGCTTAAAGTCTGTCTGTGCTCAAGGCAGAACATTTAAGACATTTTCAATTCTCCTAATGTTGATACGGTCTTTTTTCAACTTATAGAGGAAATAAGGAGAGAGAAGAAATGACTGGAACTGATTCTGAACAATGAGGAAGAGAAAGAATCAGTTTCCTGGACCAAAGTGACTTTAGGTAGGAGAGTGTTAATAAATGTGTAATAATTGGTTCTTGAAAGCAATTGGGAATAGAAGCTTAGTGTATTCTAAAATTTAATCTTCCTCCATCACTTTCTTAAGTGTAGACCATTAAAAAAAATCAACTCCGTGCTTTGTCCATTTTTGAGGTTTTATTGCTCACAATAAACAATTTAACAATCATCTGGAACGAGTATAGCCGATTTCAACATGTTATTAACCTTAAGGCTCTGGGCAGAGAAGGCAGGTGAGGTCATAGTCAGGCATCTACCTGAAACTTTAGAAAAACATATTTCTAAAAGTTCAGAGAAAAGACGAGCCTGAAGCTCCAAGGGGAAACTCTCAGGAGAGAATTCTGATGAAGCAGAAGCGAAGAAGGCGTTTGAAGAGACCTGCATTAGTGCATGGGGAGCTCACCAACGAGCTCAGATTTCAAAAGACACATTCAAATTGATTTAAAAGACAGAAGCCAGGGCATACACCTGAGGACAAAACTAAAAGTGGCACAGGCCTATAAGAATAGAATCAGAAAGGCTAAAGCCCAGCAGGAGCCAAAGCTTGGGAAAAAAATCTAAGGACAATTTTTTAAAAAGGGTGTGTGTTAAAACTATATCTGATAAAAAGAAAGAACAAGGGCTAAGACCCTCCTTGGGGTGCATGGGATGATGAGAATATAACAGAGAGGATGTGGAAATACCCAACTCCAACAAGCTTTGCTTTTCTCTAATAAGAGGAACAATCCTTAGAGTAGAAAAATGAAATGAAAGTGCTTAATATGGAATGGAAACCCAAGACAAATGAGAGGATTGGAGAGCAGGTCATATGAAGATTAGGGAAAGGAACTGGGAATCTCAAGTTTGGAGAAGGGAAACTGGGGACATGAGGGATGGTCACTGTCTTCAAGTATTTTAAGGGTCCTGCTTAGCCTAAATGGGCAGTTCTCAAAATAATAGGAAGAAGTTGCAGGTTTGGGCTCAGACAGCTGGGTGGCACTATGGTGCCCAGCTTGAAATCAGAGACTCATCTTCCCGAGTTCAAATTTAGTCTGAGACACTTAGTAGCCATGTGATCTTGGGCAAGTCACTTAACCCTATTTGCTTCAGTTTTCTCAACTGAAAAATGAGCTGGAGAAGGAAATAACAAAAAAAAAACTTCAGTACTGTACCCAAGAAAACCCCAAGTGGGGTCATGAAGAACTGAAACAACTACAGGTTTTGACTCAATGTTGGGAAAAACTTTCTATCAATGACATGATGTCACTGGTGTTCTTCCAAAGCAAGGATGAGCATCAACATCATATAGAGAGTGCAGAAATTTGGTTCCTAGGGCACCAATTCTTTCTATCAATTAGAGCTGTACTAAAGTGAAATGGCTTTCTTGGGGATGTAGTGAGCTCCCTGTCACAGTAGAGCTGAATGAGTATGAATCTGGGATGCTGTATGTACAGATTGGAATATTTATCTCTGATATCTTTTCGAATTACGAGATTCCATGAAAATAAGTGAGAGAATAGAAAGAGAACACTGAGCTGCCATTACCTTATGTAGACTTGGATGAGTGTTATACATCCCAGCATACATAATGAATTCATAGGTATAATTGCTGAACCCCTATCAGTGATTGGGGACCTGGAAATGGGCCGAGATTACTTTGGTTTTCAAAATTAGAAGGTGGACAGAGCAAACTAGAGGCTCGTGAATTTCTGTGATTCTTTTTTTTTTTGCTGAGGCAATTGGGGTTAAGTGACTTGCCTTAAGGGTCACACAGCTAGGAAGTGTTAAGTGTCTGAGACCAGATTTCAACTCAGGTCCTCCTGACTTGAAGACTGGTGCTCCATCCACTGCGCCACCTATTTCTGTGATTCTTGACAAAATTCTGTAATGCATTTTTAAAGATAAAGTTTGTGTATACTTGGAAAGAGAAGCAGTGATCTCTAAGAAAGGTCGGCATACATTCATATGTGGCCAATGAAGGTCACTTCCTTTTTGGAAAGGATTATTAGAACAGTAGATAAAGGTAATAGCATAGAGAAGGAAGACTGTGACTGGAAGTCTTACAGTATCCCTGTGGACCATATGGAAAGGAGTGGGTTGGATGAGAGCACAGTTAGCTGAATGTCGACCTAGTTGAGGGAGCAGATCAAAAGAGTTATCATTAATAGATGGTATTCTATGAGGATCTCTGGAGGAGTCCCATGGCCTTGTGCTATTCTATGATGTGGAAGACAGAGATAACAAAATCTGGAGATGGCACAAAGCTGAAAAGAACAGTTCGGGTTTGGGGCTTTCTTTTTTTAACACTGGACTTGTTATTTCACCGGTCTATGTGGCTCTGGGGAAGAAATTTTGTCACCGGTGCAATTGTCTTTTCAACTTCTGGTCTGAGAGTCAAATGGGGCACTGAGAAATGCAGTCACTTGTTCATGGTCGCTCAGCCAGGATAGGTCAGAGGTGAGACAACCTCTTCCTTCCGGCATGTTGCCTCTTAGTTCATTTATTGAATGATGGAATTGAGGTATATCCTGGACATGAGATTTCTAATTATAAACATGAGCTTTGCATTTATGAGTTGAATATCATATAGAGATATATAGATGGATCGAGATTCTCACCCCTGGAGGGGAGAAGGTGTTCACACCAGTGGGAAGCTCTTCTTGGAGATCTTTGAGCCGATGGTGAATGACCGCTCCCGAGTGTGATGTTGTGGAGATTTGTTTTTTCATTTGTGAATTGCATCAGATGGCCCTAGAGGTCTCTTTAAGTTTTCAGATTTTGTGATTCTGAGAGCATGATCAATTAAACATGAAGGCCATATCTTTGCACAATTCTGTCTTATTTAAATCCATTCATGGGCAAGTCAAGACATCATCGGTCCACTATTTTACCCCAAGATCCGGATGTCATTGGTCCTCTTTCAAACAAGAATGAACATCTCATAGAGAGGGCAGAAATTTGGTTCCTAGGGCAAGGAAAATTGGCCTGAGATCTTTAGGTCTGAAATGCAGGAATTGTGGGTAGTGAGATAGAATGGAGTAGGGTTATCTGTGGCACTTCAGGTTTGCTATGAACTAGGGGCAAGATGGGGCTCTTTCCTTTGGATTCACTTCTGGTAATTGAGAGGCTTTAGGATGCAGCAAGGGAGCCATTTTCCAATCCAGCAGCATGAAAGGAGTCAAAAATGAGTTTTTAGATCATAACTCAGAGCGTAGATTAAGAGTATTTGAGCCAAGATTACATGATGATCCATTCTGGTGGATGTGGTTCTTTTCAACAATGAGATGATTCAGGACAATTCCAATGATCTTATGATGAAGAGAGCCTTCTATATCCAGAGAGAGGACTGTGGGAACCGAGTGTGGATCACAACAGAGCATTTTCACTCTTTTTGTTGTAGTTTGCTTGCATTTTGTTTTCTTTTTTATTTTCTTTCCCTTTTTGATTTGATTTTTCTTGTGCAGCAAGATAATTGTATAAATCTATGCATATATTGGATTTAACACATATTTTTTACCATATTTAACATACATTGGATTGTTTGTCATCTAGGGGAAGGGGAGAAAATTGGAACACAAGGTTTTGCAAGGGTTAATGTTGAAAAATTGTCCAGCCATATGTTTGAAAATAAAAAGCTTTAATAAAATAAATAAAAACAATGATAAGAAAAGAGTGTTTGAGTTTCAGA
Organism: Antechinus flavipes; assembly: GCF_016432865.1. Classification (NCBI taxonomy): domain Eukaryota; kingdom Metazoa; phylum Chordata; class Mammalia; order Dasyuromorphia; family Dasyuridae; genus Antechinus; species Antechinus flavipes. The sequence continues at coordinate 292,186,977 of NC_067402.1, read as the reverse complement.
AAGGGAAAAAGACATTTAAAAATACTGACATGCTTAAGGTTTTCTCTATGTAGCTGGCTGGGTTCTACATTATAAAAGAACTGAAATAGACCATGGGGTATGAGTTAAAAGAGTTTTCTGATATGACTTGTAGGAACAAGGAAGAAGCTGCCTAGCAGCTAAAGACCAGAAGAGAGCAGCTCAGCAGTGATGGCCAGCAGGGAGTAGCAGAAGGACCTGACTCAGGAGGAAGGGCGGCTTCTGATAATATGATCAGAAGACATCATTGGTTCTGGAAGGGATCAAGGGCCAGCACTGAAAGCAGAGGATCCCAATAACAATGACAGCTTTGAAGAATGAGATATCACACACATTTGCTACCTCTGTCCCTTCTCCCACCACTGGTATGATAACCTGTGGAAAAGTCTGCCCTTAAGTATATAGGGCCGGGAAGGAGGAAGAAATGTCTGTCTTTTATTTTACCATTTTGATTAATGGATTTTTTTCCCCTTTGAGCTAATATAATGACCGCTGACATTTATATAGTGCTTACTGTGCCTGGCAGTGGGCTAAGTACTTTAACTCATTCGATCCTCACAACAATCCTAGGAGGTAGGAGCCATTATCATCGTCATTTGATAGACAAGAAAACTGAGGCGAATAGATGAAGTGACTTGCCCATGGTTATAGAGCTAGTAAGTGTCTGAGGTAAAATTTGAACTTATGTCTTGGCAATACCAAACCAGGGGCTTGGTGCACTATGGTGCCACCCAACTACTCTCTCCTCACATTGACTTATAAAAAGGAACCCATCAATAAGTAACTATTTGGTAAGCTAAAGTAACATTTGGAGGTTCAAATGTGAGGGGACCCCAGGCAGTTCACTTATTGTAGTTTTTTCAATTCCTTTCAGTCCACTAACTCTCAGGGGTTTCCTTTACCCACCTTGTCTTTATGTGTCTGAGGTTTTTTTTTTTTTTTTTTTTTTTTGGTGGTGGTTGTTGTTTTGCTGAGGCAATTGGGGTTAAGTGACTTGCCCAGGTCACACAGCTGGGAAGTATTAAGTGTCTGAGGCTAGATTTGAATTCAGATCCTCCTGACCTCAGGGCTGGTGCTCTACCCACTGTACCACCTAGCTGCCCCGTGTGTTTGAGTTTTAAAAATCCAATGTTGAATTTAATATTAACTATAATTACATTAAAAAATTATTGATGTCTTCTGTTTCTTATATCATCACAATGATTCCAAATATCTTTTCCCTTCTTCTTCTCAGAGAGCCATCTCATATAAGAGTATTTTTAAGAGAGGAAAAAATAAGCACAACTGATGGAATCATTTTAAAAATCTAGAAATATGCACAATGTGTAGCACTTGTGTACCTCTCACCTCTGCAAGGGTCAGTTTGGGGTTCATTATCTAATATTCAAATATTTAATATTGTAATCTATAATATCTAATAATATAGTATATATGATATATACTATAATATGTAATATATAATACAATATCTTATGTATAATTATACATGATATAATATATTAATATTGAGGTGTGAATGTTAAAATATAATTACATGAATATTAAATATATTTCTATAATATATGTTGAGGGGCAGGTCAATTCTCCGAGAGCCTCCACAGCTGTGGATCATAACATCTGAGGAAGTTGCGGGCAGCCTTTGCTGACACAGGTGTTGCTTGTGGGCTGGGAATGAAATAAATAGGAGGCAGAGGAGTGACGTCAGACAACGCGATGGCCTCTCAGTCAGAGAGGATGTCCATTCTGCAGCTCTGGGTTGGATCTCCAGCAGCCACTGTCAGGTGACTCTCGTGTATTCCAACAAATATATGACAATAATCTATAATTATCTAATAATAAGTATAATTTTGTCACATTTCTCCTTTTAAAATTATTATTTATTCATTTTAAACATTCTTTTCTTTTTAAATCTAGAGTTCCTCTCTCCCATCCTTCTCCCACTCACTGAGAAGGTAAGTGACAATATCACTTATATATGTGAAATCATGTAAAACATATTTCTATATTAGCTATATTTTTTAAAAGAAAGAAAAATAAAGTGAGAAAATTATATTTCAACTTGCGCTCAGAGTTCATCACCTCTCTCTAAAGATACATAGCCTTTTTTTGTGATGAGTATTTTAGAATTGATTTGGATCATTGCAACCAAGTCTTCTACAGTTGATCATCATTTAATATTACTGTTATTGTATACAATAATCTTTTGGCTCTTCTCATTTTACTTCAAATTAGTAGACATATATCTTGCCATGTTTTTTTGATACTATCTCCCTTATCATTTCTTATAGTTCAATGGTATTTACTCCATCACAATCATATGCCACAACTTGTTCAGTCACTTCCCAACTAATGAGCATCACCTCAATTTCCAGTTCTTTGCCACCACAAAAACAGTTGCCATAAATATATTTATACAATTGTGCCTTTTCTTTGTCCTTTGATCTTTTTGGGATACATAGTCTGGTTGTGGTGTTGATGGATCAAAGGTTTATAGTTTTATAGCCCTTTGGGCATAGTTCCAAATTGTTTTCCAGAATAGTTGGACCAGTTCACAATTCCACCAATGATGTATAAGTGTACCTAATTTTCTCCTCATTCCTTCCAATGTTTATCATTTCTGTTAGATGTGTGGTAGTACCTCAAAATTGTATCAATTTGCATTTCTCTAATCAATAGTGAGCTAGAATATTTTTACATGCTCATAGATAGCTTTGATTTCTTCCTCTGAGAACTACTGTTTATGTTCCTTCGCCATAGATCCATTGGGGAATGACTCATTTTAAAAAAATAAATTTGACTCGGTTCTATATACAGCATATAGTCGAAAAATGAGGTCTTTATCAGAAAAATTTGTTACATTTTTATATTATTTTATTGATTACAGTATCTTTTTAGCAAAATGTAGTTTCTTAGATCTTTTCTTTTAATCGGGTCCATTTTTGCTTTTGCTTTGTCTAAGATCACAATTGCTAACTCTGCCTTTTTTTTTTTTTTTAAACTTTCATTTGAAGCATATTAGATTCTGCCTCAGCCCTTTATTTTAATTCTGTGTGTGTCTTTCTGTTTCAAGTGTGTCTTTTGTAAACAACATATTGTTGGATTCTGGTTTCTAATCTAGTCTGCTGTCTTCTGTTTTATGGATGAGCTCATTCCATTCATATTCACTGTTGTGATTACTAACTATATTTCCCTCCATCCAATTATTTTCTGTTTTTTCCTCTTTCTCTTTTTAATGCTGTTCCCCCTCAAAAGTTTATTTGCATTTACTTTGGGGGGGGTGTCACTGTTAGTTATTGTATATACTGTTTGCTTGATTCAATTAGATTTATATATGCTTTTATACACTCATTACATACAACACACACATTACATGCAAATTTTTTACAGGTTTCTCCAATAGCCACTTTATTTCTCAAATCTATACCACACAGAACTAATTTATAAATTTATAAAAATAAAATTTTTAAAAATTTATAAAATTTATGAAATCAAATTCATGAAACTTATACATTTATAAAAATAAGAGTCTTCTTTTAATGGACAAATGGTCAAGGGATAGAAACAGGCAGTTTTCAGAGGAAGAAATCAAAGTTGTTTTAGTTATTTATAAAAATGCTCTAAATCACTATGGATTAGAAAAATGAAAATTAAAATAAAAATGTCTTAGAGGACAGTACTATCCCACAATTTATTTAGTCATTCCTCAATTGATGGGCATGTACTTTATTTCCAATTTTTGGCTATCACAAAAAGTGCTACTATTTTAGTATATGTGGTGATTTGTTTCTTATCAATGGCTTCCTTGGAGTATATTCCTAATAATGGGGTCTTTGGTTCAAACAGTATGAACATCTTAATCATTTTATTTGCAAAAATTCAAATTGCTTTATAAAATGGAGCATTTCACAGCTCCACTAACAAGTGCCTGCCATTCCATAATGCTCCAACATTGAGTATTGCTTTTTTATTTTATTTTTTGGCATTTTCTTCCCAATTTTCAAGATGTGAAGTGAAATCTCAGGGGTATTTTGATTTGCATTTTTCTTATTGATGATTTGAAGCATTCTTTCAATTGGTTGTGAGTACTTTGCAATTCTTTTGATTATTATTTGTTCATATACTCTGACTTCTCTTTTATTGGGAAATATTACATAGATTTACAAATTGATGATATATCTTGGATACCAAAACCTTATCAGAGAAATTTATTACAAAGAATTTTGTAAAATTTCTGGGAAAATGAGAACATAGCATGATAGAAACTAGGCAATGACCACCACTTAACACCTTATACCAAGATAAGGTCGAAATGGGTTCATGACTTGGACATAGCGATATGTTTAAAAACAAATTAGAAGGACAAAAGGTAGTTTACTGTTCGGATCTATGGAGAAGGAAAGAATTTGTGGCCAAAGAAGGACTAGAGTACGTTATGAAATGCAAAATGGATAATTTTGATTATATTAGGTTAAAGTTTTTGACAAAAATTCAATGAAAACAATATTAGAAGGGAAGCAGGAAACTGAGAAGTTTTTTTACACCCAAGGGTTCTGATAAAGGCCTCATTTCTAAAATATTTAGAGAATTGACTCAAATTTATGAATACAAGCCATTCTCCAATTGATAAATGGTCAAAGGAGATGAACAGACAATTTTCAGATGAAGAAATTAAATGAAATTTATGCTATAATGAAAAATGCTATAAATCACTATTGATCAAAGAAATACAAATTAAAACAACTCTGAGGTACTACTTCACACCTCTCAGATGGGCTAAGATGACAGTAAAAGATAATAAGTATTGGCTGGGATGTGGGAGAACTGGGACACACACACATATATAATATGTGTGTGTGTGTGTGTGTGTGTATAATTGCACATGTTTCACACACATTGGATTATTTGCTGTCTGGGAGAGGAGGTGGGGGTGAAGGGAGAGAAAAAAATTTGAAACACAAGGTTTTTACCAAGGGTGAATGTTGAAAATTATCTTTGCATATATTTTGAAAATAAAAAGGCTATTCTTTAAAAAAAATACAATTAAGGGGGGGGAGAATTTTGTGTTTGACCCTTTCCTCATCTTATCCCAGATGCACTGATGTTGTCTATGCAAAAGGTTTTTTATTTCAAATAATCAAGATTATTTCTTTTATCTTTCTGGGTTTTTTGTTTGGTTAAGAATGTCTTCTATTCATAGCTGTGAGAGGTATATGATCTATTCCTCTTTTACTGTTTATCATATGATCTTTAATATTAAGCTCCTGTATTCATTTAGTATCTAATATATTAAAATGTGGAATATATTGGAAGGTATTTGTGTAAACTTACTTTCTAGATGCTTTCATTTTCCTAGTAGTTTTTTTAAAATGATTTTTTTCCCAGGTAATTTGTTTTCCACTTTATCAAAAACTGGGTTATTGAGTTATACTGTTTCTGAATATTCCCTGTTCCATTGATCTACCTCTGCATTTTTAAACCAATATCAGATGGTACTGATGACTACTTGTTTTATAATACACTTTTAGGTTTGGAGGGGCTATTTCCCCTTTTCCCCTATCTCTTTTCATACCTTCCTTTGATAGTCTATATTTTTTCATATGAATTTATTTATGCTCAAGCTCTAGGAAGAATATTCTTAGTTATTTGATTGGTTTAGCATTAAAAGTGTGAAGTAAATTTGGTAGAATTGTCATTTTTATTATAGTGGCACAGCCTAGCTATATTCAATTCCTCCAATTATTTAAATTATTCTTCATTTCTCTAAGAATCACTTTGTAATTGACTATAGAAATCATCTGTAAGCTTTGATGGGTTAATTCCAAGATATTTTATGAATTTTGTAGTTATTTGGAATAGAATTTATCTTTCTATTTTTACTTCTTGGATTTTATTATTATTTTATAGAAATTAGTTGGTTTGAGGGTCTACTTTTTACTTTTACTACTTTGAAATGATTGTTATTTTTGCTGATTCCTTAGATTCTCTAAGTATACCATAACATCACCAACAAACAGAAATAATTTTACTTCTTCTTTTTTCATCTTAACTATGTCGTGTTCTCCATTTTGTCCTCAAGGAAATTGAGATACATTTGCTTCCTCTACTTGCTTACTAGCTTAGTTCTTAACTCTTTACAATATGGCTTCCATGTCAACCACATGCCTCAAATAAAGCACTCTCTTACTTCACTATCTCTTAACAGCTCTATCCAGTGGTTTCCCCATTCAACCCCTGTTAAGGGACAGGTCAATTCTCCGAGAGCCTCCACAGTTGTGAATCTTAACATCTGAAGGAGTTTCAGGGCAGCCTTTGCTGACACGGGTGTTGCGGACTGGGAACAAGATAAACTGGAGACAGAGGGAAGAGGAGAGAGGTCAGTCAACGCAAAGGCCTCTCAGTCAGAGAGGACAGAGAATAGCAATTGCTTCTGTCTCCTTGTATCATCTTTTCACAAGAGAAGATCCATTCTGGGTTGGACCTTCAGTAGCCACTGTCAGGTGGCTCCTGTGTATTCCAACAGTTAATATTGTGTATATATTATATTCTTCCCAGTACCATGGAAACTCAGGGAAAGCAGTGACTGTTTTTTCCCTTTTTTTGAGGGGTTTGGGATGTCTTTGTATCTCAGGCCTCCAGCTTAGTGCCTAGAACATAGTAGGTGCCAATAAATACTCCCTAGACTGTATCAGTTACTATCTATGTGTCAAAACAAAATATTTAAACTTACAAAAAATGCACTATGGGTTGATCAGTAGGAGATAGCAGTGTAACAACAGGAACATAGAAGTGAGTTCTTCATCAGTAGAAGCTGAATGGCCACTTCTAAGGGGAGCTTGTGGAGGAAACTGCTCTCTAGAGCTAGGTTAGCATAGATGACCCCAGGTTTTTTTTTTTGTTTGTTTGTTTTTTTGTTTTTTAGTTCTGAGGGTCTGTGCTATGCTTTTACCACCATATTCTAGCTATTTAAAGTCCCTGATAATGATAAATATGCATTTACATTCCCCGTGTTCAGATTTCTGGTTCACTTTGTTTATTGTTTATACTTTATGCTTTCATAGATATCTAGGACTCTGATTCTTATCACAGTTGCTTTGCCTGTATATTGTCTCCTGTGACTTTCTGGTCCCTTCCAGTGCTATTCTTTGAACTGAGCAGTATTTGCTACTGAGCATTGTATCTGGTCTAATGGTTATTGAATGGTCCATTTGTCCTTTTCCCTTCCATTTGCCCTTTTAGGATCCCTTGATTAGAAAAATCTCCAGAAAAAATGTATTCTCCTTGACTCTGATAAGCTCCTTTATGCTGTGACTAAGAATTTGTCATTTCTGTATCTTTAAGACTTGGTCAAAAAAAGAAAATATTGTCATCCATCTCTTCACCAGATGTTCACTGCATACATCCTTCTCTATTTAACTTTCCTTCATCATTAACTTGAACTGTCACCTGTTTTCCTTTTGACTTTCATTTTTTGCTTAGCATGTGGATATCCCTGGTTCCTGGGTTATTTCAGATGATGTCATTTGTCTCACAAATAGGTAATGGTCTCGGGCTTGACAAGGAAGGAAACAGATCTACTCACCATTCGCTTAGAAACCCACCTCTGGACTGTGGGAACAGAGTGCGGATCAAAACATTCTCACTCTTTTTGCTGTTGTTCATTTTGTATTTTGTTTTCTTAATTAGTTTTCTTTTTTTTTTTTTGATCTGATCTTATGCAGCAAGATAATTGTACAAATATGTTTAAATATATTGGATTTAACATATATTTTAACATGTTTAACATATATTGGATTGATCGTCACCTGGGGAAGGAGGGAAAAATTTGGAAGACAAGGTTTTGTAGGGGTCAATGTTGAAAAATTATCTATGCATATGTGTTGAAAATAAAGATATTTAATAAAAAAGAGAGAGAGAGAAATCCACCTCTGTACTCATCAGCAGGAAGTTACCAACCACTGTGACTGATCTCTTCTTCCTTTGAGTCCTTGGTACTAGTGGTGCCTCTAGATCCTCAATATTAGCTTTCAGAGCACAGGGAATTGCCTCCGTCCCTTTATTAGGTTTTGGGTCTCAAAATCACCACTAGTTATTTATTCTCTAAGTATAATGTCCTACAGGCAGCATTAATCAAAAGTCACACAAAAATAAAATCAGTCTTTTTTTCTTAAGAGAAAGAGAATAGAATAACCCTAAATTCATTAGCTTTTAAAAATTAAAAATAGAGCTTTATTAAATGAACTTTATTAAGTGAATTAAACAAATAGAAATAAACTCAACATGTCCATGATGGGGAAGAAAAAGAGAGAAACTGAAAATGGAGAATGGATTGAATAGTCACCATCTTCCACTCACCATGGCTAGGGTAAAACAGCCATTTCTCCTTTTATAGGCAATATTTATATTACTAGCTAGCATTTATATAGGTAGAGTTAACACACAGTAACTAACTCCCCTAGGAAGTAGGTACTCTTATTATAACCACTTTTCTAATGAAAAAACTGAGGCAAACAGAAATTAAATATGTTGCCCAGCATCACTCAGATAGTATCTGAACTTGTCTTCCTGATTCCAAGTTAGGTGCTCTACTCACTGACTCACTCGGCATCCTATCACCCTCTCCCTTCTCTCCTTTTACTCAAAGGTCCTTGAAATTTTTCTGCTTACTCCCACCTTCCCTCATTCTTCTTTTTGGTAGTGCTAGTTGTGAGTTATGTTGTGCTAGTTGTGAATTATACAATTTGGAACAATTATATAATTGTATATGTATGTATACATATACAATTATATAATGTATACATAATTGTATACATTATATATTACACAAATAATGTATACAATAAAATTGTATAATATATATAATTGGAACGGAAGTCCAAAGGAACTATTCAGTTCAGTCCACTGATAACCTGGGAGTCTTCTCCTTCTACTACGTTCCTGCAAGAAATTACCATATACAAGTGTTCACATTTGCTTGATTTTTGTCCAACATGTTAAAAAGGCACAGAAGCAAAAAAGGGCACATCCTTTTCTAAAAAGTCTTGGTGCAAGTGAGACTAGTCACTTGGTAAATGACCTTATGAAAATACATGCAAAGAATGCTAATTCATCCATATTTGCAGCAGCTTGCTAAGTAGGAGTTTTTCCTCAGCTAGGGCAATGGGGACGAGGACCCAAGGGATACGACAGCCTATGTCTTAGGCTATGTTTTCAAATGTCCATAAAGGAAAAAAATATGGAGAATATGGTGTGACAAAGTTGCCCAAATTATTCATTGACTAGGTACAGCCAAGAATGAACAATGCAGAAGCTGAACTGTGGTGTATTCACTCAGAGTGAGTCACCCGCAGAAGCTGATGGATATGTGTGTGTCACAATCTAGCAGCTGACTGTTATACTATTCTCCTAGTTGAGCCTATTTGAGAGAGATAAAAGAGGAGACATTCTTCTTGGTCATGTGTGTGGGGGAGGCTGGGTAGATGGAAAGAAGGCAGAAAATAAGCATTTTGAAAGTGTCTACTATGTTCCAGACAACATGCTAAATACTTTATAAATATCTCATTTGATCCTCACAAGAACCCTGAGAGGTAGGTGTTGTTATTATCCTAATTTTACAGTTGAGGAAACTGAGGTAAATAGATGTTAAGCAATGGGGGCAGCTAGGTGGTGCAGTGGATAGAGCACTAGCAAGTCAGGAGGACCTGAGTTCAAATCTTGTCTCAGACACTTAACACTTCCTAGCTGTGTGACCCTGGGCAAGTCGCTTAACCCCAATTGCCTTGGCAAAAAATCTAGATAAATGTTAAGCAATTTGATTCTGATCACATTGGTAGTGGCTATCTAAGGTTAGGTGTGACTGCAGGCCCAGTACTCTATCCATTTTGATACCTAACAGCTTTTTGCAGAAGACAGGGAGCTCATGTAAGGAGGATGCTTTTTACTAGTGTGTCTTTATTAGCATAATCATTCCCCTGAGTTTTCAGAGAACCATCATTCCTCAGTCAGATAAGATAAAGAGAAGGAACACATTTCTCGGGCCAGCAAATCCTCCAGGTCCCCAGTCATAAAACAAGATAAGGGAGGAATTCTGCTTATTACAAACTGGTCCCACAGCTGGAACAAATCACAGCGCAAAAGGACAAAGGCAGAACAAAATGGAGTCGCCACTCTTAGCATCTAAAAAAAAGTTGTCTCAATAAGAGTGGATTTTCCCAGTCTATCGACGGGGAAGAATGAAACTTCTTTGCTGAGGTGGAGGCAATAGATTTGAGGATTTTGTACATGGCAGACAATTAAGGAATAACATCCTATTCTCCCCGAAACTACTGAGGGAGAGCGGTAGTCGGTGCAGGCATAAAAAGAAGCTGTGGACGGTGTCCAGAACATAAGTTTAAGCTTTTCCTGTCATCAGGTAGGGCAATATTCAACAGGAATTTTGAAAGAGGTGAAAAGAAAAGGAAAAGGCACCAAACTGTGCTTTGATATTGGTATTTATTTAAATCTTGTTCCAAATGATATTTCCCTTAAATTTTATTGGAAAATTCATAATTATCGCTTAGTTTAATACTTGTATTAATTATCTTAGTAAAGAGTTTTTTTTTTTTAATAGAAAACACTGAGGACCTTTTATCCAATCTCCCATGAATATTCATGAATGACAATGAACTCAATAATCTGACCTGTATTCAATAACCCAAAGCATCACCATTCAGACAGAGGTAAATATTGGAATCGATACATCAAGATTTCAGAAGTAATAACTCATCCTTTGGGATCGCAAGATAGTGTAAAAATTGTTACCTCAACTGGTTGCATGGAGGAAGTTCTGGCTGGGGTGTCTGAGCCACTGGTCGGTGACCCCCCCCCACTTCTTCCCCAATTCTGGGATATGCTCAGTATCCAGTGAAGTGACCTGAGTTGAGATTTGTGTAGAGTTCCCGTGATAGATGTGTGCCCCGACTCAGGAATCAGAGAGTAGTCCTTAAAAATCAGTTTTAAGGATTAGTAGTCAATGGGGCCACAAGGGCCTCAAGATCACTCTGAGTCCATGCAGTCACGTGTGGGGGAGTGTGTTAATGAGGGCCAGGACAATTACAGCAAGACGGTCGGGGGGAACAGGTCGGTCGGCAGCAAGGTTCCAGGTCCGGGTCTAGACCTTTGGCAATCTGACTCGTTTCAAAAGTCATGGCAACGTCAAATTTAGTCTTGAGTAACCTAATCTCCTTCAGGACCTTGAGGTATTTTTCCATCTCCTCCTTGGAACTGTACTTCAGGAGTTCAAAGTTCTCCCCGGGGTCTATCTCCATGTCAAACAACAGTGGCGGCTCGTGGTGAATCCGTGGGCTGGTGGGTTGGCAGGCTGGATCAGGAACCATAGCACTGTGTGTAGAACCTAGACGGTGATGAGGGTAGGGAACAAAAAGGAGGAAATCCTGAAGTGGTATGAGGGTAGAATCACACAGGGTACAAGGGGCAACCAAAGGGAGGGATTAAGGGGACTTGCTCAGCTGGGCCAGGGAGGGGAACAGCCTTTGGGAACCGAGGGCCTCTGGGAAGGACAGGAAAGATGAGACAGTGAGAGACCCTTCTCAGTGACCATGTCCTTGAATGAAAGGAACACTTGGGTTTTGAGTTGGGCTGGTGGTGAATGTGTTTCAAGGAGTTTTGAGTAGCTAGAATTACCCTGGGTAAAGAAATGCGCCTTGTACTTTCCATGTCGGATGGCAAAGACTCCTTGGGACTCCTGAGGATCTGGAGGGTAGAAGTAGAGGGTCTTCCGTGGGATCTGGAGACAGAGGGACAGAGAAGTCAAGGGATGCGGGGCTTGGAGACAACCGAGAAAGACCCCCTCCCCAGGGTCCCAGCACTCTTACCTTGCCCGTGCCCAGCAGAATGGGGCTCAGATCCACTCCGTCTAGAGTAACATTGGGCAGCTGGGCTTGAGCCAGAGCAGCCAGGGTAGGTAGCAGATCCAGGGTGCTGGCTAGCTCATGGGAGACCCCTGTGTGGAGGAGCCAATCAGCAAGGGAGACCCCTCACAGGGCTTGCCAGGTGAGGACGGTAAAGAAATGTCTTTTCTCTCTTCTGTGCTGAGTCTCTTTCCCTTTATGGGGGGACAGGGTGGGATTGGGGGAGGTTGATTTCTGGAAGCCATGAACAATGTTTTTAGAAGAGGCAGCATGAGCCTTAGAGTCAGAGAATCTGGGTTCAAATGCTGGTTTCAGCCCTTAATTAGCTGCGTGAACACTGTGGTCTATAAAATGGGGATGTGGCATTTATGCTGCTTCCTTCCTTAGCATTGAGGTAAGCCTTGCTCAGTACTCCATGTACATTCTAGAAGGAGCTTAGATGTGGGATCTTCTTCCTTCTTTCCCTTCTCCCCAAACTAAGCAACACATAGGATAGGTCTTGACATGAGCGGTTGAGAGGGAGAGGGACAGATTAAGGAGCCTGTGGAAGGGTTCATTTCAGGAGGTAATGAGCTCTCTGTCCCTGGAATGTCTTCCAGTAAAGGCTGGAGGTTATAGAAGGGTTCTGGGTCAGATTATAAGAGATGACCTCCAAAGGGGCCCCCTGAGCTGGAGGGGATCAGCGATGGGCAAACCGGAAGGGGCAACCCCTCAGAAGAAGTCAGAGGAGTCTCCCAGAGAAGGTGCAGGGCTCGGTGTTGTGTGTATTCCCACCCCTCCCTGAATTGTTTCTGCCCAAGGGTCAGCTGGTCAAAGACTGACCTGGTAGAATGTGGCCTGGCCAGAAAGCCAGAGCAGGTTGTCGGACACCACCCTCATAAGTCGTCCCCTTTCCACACCGGAGAATTCCAGAGGAGCCACCCCTGAACAGACGCATGGTCTCGGGGCTACAGCAACAGGGACAAACATGGAGATGGGGGGGAGGTGTGTGAGAGCAAGACAGACACGATCGTGACGATGACAAATATCTGTCTGACCACCTTCCCGGCCCCTGTACCCGTTATCCGCTGCGAAAAAGACCAGAGTTTCTTCGGTTAATCCAAGGCTCTCCACAGTATTCAGCAGGGCCCCCACAGCCGAGTCCAACTCCATTAAGGCATCCCCAAATTGTCCCCGGCCAGAGTTCTCCACAAAGCTTTTCCCACTGAACAGGGGGTAGTGGGTATGCTGGGGGCAGAAACAGGTCACAGCCAGGTGAGCATGTGAAAGAAACAGCTGCTTTGTCCCTGGGACAAGGATTTGGGGGACCTCCTTCCTCCCTCCTCCAGCTCAGCAAAGGTTGGGGGTCAGGAAAGATCAGCTCAGTATCAGAGGGCAGGGGCAGGGGCTGGGATGACATGAGATCACTCACGTGGGAGGCATAGTACAGAAAAAAAGGCCGGTCTTGGCGGGCAGCATCCACCATGAAGTTCTGGGCAAAGGCCACATACTGTTTCTCCAGCCCAGGCAGCCAGGGAGGCTGTTCCTTCACGGTAAGGTTAGCCATCAGCACGATGGGGACGTCGCCTTGGTCACAGCCCCCAAAGCAGAGGGTGTCTGGTGGGAAGCAGATCAGGTTCTGGCAAGGACCCTGGGGTGGCACAGAGCAGTGGATGGGGGGAGAGTGGGTAGGATCGTGGACTCTGCCACACTGCTTCCAGCTCCAGCCCACTTCTAACCCTGATCTACTCCTCCCCCCAATTCCCAATCCCTACCCTAGATCCTTTGTCCCCTGCACTCTTTTGGTTGCCTCCCTTCACTTTTTCCTTCACTTATCAATCTGCCCATTGGTCCCAGTCCCTGATCCCACACCTGATCATGGGAGTAGGGGATTCCTAGGTAGTGGTGGAATCCCTGATGTGGGGGCAAGAAGGTGCCGTTGAGCCCCACTCCCAAATGCCACTTGCCGGCCATCCCGGTGAGGTAGCCCCTCTCGGCGAGGACTTCAGCTATGGTCACCTCATCCAGGGGTAGTCCACCCCGGGAGGCAGGGTAGAGGACACCTGGGTAGAGGCCTGAACGAACAGGGTACCGTCCAGTCAACAGTGCTGCCCTAGAAGGGATGAATCGGGAATAAGGATTCCTTGGAGGCTTTCTGGAGAGATCTCCATAGGGGGAAAAAAAGGGGGACCAGAGAAAGTTGTGTGTGTATGAAGGAGGGTGGGTGGAAAGAGGGAGAAATAAGTGGGAATTGGGAATTCTAGAGTAAGGAGGGCATGCTGGGAGGGAACCCCGCAGAAGTTAGAGGGAACTCCCCCAAGGGAGGAAGGGAACCTTCACTCAGTCCCCACTCAGCCTGGGAGGGGGTTGGGAAGGCACAATTAGTAAGTCAAGTGAGGGTTGGGGAGATAAGATTCAAAAAGCAAAGTCCAGGGGTGCACCAGCCTTACCTAGATGGGGTACACAATGAGACAGGCACATAGAAGTCAGTGAAACGGAGGCCATAGGCTGCCATTCGGTCGAGGTTGGGTGTGGATGAGCTGGGGTGGCCATAGCTGCCCAGGTCCCCATAGCCCAGGTCATCGGCAAAGATCAGAATGATGTTGGGGGGGCGGGCAACGGCGAGGCTGACGGCTGAGGCCAGGATCAAGGGCCACAAAGAGGCCATTCTGTGCCTTCTGTCCACTGACCAGCTGTCTCAAAGATCTGTCAGGAACCAGGTCCAGGCATCGAACCTTCTCGATCCCCATTTGGAATCCCCCTCCAAACTCAGACCTGACCCTATTCCCGCTCCAAAGTTCCAAGGATCTTGAATCTGATTATTGCTAGAATTGTAGGGTTCAGAGCTGGAAAGGTTCTTGGGGATTGTCTCGTTATAACTGGGAAAGCGGAGGCCCAGACTTTAAAGTTTGCCCAATGTTAGCCAGATAACCAAAGTAGCATTGTGGGACAAAAACCCAGCTTCCCCGGTCCAGGCTGCTGGAGCAAGAGCGTTCCCACTTGATCTGCTCGACCCCAGTGGGCAAAACTGGAGTAGATGGTGGGACCTTGAGAGAAAAGAGCTGTCCAGCAGCGGGGTAAGCTGAGTCAGGGACTCCAGACCGAAGTGGGAAGTGGGACGGCCCCCTGGCTGGGAATCTTGAAGGAGGGATTTCCGGGACACTTCTAGGTTCCCCGCCACCCCGACCCCGGCCTGCACCCTGCCCACGCCTTGCACCGGGGCCCCCACTGACCGAACAGTCCCGTGCCTGCAGTGACCAGTACGAGCCCCAGCGGCTGCGAGGCGCTGTCCGCTGTCCTGCTGCCGGTCTGGCTCCGGACCGGAGGGAGCTGGGAGAAGGGGCGGGTACGGACAGCGTGGGGGAGGACTGGGGGAGGGCACCCCAGTCACAGCTGGGCAGGAATGCGCCCCAGCTTCCTCCACCTCCCCGGGGATACTTCCGCCTCACTCAGTCCCCACCCGCATTCCCCTCCCCACCTTCCGCGTGAGATACCCGTGACTGGGCCGGGAGCGAAGCATCTTGGGAAGAGGAGGGGCAGCCTGTTGGGGGTGGGGGTGGGGTCCCCCCACTGAAGGGGGACCACCTGAGCTCCAGCCTGCGAGGGGGTCCGGCGGGGACCCGAGGGAGGAGCCGGGCACGGCGGAGGCGTGGTCATTTCTGCTTCGTGAAAGAGGGGCGGGACACGCAGCTTGTCACGACTCGCGGGACTCGGCCCCACTGTGGCCCACCCCCAGTTAGTGCCGCCTCTGCGTGCTCCCGGCCTAATTTGCCCCGCCTCTGATCCCGATCCCCACTCCCATCCTTCACTGGGCTGCCGCGGAAAATGCCAGGAAGTAGCCGCAGCTGGAGAGGCCGGAGCAGAGGCCCGGGGGCGGGGGGCCACTGGGCGTCCCGCAGAGATCCCCTTCCCGGTCAGCCGGCGGCCTCCTCTAGGAAATTCCCAAGAACTAGAGCTCTTAACTTTCGGAGGTAACCCTTTCAGGAGAGAGCGCTCATTTTTAGCACGTTTCCCCTGACGTAGGGCCTCAACGTCTCTTTACCACGCACTTCACTGTTTCTGGTTTGGCCCAATTGGGCCGAATCCGGCTCATCCCTCTTCCAGATGACTCCCATCTCCTGTTTCCCTGAGCCTTCTCCAGGCTAGACGTTCCCGTGTCCTTGCCCCATCTGCTCCGTCTCCTGGATACCCTCTACCAGCCAGCTTGCAATTTTTCAGCGTCCTTCCTAAAATGTGCCCGGAGCAGGACAGCAACGCCGAGAGCTTTCGAATGGCAGATGGGAAAAGGCGGGAGATGATCTCCTCCATTCCCCTGCCACAAGCAGAATTCTCCCGACATCCTCCCCACCATCGAAGGTTATTTTGCCTATCTCCTTGCGGAAGACTGGCATCCAGATATCTTGGTCTTATCTTACTCCAGACCTCGGGGGGAGGGTCTCCCAAAATGTCCTCCCCACCTGTGCCCAACACCTTGGGCTTCACGTACCAACCCTTCACTGCCGTTCCTATCATTCGATTCCTAGGGTCCATGTTGGGGGTTTCAGCACAATCTAGTTCCCCCTGCCTGACCTAGCGGGGGACACTCACTGGGCTGGGCTGTGGCTGACAGTGCCCTTTCACATCCCCGAATCTGCTGGACCCCCATACTTTTAGTGTAAATTGGACCTAACACAATTCTCACTGGTCAATATCATATGACGATCAATTCCGATGGACGTGACTCTTTCCAACAATGAGACGACTGAGGCCAGTTCCAGTGATATTGTGATGAAGAGAGCCATCGACACCCAGAGAGAGGACTGTGGGATGTGAATCCCAGCATAACATTCTCATTTTTTTGTTGTTGTTCACTTGCATTTTGTATTCTTGCTCATTTTCTTTCCTTTTTGATCGAATTTTCCTTCTGCAGTAAGAGAATCGTATAAATGTTTACACATAAAAACAAAACAAAACAATTCTCACTGTTTTCCCCAGAATGTATCAGTCCCCAGCTAGGCTTAACTGCCAAATTCGTTCTCTCCCCACTTGGCTCAGATCCAGAGTTGATAAGGACCAGAGAAATAACTATTATTCTTATTGTTTTTGACATACAGATTTTCTGCTTGGACTTCAGGCCTTGCCTCCTTCCTCTCTTAACTTTCTCTGGTATTCTAAGTCTTGGGCTACAATTGCCTTTCTCAGAGATACTTTCCTAACCACAGGTTCTCCAAGAGTGATATTCACTTGACAGAAGTGTTTGTAGTGTTGTATCAGCCTTAAGCAACTCTCGAAAGGAGAGCTGTTGGAACAATAATTATTGTAGGTCTCAGAAAATCCTTGGGACTTTCTCCTCTGTAGCGAGTATAGGTCTTCCCTAGATCTGCTCTTCTGGTTGTAAAAGCAAAATCTCCAGCACAATTCAACAAAAACTTAAGTATTTACTGTGTGCACAGCACTCGGTCCCATTTTCACAGTCAGCTCTGTTTGGTCAATTCTGAACAGTCTGGATTTGTCCTCTGGCCTGTTGCTGTGATCAAGTCTGTCTTGGTTGGTTAATGGACCAGAAGAGGTCAGTCTTCTTTCTAGTAACCATGTAACTCCTATACCTTGTTGATTTAGGGTTCCAGCTAAGATGCTCCCATTATTCAGACTCTGGGTGATTTTCCCCACACACTCTCCTGTCTGCCTCAAGAAGACAGAGCCTTCTTTTTCTTCTAAAGCTAACAGCTCTCCTTGAGCCTCGTCTTGATTACTCTTTTCCTGTCAGCTGACATTGTCTGTTCATCTTCCCAGTCCCAGCAGCTGCTCCACCTTTCCCCTGGTTTGTTCTCAAGGGGAAGTTCTTCTCAGAAACCATCTGGAGAAGTGGCTGTTCCTGTTAGGCCCTACCCACCAGCCCTTATCCTTCCCCAGGTTCTAAGTGTCCTGAAGAACCACGGCCTTTAGGAGTCTTGTTATCACCCAGGATTTCGTATCACCCGTTGAATCATAAATGCAGGAGGAGGAGTGCAGAAGCGAAGAAAGAGGGGGTCTGTTCTCGCACTCTCCACTTTGACAAGTTTTTGAGATTCCATCTAGAGAGGGTCTCAGTGAACTTCCAGCATGAACTACGTGCCTCGAAGGGCAATTTGTCAGAGCTGACCACTGCTCTCTTGTTCCCTAGCTGATCATTGAAAGTCAGAGGCACTTCCCTATGGGATCCAGTGAACTCGGGGTGATCCAGGATCCTTTATCAATATCTAACTAATCAGGACTAGGTAAGAGGCAGAACTGAGTTCCCATCCCTGTATTCTGATCACGGGTGGCTTGACTTAACTTATACATGCGTATTTCTGAATGCGATTCTGCACTAGGGCTCCCAAATTCGGAAACAGTATTTTCTTTGGTCCCCTCTTCCTTTACCTCTCACATACCACCAGCTACCAAATCCTGTTAATACAACTTGACAACATTTCTTACCTCCTGTCTTTCTCCCTTGGTTGCTTTCATTATCACTCACCTGGACTATTGCAATGAACTCCTTCCTAGTAGGTCTTTCTCTGACAAATCCAAGCTTGTCTACTGAATCTTTCTTATGTATAGAAAGGCATTACCATCTAGTAGCTGATCTCAGAGTGCCTTTGACACATTTAGCTGGATGATCCTTTGCTTGGGAGTCTCCTAATTTCTCAATCCCCTCCAGACAAATCTGAGTATAAATCTCAGAACAGCTGGAGCTCTTATTTGTAGAATTCTTCCTTTTTTTGTAGAACATCCTATGATACCATAGGTTCGAGATTAAAGACTGAAGGAAATGGGGGCAGCTAGGTGGTGTAGTGGCTAGAGCACCAGCCCTGAAGTCAGGAGAACTCGAGTTCAAATCTGACCTCAGACACGTAACACTTCCAGGTTGTGTGACCCTGGCAAGTCACTTCATGACAATTGCCTCAGCAGAAAAATAAAAAAGACGGAAGGAAAGGTTCCATATATTTCACAGTGTTTACAGCTATGGCCTTTCCCACTAATCTGCCATCTCTCTTTATGCACTCATTCCTTCTGCCCTGCTCACAAACATGCCTAAGATTTCTCCATCCTTAAAAAAAAAAAAAAAAAAAAAAACAAACTTTGTTTCTTATCAGCCCTCAAGCTATTGTCCTATTTTTCTTTTTCCAGCCAAATCTGAAAAAAAAAAATGGTTTTACCCTTTGGTTTACTTCTCACTCACTCCTCAGTTCTTGGCAATAGCTTCAAACATCACCACAGAATGAAAGCTGCTCTCTCCATAATCACCAGTGATCTCTCAGTTGCTTAAATTGAACAACCTTTAATCCCCCTCCCCCATTATCTTTCTGTAGCATCTAACCCCATCAATCAACTTCCCCTCCTTCTGGATATTCTGTCCCCTTGGGGTTTTTAGAGACCGGTGAAGTGGAAGGAGTGTTGGGCCTGGAATCAAGAAAACCCAAGGTCAAATCTAGTCTCAGAAGATTACCAGTTGCGAAACCCTGGGCAAGTAATTTAAGCCTCTGGGTGCCTCAGTTTCCTCAACTATAAAATGAGAATAACAATACATTTGTCAGGGTAGTTGGGAGGATTAAATAAAAAAATAATATTTATAAAATATCTTTAGCACAATGCCTGGCACAGCACTTAATAAATGCTTATCCCTCTTTCTTCCTTCTTTTCTGGATATTTCTTCTCCACATGTGACCTGTCCTCAGTTTCTTTTTCTGGATCCTTGTCCAGGTCATGTTTGCTAACTGTAACCAAAACTCAAGGTTCTGAGGACAGACGGTCCAGGAGGACCTTCCTTTTTTCTCTCTCTTCATTCTCTCAGTGGCCACATCAGCTCCCATGAGTTTAATTCTCATCTCCATTCAGGTTTATATCCATAGATATCCAGATAACACAGTCCTAGCAAACTCTCTCCAGAATCAACTGCTGTTTATTGGGTACTTTGAATCATGTAATCCTAGAGATCCTAAGACTCCACCTATCATAGTCTTAGCCCCTCTTCTTCCCAATCCCTCCCAATTACTTGTTTTCTGAACTCCCCTATTCCCTTTGTTGCTACTAACATCCTCCCAATCACCCAGATTCACCACCTCGATGTCACCCCCAACTCTTCACTTTCCCACCGCCCTCCAAGATCCACTCAATTGTTAAATCTTGCTATTCTGTCTTTACAGCAGTTTTCTAGGGAGGGAGCAGTTTTCTTGAGAGCTGCTTCTGGATAAGTTTAAACTCAAGAATCCCTTGGATAGGACCTGGTTTGTCTGAGTCTCAAGTCCTCTTGGTGGGGGTAGAGCTAGACCATGGTTGAGTCAATGAAAAAGTTGAGAGAATAACCTGACTCTCAGTAGCAGAGAGCAATAAGGAGGTGCAAGTACAGACAAGGAAAGACTATTGCAAGATGAAAGTAGGGGGCGGCTAGGTGGCAGCTAGGTGGCGCAATGGATACAACACTAGTCCTGAAGTCAGGAAGACCTGAGTTCAAATATCCCCTCAAACACTATTTCTTAGCTGTGTGACTTAACCCCAATTGCCTCAGGGGGAAAAAAGATGAATGTGGAATAATTTATATGGTACTTACTGTATGTTAGGAAGTGTCTTCAGTGCTTTCTAATGACCTTCGATGTAGGGGCTATTATTATTCCCATTTTTCAGATGAGGCAAATAGAGGTAAAGAAACTTGACCAAGGATTTGAACTCAGATCTTCCTGACTCCAGCTTTATTGCTCTAACTACTGGACTACCTAGATGTTTTAGGAGCCATTCAGTTGTATTCTCTTCTTTGCAACAAGTATTTATAAAGTGCCTTCTGTGTGTCAGGCACTATGCTAGGCAGTAGAGATACAAAGAGAAAAATAAAAGTCCCTGCCCTCTATTTGAGGAAGAGGGATGGGCAATATAGCATGGATAGAGAGGAATATAACATGAGGTAATATAAGGAGGGTCATAGTATCAGCAACTGGAGAAGGGGAAATGTGAGCGAGCTGAAGGCCAGACACAAACCTTATCCATTGAGATATGTTCTTGCAGTGACAGTCAACGAACATTTGATTAATTAATCAATACAATTACTAGCTGTGGACTTCACCTCAATTTGTTTCCTCAATTGTAAAATAGGGCTAACCTCTACCTTACAGAGTTGTCCTGAGGATCAAATGAGCTCATATTGGTAAAAGTACTTAGCACAGGCTATAGAAACACTTATTCTTTTCCTTCTCCTTCTTTTCCTCTATTAAGAACCTACTACAGGAAACAAAGAATATATTCACTCTTCTTCCTGGTCTTCTAAATCAAGAAAAGGTGGAATGGCCAGTAGTGGAGAAGGCTGAAAGATATATTATTATTATTATTATTATTTTGCTGAAACAATTGGGGTTAAGTGACTTGCCCAGGGCCACACACACCTAGGAAGTATTAAATGTCTGAGGTCAAATTTGAACTCGGGTCCTCCTGATTTCAGGACTGGTGCTCTATCCACTGCACCAACTAGCTGCCCTCATATGTATCATCTTTAGAGAGAACCACATTTTGTTAAAATGAGAAGGAAGAGATTAGGTGGGTGCCTTCAGTGAGTTAAATAACTAGACACATGGATGAAATGAACTCCAAGCCTTTGACAGAACCATCAGCTGTTATACTTGAGCCACTGTTGGTATTCTTTGAAATAACATGGCGAATGGGAGAAGTACCACAGACATGAGGGAGAGATGAAATGTCCTTATTTAAAAAAAAAAAGTAAACAGAATTTGCAAATATAGGATAATTAATTTGATCTCGAACATTGACAATATTCTAGAGAGTATTATTAAAGGGAAGGTTGTCAGCATTGCTAAAGGGAAGCAGTCATTAATAATAGTTATCATGGCTCCACCACGGCTGGACCATTTGTTGACAGGGTTCTTACACCAGTAGATCAGGGAAATAATTCTCTAGCCCAGAAAATCTGGAAATAAGAGACCCAAACTTGGACGGGAAAAAATAATTACATCTTTATTTCAATATAATTGGTTTCTTTTTGTGGCAAATAGAATTGCAATAAAGGCAGGTGGAAACAATTTTCTCTAAAACAAGATAACATTTTATTAACTACAATGCATAAGCTGTTTATAAAATGCAGATTATCTCAGCCAAAAAGTTGGGGACCTGAACTTGATCAGTTTATTACTTAGGTTACCGATAACCCATAGATTGGGTCAATGGCTTCTCTCAATGACCAAAGAATGTGTCCTCCTTCTGATTGGCCTGAAATGACACCATTTGGACCTCCCCTGGCAAAAGTAAGACAATCCTGATTGGTAGATATTTTAATGAGGAGATGGGCTAATTTAACTCTTCCCTATTTCCTGTTAGAAGGTTGTAGGAATCCTCAGATAACAGGATTAATCAGCACCTGGGGCAAATGGACTGACCTTCATGTATGACCTCTTTCTGACATTTTGTTGTTGTTCAGTCATTTCAGCCACGACTGATTCTTTGTGATTCCATTTTGGTTGGCAGAGATACTGGAGTTGATCATTTCTTTCTCCAGCTCATTTTCAGATGAGGAAACTGAGGCAGACAGGGTTAAAGCGACTTGCCTAAAATTCTACAACTAGAAGATGTCTGAAATCAGACTCTGATACTTAAAAAAGCTACTTGCTTTAATGAGATTCTGCTGGCTTTGACAATCTTGGCTAGAAAAGCAAAAACTGTCTTAAGGAAGAGTCTCCTTACTCTTTTGGCCTCCTCTTTGGAGACCAAGTTATCCCTAACTTTGCTGAGGAAAAGCAAAGATAGGAGAATGTTTTCCACGAGAGGGCCTAAACCAAGCTGGTTCTCTATAAACAAGTTGGTAGCAGGGAGGAAGGAGAGTGTCCCACTTTAACAGCAGATACTTGAGGGATGGGTGTGGGTTAGGAGTGATCCTATTCTTTCACCATGCCTTAATTTGTACTGGAAGAGGTCTCCCTTTGAGCTAGGTTAAGAAGGGGGTTTTAACAAAATGAGGAAAATGATATTTTTATTTCTCTTTAGAAGCATCCACATTTTATTTTATCCTTTTAAAAACATGATTCTGGGAAGGGATCTGTGGATTTCACCACACTGACTACCAAAGGAGCCTCCAACATCCCTGCTATAGACCCACTTTCTAGACCCAGACCTAGATTTCTTCAAAGCTTTTTGACCAGGTCTTTCATCCTATTCTTGTGGAAAAACCGGCGAGATATGGGATACGCAATAATACAGTTTCCCTGGCTTTGGAGCTAGTGGGGTGTCAGCTCTCAAGGATATGCTTTACTGCTGAAATGGCAGCTTGGAGAAAACTTTCTAGTGAATGGATTCCCTCATCTTTGGCTAGTTGCTGTTTGACATTTATAAAAAATAAGATTTGTTATGAATTTAACTTTATTGTTATTGAGTGGACTTCATTTGTTTTCATATTTATTACGAACTCCACTTTAGTCATCGATAAAGCAAAGTGAACATGCTTTATAATGATTTATATCTGAATAAATGAATTTCAACTCATGAAATGTCCTTACCAGCTTATTATTCACTCTCTCTGAGTATCTATCAGGCTTCGTCTTTTTTCTATTTATTCCTCTTCGTTTTTTATTCTTTTAGTTTCGATTGGGAGTTGCCTCAGCCTCCCAATAGATCTAGATGGGGACTCAGCCAAGCTTTCCCACTCACCTGCTGTTTCCTCACCTGCAGCCTTGTATAAAGCCCACTCACTGATTTTCCTTTTCTTGAACCATATCAAAATCAAACTCGCTATTGTTCCTGGGAAGGGTATGTCAGTCTATTCTCTTCTGATTTGACTCACTGTCCTTTTAATTTTTCCAATCAAGATACTTCTCCCTGGCTATCACTCCCAGGTTCTATGGTCTCCCATTCAAAGGGAAATTCCTTGAAGACCACAACCATCTTCACTTTTGCATGAGTCTTGGTGTAGGAAAAGGCTATATTGGTATTTCTATTTCCTACACTTAGAGATGTATTTGGGGTACAGCACCAAAAGATGAGATTGATGTAGGCCCCAAATATTGGGGTTCAGTCATGTGAAGAATTTACGATGGCTATTCTCGTTGGTAAAAGGGATGTTTATTTAGGAGAAAAGGTTATAGACAAAATAAAGGGATACATAAATAGACATGGAATAGTAAATATAAAATAAGAGTTGGAAGAGCACCATAGCAAGAAAAGGGATTTTAATGATTAACGAACTCACAATTAACTAGGACAAAGAGAATACTCCATGACGTGGGAGTATACCATTCCCTGGCAGGCTAAATCTGTTGAAGGACTGAGCATCCTAAAAGAGTTAGGTCTAAGGAGAAAGATGCCATGACACATGATGGGGGAATGAGAGGAAAGATAATATCAGGGGCAAAGAAACACAAAACAGAAAGCAGAGAGAGACCCAGACTTCAGCTTTCCTGGCTAAGTCTCTTTGCTGTAGCTGCTATATAGGAGCAGTTGACACGAAGCCAGGATTGGGAAGGGCCACCCTTCCTGATCGTTCATGGGAAATCCTGGCGATATATGATACCAGAGTAACATTCATTTGGCTTAAAGAACCCAGGGAACTCATCATCTTCCAAGAGCTCAAGTGCTGAGGTAGCACACAGTCCATCAGCCACAAGTAGGCAGGGCAGTTCTGTGTATGCCCCATTACAATAATATTCCATGACATAATGTGCCAGAAATTAATCATTCCCCAATTGTTGGACTTTTAGGTTGTTTCCAGTTTTTTTTTTTTTTTTTTAAATAATCACATGCAATGCTGCTATAAATATCTTTGGACAGAGTATTCCATATGTATTATCAACAATGGAATCATTAGGTCAAAGGGTAGAATTTATTTTTATAACATTTGCAGAGAATTGCTAGATTACTTTCTAAAAAGGATCCAAGGGTAACCTATGAGTGCACCTGCTTTTCCACAACCCTGCTAATATTGTTTCATTTCTCTCAATTATTTTTGCCAATTTTATGGGTGTAAAGTGCTACTTCAAAGAAATTTTAGTTAATATAACTAGAATGAAAGCATTGATAAACTCTTCATTGCCATGTTAACTGCAACAGAATGTGGTGAGTGGTGTATTTATAATTATATCTGTGCCTACAGCAATATCTCTGCTTAATTTTTTTTTTTGGGGGGGTGTTTCTAATAAAATCTTTTGTGATTTAAATTTTTTTTCTCTTTTAAAAATTGTTTTTTTTTCTGGTTATACCTGTATATTGACTTTTTAAAAAATATACATTTCTTTATAAATCATGTTGGGAGAAAAGTCTTTCCCTTTTTCCAAAAGGGAAAAACTATGGGGGATGGGGTGGGAAGAAAAAAGAAGTGAACATAGCATGTATTGTGTGTGGTTTAACTATTAATCTGCTTGTGAATCTGTAGGGACATCCAACTAACACTCTGCAGAAATCTATGTTGTTACCATTAATCATCAGAACCTTAAATAAGAGGTAATATTTGTAATATTTGAGAATCATCTCTAGTGATGATCTAGGCAGGGGTCCTCAAACTACCGCCCGCGGGCTAGATGCGGCAGCTGAGGACATTTATCCCCCTCACTGAGGATGTTTATCCCCCTCACTGAGGACGTTTATTCCCCTCACTGAGGGCTATGAAGTTTCTTTATTTAAAGGCCCACGAAACAAAGTTTTTGTTTTTACTATAGTTTGACCCTCCAACAGTCTGAGGGACAGTGAACTGGCCCCCTATTTTAAAAGTTTGAGGACCCCTGATAGAGAATCACCTGCTAGTGATGAACTTTTCTAGTTTTAGCTAGGTTAACCATTAAATAGCAAATACA
The DNA here is from genome assembly GCF_016432865.1 of Antechinus flavipes. Lineage (NCBI taxonomy): Eukaryota > Metazoa > Chordata > Mammalia > Dasyuromorphia > Dasyuridae > Antechinus > Antechinus flavipes. The sequence goes on along the minus strand of NC_067402.1, from coordinate 292,161,296 downwards.
GTGTGTGGCTATGACTGGGTGCAGAGAGCTTTCAGCTCGAGAACAACCAGAGCTAGAGCTCTGCTGATACAGCCCATAAAAGTCCAAGGTTGTTTCTTATTGTTATTATTCTTATTGTTCTTAACAGAGTCATTGCAAGGAAAATGCTTTGTAAATCTTGAACAGTTTTAAGGATTACTATATTACCCTCGTTATTACACTTGTTACATTGTACCTCTGTTTGATCTGGGATCATGGGCTGAGGATTGCTTTCTTTAAGCCCAGAGAAAGGCTGTATGTTACTGTATTAAGAATCCAACTAGGGAGTACGGTATCTAAATTGGCTGCCAGTTAAAGCTGTAAATGACCCACTAGCTCAGTTGTTGGTTCTCTTTGGCAACATAATAGGATTACAGATTTAGAGTTGAAGGGAGAGGCCTTTGAGTTCAAGTCTCAGAGAAGTTAAGTGATTTGACCAAAGTCAGATAATTCATAAGTGGCCAAGCCAGGATCTGAATCTAGATCTTTAGACGCTGAGTTCATCCAATAGACTTTTCACTGTATTGTAATGTTCTCTAGGGACAGTCTCAGAGTTTGTAGTGTATTTATTGGACCTCAGAAGAATAATCTGAAAACCCTTAGGTGACTCTTCTGCTTTTTGCTCCCCTTTCCCTCTTCCTACTTTTCCCTGCCCAAGACCATGGTTCTGTGGCTACACCAAGTAGTTTGGATTGACCCTTGCTGGCCAGTTGGAAATTAATCTAGGAGGTGAAATGGAATATTTCTTAAAACATCAGAGGTATCCAAAGCAATGGATCAACGAATTTTTAAACATCTACTATAAGCTAATTACTGTGGAGGGGCTGTCCATAAGAATTGTTGTTTGTTCTTTCTCAAAGAGGATCATGACATGAGGGAAGTGATGTGATGACATGCAAGTGAGTTGGATTTCAGGCAGGGAGGGTTGGGCAAGGTTACCTGTCTCACTTTCCCCTCCAGAGCCATCTGGGTCCCATGGCAAGATAGAGATCTGGATTGGACTGGAGATGGATGACCCTGGATGCAGTGGGAGATGTCGGCCTTTTTACGCTAAGGTCTTCAACAGGTCTCAGTTTGACTGAGGCTGCACCCATTCAGTGATCAAGGCTAGGTAGCAATTGAGACAAAAAAAAAAATCTCTTTTTTTTCACCTAGTCCAAAAAAAAAAATCTAAATGAATGAATGAATGAATGAATCTAGTTGGGAAGGCTCTCAGGGTTTCTGGCCAAAGCAGAAATGACTACTATTTATATTCAATCTGAATCAATCTGGACCCAAACAATGACCAACTTGTTTCTCATTGGCCACCAAGAGGTCCTAGACCAAGATAAGAGTACAAAAAATAAACAATCCCTAATCACAATAAACATATGTTGTTTTTTTTTTTAATTGATATAGTTTGTTTTTTCTTCACCAAAATTTCTTCCAGGATTTCTTGCCCTCTCCCAGAAAGCCATCCCATATAACATAATCTTTTTTTTAAAAAGAGGAAGGGGGGTGGCTAGATGGATAGAACACTAGCTCAGAAGTCAGGAGGACCTGAGTTCAAATATGACCTCAGACACTTAACACTTCCTAGCTGTGTGATCCTGGGCAAGTCACTTCACTCCAATTGCCTTGAGAAAAAAGAGGAAGAGATTAAAAAAAAAAACATTAAAAATGATCAATATAGCAAAAACAAAACAAAAAAACCAGAAACAAAAAGTTATGGACTTCTAATCTCTGCAAAGAAGTGAGGGTGTCATATTTTTTCTTTGGGGCTATAAGCTTATATACACATAAAAATATCCACAGTATAAATTAATAAAATTTTCCCATGTATAAGATAGTTAAATACAAAGACAATAGGGAGGAAGGGCATTAGCAGCTGTGGGGATCAGACCTGAACTGAATCTTTAAAAAAGAGATGTGGAGGTAAGTTGGGAATGAATTCTCAGCATAAACGAGGGCTAATACATCCTACTTTGATGGGAGAGGAGGAACAGAGAAAAGGACAATTTGGCAAAATGGTCGAGTGCAAAAGGAAGAGTATTGTCCAATGAATGGGACTGGGAATATAGGTAAAATAGGTTGGGGTCAGGTTTTGTCACGCTATAAAAGCTAAACAGAGGACTTTCTATTTTTATTCTGTAAGCAACAGGAAGTCACTGGTGTTGGTTAAGTAGGCGAGGCAATATTAGATCATTTCTTTGAAAAAATTACTCTGGAAGCCATGTGAAGAATGGACTAGGATGGGGAATGACTTGTTAGGAGGCTGTTGTGATAATCTAGATGAGAGGTGATGGGACCTTAACTAAGATGGTGACTGTGGAAAGAGAGAGATGGTAGGGATTTTGTGGAAGCAGAACTATCAAGATTTTTAATGAGTGCAGTGAAGGAGATGGAAGAATCCAGAATAAAACTGAAAGTATGAACAGGAAGATGCTGGAAGGATGTGATACCTTTAACAGAAATAGAAAATTTTACAAGAGGAGATTCTTTATGGAGAAAGAAAATGAGTCAGATTTTAGACATATTGACTAAGATGTCTCAGATCTACAATCTGAAATGTCATTTAGGACTGAAGCTCGGTGGAAATATTGGGGTTGGATATGTAGATCTGGGAATCATTTCCATAGAGATGATAATTAGATCCATGGTGGGAAGGGGAGGAGAGGGAGGAGGAGTAGAAAGAGAGAGAGAAACTTTGGATAGAGCCTTATGGAAATATCCAGTTAGAGGGCACGATGTGTTGTTTGATGACCTAGAAAAATGACTGAAGAAATGGAGTTAGACAGGTAAATAAGTCAGGAGAAAAAGCAATGTCACAAAAACCTAGAAGGAAAGAGCAGCCAAAATACAACAGATAGATTGAGAAAGATGAGGTCTGAGAATAGACCATCAGATTTAGCAATTAAGAGAATGGTGGTATTTTTGGAGAGAACAATTTCAGTTAAGAGTTTGGAAGCCAAACTGCAATGGGCTGAGTGAGAGGAGAGAAGGTGGAGGCAGTTAGTGTAGACAACTTTTTTCTTTTCTTTTAAAAAAGGGTTTTATTTTCTTTTTCTTAATTACCTATAAAAACAATCTTTAATATTTATTAGAAAATTTTTTGAGTTCCAAACTTACTCCCTCTCCTCTCCCCATCATCTGCCCCAAAAGGCAATCATCTTGATATCGATTACCCATATGAAATCATGCAAAATATATTTCCATATTAACCATATTGCCAAAAAGAATGCAGATAAAAAAGAAGAGAAAGTTGTAAAGAAAGATCTTCATTCAGACCCCATAAATTTTCTCTCTAGAAGTGGGTAGGATTTTTCATCACGGGTCCTTCAGAATTGTCTTGGATCATTGTATTTTTTTTTTTCTTTTTAAAAATTAATAGCATTTTATTTTTCCAGATACATGCAAAGATAGTTTTTAACATTCAGCTTTGCAAAACCTTGTGTTCCAAAATTTTCTTCCTCTTTTCCCTCCCTTCCCTAAGACAGAAAGCAATTGGGTTCTTGTATTACTGAGAATAGTTGTTATACACAATTGATCATTATATAATGTTGCTATTTCTGTGTACAATGTTCTTCTGGTTCTGCTCATTTCACTTTGCATCAGTTCATATAATAGACAGCTTTTTGCAACAGAGGAAGGGAAGAAAGAAATAGAATGATAGTTTGAAGAAGTGGTAGGGTCTAGTGAAGAATTTTTTTTTTTTTTTTAAGTATAGAGAGATCGTCAACAATTTTGAAGTCTGTAGGGAATGAACCTATTGATAGATACTGAAAATTTGACAAAGAGGGGGAATGACTGTACATAATCTGCTAGAAAAATCAGGACAGGATGGGATCAAGTGCACATGTGTACTTCCACCTAGATGTCTCAGTGGATCGAATATTGGGCCTGGAATAAGAAAGACTTGAGTTCAAATCCAGCCTGAGCTACATCCTAGCTGCATGACCTTGGGCAAGCCATTTAGCTTCAGCGTCTCAACTGTAAAATGGGAATAATAATAGTACTTATATCCCAGGGTTGTTGTGAGGTTCAAATAAAATCATATTTATCAAGTATTTAGCATAGTGACTAACATATGGAAAAGACATATTGAAGACAGTCCACGGTATGTGTTATATAAATGCTAGTTATCATCATCATTATTATTATGTAACAAGCTAGCCTTCGAAAGAAGAAAAAGGACCACTTATTTGTCAGAGACTGGGGGAAATGAAAGTGTCGAGGGTTTTTGAGATGACAGCAGGAGAACAGGGAACTCATGCTTGAATAGCCTCGATTTTTTTTTTAACCAGATAAGAGGCAATGTCCTTAGCTGAGAGAGAAGAGGAGGGGAAGGTGTGGGAGATTTGAGGAGGGAAGACAAAATTTAGACTTGCTTCTGTGGGGAGTGAGATAGGGAATCACTTAAAGAGGAATAAAAGAACTGTCTTGCTTCAGCAAGGGCCTCTCTAAGGTTTGATAATAGAAATTTGTAAAGTACCTAGTCAGTATTGTTGTGAGATTTCCTCCAGCTTTGTTCAGTGGCTAAATCAGTAAATTGGAGCAGAGGAGGTAGATGGAGGCAGAGGAATCCAAGGCTGAGGTTTGAAAAGCAGAGAACAGTGACAGGACTAGGGGAAGAGATTCAGGAACAGAGGACAGTGTAGAGTTGAAAGAGTTAGTTTTTGGATTGAAGGTGGAGAGGGATAGTGAAGTCAGAGGAGGGATAGTGGTTGAAAAAGAGCTGTAATGGAGGTCTAAGACGAGTAAATCATTAGGAATAATGGAATAAAAGGAAAGATGGTTAGATAGAGGAAGTAGCACACATGGGTAAGAACCAAATTCAATATGCGATCTGCCTACTTGTGGCTGAAAAAAAGAGAAGAAAAGAAAGAAAAAGGGTCGTTAAAAAAAGGTCAGAAAGAGCCACAGACAAGCAGGATAGCTTTGAAAGTGACATGTGGAATTCCATTGAAATAGAAAATCAAGTTATACATAATATTCAGTTTTATGTAGAATCCTCTTTTTGGTTCTACCATGTCTATAAAAATTTAAAAATTAGAAAAATTTAAAAGAGCTCACTAGTGGGGATATCCTGTTAACCTCTTGGAGCTTTGGGGTGACTTTTAATTCTTAGGAAGTTTTTCTTCCCATGAAACTGAATTCTATCTTTCTAAAACATTTAATCCTCCTCCTAAGGTTAAGCAAACCCATCTCTTTTACAGGATACACTTTCAAATACTTGAAAAGAATTTTCATCTCCATCCCCATCCCCTCAATCAAGTCTTCCCTTTTTTAGACTAAACTGATCCTCATGAATGGGGTGATCCCCAAATCCTTAATTGTTCTGGTGCCCTCCTCTGGCTGCTCACCAACTTATCCATGTCTACCCTAAAATGTGGCCCTCTGACCTGAATCAGGCTCCACACCTGGTCAGCCTAGGGTGGAGTACAGTGGGACCATATCTTTGGTAACCTGGACCTATCTTAATGCAAGCATTGGCTTTCTTCTCTTGCATTGCCAATGTTAACTCTTCTTCAGCTTCCTGTTCATTGCAAGCTCGGGCCCTCCTCAGATGAACTGCTTTTTAGTCACACCTTCCCTTTCTTATACACATCAAGTGGATTTTTTGAACCTTTGTGGAAGGTTTTATATTTTTCCCTATTAGATTTTATATGATTAGATTCATCCCATTGTTCTAGCTTGTCTAAATTCTTTTTGGATCTCAACTCTCCCACCCAACATGTTAGCTCTCAGCTTTATGTCATCCACAAATCTGATAAGCCTGCCATCTGTGCCTTTCCAAGTCATTGATAAAAATTTTGGACCATCCTAGAATCAGTGGCAAACACTGATGCCTGATTCACTTCATTGGAGATCTCCTTTTAATCTTACCTCAAATAATTATGAATAATTCATAGGGGCTGGCCCTTTAACGGGTTTCCAATCCATTTAATGGTATAATCAGCTAGCCCATACCTCAGATGGTAGAATATTAAGAATATTAAGGAAGAATATTAAAGGTATTGTTAAAATCTATGGCTCTCTTCTGATTTCCCATCCTGTTAAATCAAAGTGAGAGCATTTGTCCTGACCCGTGCTTGCAAAATGGCTTTCTCAATATTCAAGGCTCTTTAGAAATATAGAATTTTGCCAGGAATTGAATGAAATGGTCAATAGTTTACAGACTACCTCATGTTTTTATTTTCTTTTTAAAAACATTGCTCTTCTTTAGTCTTCTGGCATCGCCTCCATTCTCCAGAGTCTTTCAAAAATCATTAGTGTGTTGAGGAGTACAGCGCTTTGGAGGGTCAACAGATTCTTTGACCCAGATGGCAGAAGCAAGAGCAATAGTAGGTAGATAATAAGAGAGGCAGTTTACAGAGCCTAGAGGTTTAGGGTTAGGGTTATATCCAGAAAACCATTTGAGCCTCTACTATCTCCAAGATTCCAACTACTATCAGTTAGTCTCTCATCCATTAGCCTTACATTGATTTATCCATGAATCTCTCTTGTCGTCCACCTCGCTACTATTCTCTCCATCCTTCCATCTATCCATCTACTTTTCAACTAGTTTATATTAGTCAGAGAAAATTCCCGATTGAGGATAGGGGAAACAGAGTTGGGAGTTGTCTGGAATGGGGGTGGGGCAGAGAGTAACTGGCCTGAGGGGGGTGGGCGGGAAGGGCAATTTCCTTTCTCTCCTGAGCTGGGCCACAGGAAATTCAATCCTGGTCTTTCCTAAGGTGTTTCCTGCCGATAAGGCGGTTCAACCTTCCTCCATCCTGATCCCGCCTCTATCCCTCACCCCTTCTTGTCTTCTCTCTGGTCACATATCCTGCTTTCCCCCCTCCTCCCCAGGACTGTCCACCCCCCTCTCAACCTAGCCCAGCCCAATAGTCACTGGCCTTGAAAGGGACTGGTCATCCCAGAACAGGAGTGGGGGGAGTCTTCCTGCTCCTGGGGAGGAAAGATTCCAGGCTCCTGGGTAGCCTGAGCAGACACAGCTTACTTCACACTCTCTGACTTTCAGAAGGAGGCAGGAGGCACAGAGGGGGTCAGTGGGGATCCAGACTGCCCAGAGGCATGTGTGTAGGGGATGGTGGAGAATGGGGGTGGTGGGGAGGCCAGTGGCTTTTGGATCTGTTGGAGAAGAGTGTATGTGTTTGGGGGGAGGGATGAAGACCTTTTCTTTCTGGATAGTGGGGGCTAATTTGGGGAGATGTTTTCTTTGGGTAGTGAGGGGCTGATCTCTGTGATCTCCAGGGCTACTCTAGTTGGGGAGTATCAAGGGTTATCTAAAAGGGCAGAGTGGCCTTTGGCCTTTAGATATACTCTCTGTGGGGAGTGGATCAGCCTGATTTCTCCTGGAAAGGAGGAAGCGCTATCTTCAGGAATTTAGGGGCTGAAGGGGAGGGGATCCAGGGTCTGATCTCTTTGGGCGGAGAGGGGCTGATTTCTGGAGAAAGGGTGGGGCTGGACAGGGTATTTTCTCTGGAGAATTAAAGCTCAGTTTCACTGGAAGAAGGTGGGAAGGATAAAGGGTGAGAAACTTTTTTCTTTTGGGGTGGGGTGGCATAAGGGGCTGCTGGGAAGGGCAGAAGGGCTGAGAAGGATGCTAGGTTTTATTCTCTGGAGGGTCTGAGACTGTTCTGGGGAGTGGTGGGAGGGGTGGCTCAAGAGCTGTACTCCACGTGGAGGGGCTCAGAGGATGGTTTCTTTGGGATGAGGAGGCACTGTTTTCCCTCTGGGGAAGGAGTGATTTCTCAGGGTAATAATGGCTATTCTGTTGGTGTGAGGTGGTCAGGAGCTGATGGGGTGTGGAGGGAGGCGAATTAAGGGCTGTTCTGCCTGGTAGGCGACGAATTTGATCTTTAGGATAAGTGGTTCAGCGACTGCTTTTTTGGGGGGGAATCAGTGGACGATTAGGGATTGCTTCAGGAGGGGCCGAGGGCTGAGAGGGTAGTTAGAGACTGTTCTAGAGGGAAGCAGGTGTCACTCTTGGGGAGGGGGTGCTGATCTCTGCGGAGATAGAGAGGAGAGTTGTGGTTTCTTATCTGGGGCAGCAAGGATTGTGGGGTGGGGAGGAGCACTCTCTAAATCGTGATCTATGGCCACTCTGCAGGGTCCGAGGCTGTTTTCTCCGAAGGAGAAAGGGACAGCTCAGGTTCTGGGCTGTTCTGGGGTGGATCAAGGGCTGTTCTTTAGGGCGGGGGCGGGGGTGGGGCGTCTGAGAGACTTTCTAGTCTTCGCTCCTGGTCTCCCGCCCCCCTTCCACCCACTCGCCCCTCCCCCCGCGTTGCTATGACAACGTGTAAAACTAAAAATCACTCCCCGGTGGCAGGAGGCTCTGAGCGCCCCCTCCTCTCCGCTCCCCCCTCCCCACGCAGCAACGCCCCCATCTAGTCGTTACTATGACGACGGGGGGGGCAGGTGTCAGTCCTGGATGGGGGGGGGGTTGAGAGGAAGGGAGTGGGGGGGGCAAAGAACAAACTCCCTGAACTAGGCTTTCTCTCAGAAAAGGGGGGGGGGAAGGCACGTAAGGAGTTAAGCCTCAGGGAAAACTTCACCCTTTTTGGATGGAAATCGGCCCCCCCTTTAACCCTTGCCTGGCTTTGGGGATCGAGAGGCCCCGAGCAGGCGGGGAGGGGCCGCTATTTGCCCCCTCCCCGGGCCTTCCGAGAGGAATGGGGGGTGGGGGGAATCGGCCGCCCCTTCCCCAATTAACTTATGTTTTTTCCCCCTCTTCTCCCCTTCCTATCGTCTCCTCCTTTCCCCTGTATTTTCACAGGCCTCTATGCCCGGCGCCCCCACGACCCCCAGCCCTGCCTCTACTCCCTGCAGGCCCTAGGCTCTCCGGGGCAACTGAGGCGAAAAGCCCCCGCCTCCCTCTCAGATCTGGCCACCGGACCCTCACATCTTAAGCCCCCAACCCCCCCTTCCCCTATACCCCCAGAGCTCAGAACCCTCTGGCTTCCGAAACCCCTCCAGGTCCCCTGAGTCCCTCTCCGAACCCCACCTCTCCCCTTAGATTTCCCCACTTCGGGTTCACCATAATTCCCCGTGGCGTTCTCCTAGGGTCCTAGTTCCCCCAATCCGTCTCCCCCTCCCCTTGGGACCCTCCTGGTCCCCTCCAGGACCGAGGTTCCAGCCCCCCTCCCCCCGGGCCCCAGCTCACCGCCCCCGCCCCCCGGGAACGAAGGCACTGGAGCCGGAGCCGGAGCCGGAGCCCGAGCCGGAGCCGGAGCCGGAGCCCGAGCCCATGCCGCTGAGTCGCTCGGCCAACGCCGCCCCCGCCGCCCCCTCTCCCTCCCCCTCCCCCGCCGAGCCCCTGGCGCTGCCCGTCCCGGTCTCGGGCCCTGGCCCGGTCTCCCCCTCCCCATCTCCTTCCCCCTCCCCCTCCCCGGGCCCCGGCCCGGCCCCCTCCCCCCTCCCTCGCAGCGCGGCCCCGGCGGCAGCGGCGGCGGCGGCTGCTGCGGGGGGGCCTGGGGGGGCGGGGCGGAGCGGGGAGTCCCCGCACGACTCGCTCCGGGCCCCGGGAGCGGCCAGCCCCGGCCCGGGCCCCGGCCCCGGCTCCGGCTCCGGCCCCGGCCCCGGTATGGATGGCCCCGGGGCTAACGCTGTGGTCGTCCGCATCGGCATCCCGGACCTGCAGCAGACGGTGAGTGAGCTCGGCCCATCCGCCCGCCTTGACACGGGGACCCTTTACTCCACCCCACCCCCATCCCACTCTCAGATCGCTGCACTGGCCCCCAGACCTCCTCCTCTTTCCAGCCCCGAACATCCCCTCCTCCCAGCAACCGACCCCCTTTTCCTCTCAGCCCTGGTTGTTTCTTTCCACCACCCCCCTCCGCCCCAGCTCCGAAACCTCCTCCCAGCCGCAGGATCTCCACCCCCCAATCCCTGGACCTCCTCTCAGCCCCGGGACACCCTCCCTCTAGCCCCCGGACCTCCTCTCATCCCCGGGACCGCCTTTCCCTCGCCTCGGGACTCTCTCCCTCCTACCTCGGGGCCCCCTCTTCTCAGTCAGTCCCTTGACCTCCTCCCAGGCGGGGGACCACCCCTCCTACTCCTGTCCCTGGAATCACTGTCTTTCCTCCCTCATCCCTCGCGGCTCTGGGACTCTCTTGTTCGTCCCCTCCCCCAGCATGAGCCCCTTAATAATGAGCCCACTGCCCCTTATTTCCACACCTTTCCCCGTTTCCTTGACATCTCAGTTCTTCCTTTCCCTCCTCAAGCATCCCCCAATATCCATGACCAGACTCCCTCTCAGTCCTGGGGTCCCTCCTCCCACCCAGACCAACTGCAGCCCAAGCATCCCTCTGGATTCCTTGCCTCCTCCCACTGGACTCTTGCCCAAGTTCGGCCCTAAAAGCGCCACTTAAAACCTTCTTCTCACTGAGTCTTCCTTTTTGCCCCGAACCCCCCTCTTCCCCCCCCCCCCCCCAATTCCCTTCTAAGGCCGAGCTCCCTCGCCCTGCCCCCATTCTGGATCCCCCCCCCCCCAGGCGGGGCGGTCCTAAGCCCCGCCCCCCACGGAGCCCTCCCCCAGGCCAGTTCATCGGTGGCCAGCAGAGGGCGTGACAGAAATGGGCGCTCTAGCCCCCCGAGGAGTTGCGAGGGTGTTAGGGGGCATGCTCTGGCTGTTCTGAGTCACCTCTTCCCTCCCATCCCCAGAAATGTCTGCGGCTGAACCCCGACGCTCCCGTGTGGGTGTCCAAGCAGCGGGTGCTCTGTGCCCTCAACCACAGTCTGCAGGATGTGCTCAACTACGGCCTCTTCCAGCCCCCCTCCCAGGGGCGGGCGGGCAAGTTCCTGGACGAGGAACGCCTGCTTCGGGACTACCCGCCCAACATGGACACGCCCCTGCCCTACCTGGAGGTGGGGCTCGGGAGGGGGCGGAGCTGGGGCGGAGACAGGGAGCCTGGCCCTGGGAGACTGACAGCTGTTCTTGACTTGGGGGTGGGAGGTAGTTTTTGTGACAGTTTTGTGTGGATGGGGTGTGTGCGTGTGTGTACCTGTGCATGCGCGCGTGTGTGTGCCCAGAGAGATACACAAGCGCTGTGGGGGTGTGTGTGGCTAAAATGGGTGTCTATGTGTGTACGTGTGTGCTCAGACATGGAAGTGCCGTGTGTGGTTATATGTGTGTGTGTGTACGTGAGTATGTGTGCGTACAGAGATATATGTAAGTGCTGTGTGTGCATGTGTGTGCATGTACGTGTGTATGTGTGTGCACAGAGATATATGTAAGTGCTGTGTGTGCATGTGTGTGCATGTACGTGTGTATGTGTGTGCACAGAGATATATGTAAGTGCTGTGTGTGCATGTGTGTGCATGTACGTGTGTATGTGTGTGCACAGAGATATATGTAAGTGCTGTGTGTGCATGTGTGTGTATGTACGTGTGTATGTGTGTACACAGGGATATACGTAAGTGCTGTGTGTGTGCATGTGTGTGTATGTCCGTGTGTATGTGTGTGCACAGAGATATATGTAAGTGCTGTGTGTGTGCATGTGTGTGTATGTCCGTGTGTATGTGTGTGCACAGAGATATATGTAAGTGCTGTGTGTGTGCATGTGTGTGTATGTCCGTGTGTATGTGTGTGCACAGAGATATATGTAAGTGCTGTGTGTGCATGTGTGTGTATGTCCGTGTGTATGTGTGTGCACAGAGAGCTCTATAAGTGCTGTGTGTGTGCATGTGGGTGCTCTCACACGGACATGTGTAAGTGCTGTGTGTGTGCATGTGTGTGCATGTACGTGTGTGCACAGAGATATATGTAAGTGCTGTGTGTGCATGTGTGTGTGTACGTGTATATGTGTGTGCACAGAGATATATGTAAGTGCTGTGTGTGTGCATGTGTGTGCATGTACGTGTGTATGTGTGTGCACAGAGATATATGTAAGTGCTGTGTGTGTGCATGTGTGTGCTCTCACACGGACATGTGTAAGTGCTGTGTGTGCATGTGTGTGCATGTACGTGTGTATGTGTGTGCACAGAGATATATGTAAGTGCTGTGTGTGCATGTGTGTGTGTGTACGTGTATATGTGTGTGCACAGAGATAGATGTAAGTGCTGTGTGTGTGCATGTGTGTGTATGTCCGTGTGTATGTGTGTGCACAGAGATATATGTAAGTGCTGTGTGTGCATGTGTGTGTGTACGTGTATATGTGTGTGCACAGAGATATATGTAAGTGCTGTGTGTGTGCATGTGTGTGCTCTCACACGGACATGTGTAAGTGCTGTGTGTGTGCATGTGTGTGTATGTCCGTGTGTATGTGTGTGCACAGAGATATATGTAAGTGCTGTGTGTGCATGTGTGTGTGTACGTGTATATGTGTGTGCACAGAGATATATGTAAGTGCTGTGTGTGTGCATGTGTGTGCTCTCACACGGACATGTGTAAGTGCTGTGTGTGTGCATGTGTGTGTATGTCCGTGTGTATGTGTGTGCACAGAGATATATGTAAGTGCTGTGTGTGCATGTGTGTGCTCTCACACAGACATGTGTGAGTGCTGTGTGTGCATGTGGGTGCATGTACGTGTGTATGTGTGTGCACAGAGATATATGTTAAGTGCTGTGTGTGTGCATGTGTGTGCATGTACGTGTGTATGTGTGTGCACAGAGATATATGTAAGTGCTGTGTGTGCATGTGTGTGTATGTCCGTGTGTATGTGTGTGCACAGAGATATATGTAAGTGCTGTGTGTGTGCATGTGTGTGTATGTCCGTGTGTATGTGTGTGCACAGAGATATATGTAAGTGCTGTGTGTGTGCATGTGTGTGTATGTCCGTGTGTATGTGTGTGCACAGAGATATATGTAAGTGCTGTGTGTGCATGTGTGTGTATGTCCGTGTGTATGTGTGTGCACAGAGAGCTCTATAAGTGCTGTGTGTGTGCATGTGGGTGCTCTCACACAGACATGTGTGAGTGCTGTGTGTGCATGTGTGTGCATGTACGTGTGTATGTGTGTGCACAGAGATATATGTAAGTGCTGTGTGTGCATGTGTGTGTGTACGTGTATATGTGTGTGCACAGAGATATATGTAAGTGCTGTGTGTGTGCATGTGTGTGCATGTACGTGTGTATGTGTGTGCACAGAGATATATGTAAGTGCGGTGTGTGTGCATGTGTGTGCTCTCACACGGACATGTGTAAGTGCTGTGTGTGCATGTGTGTGCATGTACGTGTGTATGTGTGTGCACAGAGATATATGTAAGTGCTGTGTGTGCATGTGTGTGTGTGTACGTGTATATGTGTGTGCACAGAGATAGATGTAAGTGCTGTGTGTGTGCATGTGTGTGTATGTCCGTGTGTATGTGTGTGCACAGAGATATATGTAAGTGCTGTGTGTGCATGTGTGTGTGTACGTGTATATGTGTGTGCACAGAGATATATGTAAGTGCTGTGTGTGTGCATGTGTGTGCTCTCACACGGACATGTGTAAGTGCTGTGTGTGCATGTGTGTGCATGTACGTGTGTATGTGTGTGCACAGAGATATATGTAAGTGCTGTGTGTGCTTATGTGTGTGTGTACGTGCGTATGTGTGCGCACAGAGATATATGTAAGTGCTGTGTGTGTGCATGTGTGTGCTCTCACACGGACATGTGTAAGTGCTGTGTGTGCATGTGTGTGTATGTCCGTGTGTATGTGTGTGCACAGAGATATATGTAAGTGCTGTGTGTGCATGTGTGTGCTCTCACACAGACATGTGTGAGTGCTGTGTGTGCATGTGGGTGCATGTACGTGTATGTGTGTGCACAGAGATATATGTTAAGTGCTGTGTGTGTGCATGTGTGTGTATGTCCGTGTGTATGTGTGTGCACAGAGATATATGTAAGTGCTGTGTGTGTGCATGTGTGTGTATGTCCGTGTGTATGTGTGTGCACAGAGATATATGTAAGCACTGTGTGTGTGCATGTGGGTGCTCTCACACAGACATATGTAAGTGCTGTGTGTGGTTATATGTGTGTGTGTACGTGTGCGCACAGAGATATATGTAAGTGCTGTGTGTGTGCATGTGGGTGTATGTACGTGTGTTTGTGTGTGCACAGAGAGCTCTATAAGTGCTGTGTGTGTGCATGTGGGTGCTCTCACACGGACATATGTCCGTGCCCCGGGGTGCATGTGTGGCAATGCAGTGTGTGTGTGCTCAGGTATAGGGGGGACTCTGTGTAGGTACCGAGGGGCTGCATGTGCCAGTGAGAGCTGTGGGTATGATGGGAGGCTGTGCCCACTGGGCATAGATAGGGGGAGCCGTCTGTCCGGTGATTAAAGCTTCGTGTCTCTGTGGGGGCCGAAGGGCCGATTCTCCCAGAGGAAGGGTGTCTGGTGAGGGCCCCGGCAGGGACCACCCATCTCCTCTTCTGGGTAATCTCTGCAGCTTGAAGGGGGGCAGTGGGCACGGGGAGGGCAGTGGGCACAGGGAGGGCAGTGGGCACGGGGAGGGCAGTGACCGGCTGAAAAAGCGCCTCTCCCTCTTTGGTTTCCCCTCACCGGGCAGTTCCGCTACAAACGAAGAGTTTATACCCAGAGCCTGCTGGACGATAAGCAGTTTGCAAAGTTACACACCAAGGTGATGTCGGCGAGGTTCTTTGGGGAGGATCATGGGACACGGGAGAGAGGGGGCCCTCCAGAGGTCATTTTATCCAATTCCTGGGTTCTAGGCAGGATTCGCTCCCCTAACCCAGACACAGGGACCCACGATTTCAAAAGCTGACCTTTCCTGGTATCTTCCTCCCTCTCCCTTCAGTTTAGCTTCACTCTCCCCCGACATGAGATCAGGACAATGGGGTGAGACGCACAGCTCCAGTGTGGGAAGCAGGCTAGAGTTAAGATGGGTTGGATACTTGGGGAGGATTAGAATCACGGAGCCTGGGGCCGGTGTTGGGTCATGGGGCCCAGCTGACGGGCCACTGCGGACACACTTCGCTATCCTAGGCAAACCTTAAGAAGTTCATGGAGTACGTCCAGCTTCACAGCACAGAGAAGGTGGCCCGGCTTCTGGACAAGGGGCTGGACCCCAACTTCCATGATCCTGACACAGGAGGTGAGCAGCTAAGGCAGGGTGAGGACAGTGGCCCCACTCTGACCTTTGTCGGGGCCTTCGTTGAGGAGCAGATCACGGGGCCAGCCCTCATTCTGTCTGTGATGCACTGATTTTCCCAGAGTGCCCCCTGACCCTGGCTGCCCAGATGGACAGTGCCACCGATTTACTAAAGGTCCTGAGGAACGGTGGGGCCCATCTGGACTTCCGCACTCGGGAAGGGCTGACGGCCTTGCACATCGCCACGCGCTGCCGGAACCCCGGTGCCCTGACGGTCAGTGTGTGAAAGGGTGCTGGGAAGGAGGTGGGGGTGGGGGAAAGGGGGAATCCAAGACTTTGATGACCCTGGCTCTGGACTCTGAGCCCCCTTCCCCCCACCAATCTTCTCACAGACCCTGCTGGACCTTGGAGCATCCCCAGACTACAAGGATAGCCGTGGCCTGACCCCTCTATACCATAGCGCCCTGGGAGGTGGGGACCCCCTCTGCTGTGAGCTCCTGCTCCATGACCATGCACAGATAGGGACAGCTGATGAGAACGGATGGCAAGAGATCCATCAGGTGAGAAGCCAGGGAGCTGTGGGGGGAGGTGGCACATGGAGGAATCAGGGCATGGGGGGAGAAGAGGGCACCCGAGGAACCTCCTTCATTCTCTTTTCCCTCCCTCTCCCTTTTAGGCCTGTCGCTTTGGGCACGTCCAGCACCTAGAGCACTTGTTGTTCTATGGAGCTGACATGAGGGCCCAGAATGCGTCGGGAAACACAGCTCTGCATATCTGTGCCCTGTACAATCAGGTGGGGCAGTATGTGATGTGGTGTGTGTGTGTGTGTGTATGTGTGTGTGTGTGTGTGTGTGTGTGTATGTGAGAGAGAGAGAGTGTGTGTGTGTGTGTTTGAGAGAGAGAGACAGAGAGACAAAACAGAGACAGACAGAGAAAGAGAAAGAGAAGAGACACAGAGAGAGAGAGAGAGCGGAGAGAGAGCGAGAGAGAGGAGAGCGAGAGAGAGGAGAGTGAGAGAGAGCGAGAGTGAGCGAGAGAGAGAGAGAGAGAAGAGACAGAGAGAGGCACAGAGAAAGAGAAAGAGAGACAGAGAGAGAGAGAGAGAGAGACAGAGAGAGAGAGAGAAGAGACAGAGAGAGGCACAGAGAAAGAGAAAGAGAGACAGAGAGAGAGAGAGAGAGAGACAGAGCCAGAGCGACAGAGAGAGAGAGATAGAGACAGAGAGAGACAGAGACAGAGAGAGAGAGACAGAGAGAAAAAACAGACAGAAAGAGAGAGAGAAGAGACAGAGGCACAGAGAAAGAGAAAGAGAGAGATTTGTGTGTGAAAAATGTGTGAGACTTGTGTGTGTGTATGTGAGAGAGAGACCTGTGTGTATAAGTTGGGAAGTGTGTGAAACCTACGGGTCTGCCCCATACAAAAAAGTAGGACTCTTTAGCATGTATCTATGGCTGTTTGCCCTGGAAAACCAAATGTAACCTGTGTCTACACGCCCTCCTACAACACAAGGTGTGAAGAGTGAGTCTGTGAGTGTCCTGTATGGCAAGATGTGGTTCACATGCATGGAAATGTGTGCTGTCCATACATATGCCTGTGGGCACAGGTGGGGCAGTGCATAAAGTGGTAGACTGTGTACACGACCTGTGTGTGTGTGTGTGTGTGTGTGTGTGTGTGTGTGTCCTTGGTATGACTATGACATGACCTATGTGTGAGTGTTACCCTTGGCACAACTATGCCTGTGCCCTGCGTGTGTATATATGAGTGTTGCCCTTGGCACCACTGTGTATGTGACCTGTGTGTGTGCCAGTTCTCTGCCTCCACTTCTTGTGACCAACCCCGCTTCTATCTGAGCCCCATCTTGTGGTTCTCTCCCCGATCCTGCCAACCAGGAGAGCTGTGCCCGTGTTCTCCTCTTCCGGGGAGCCAGTAAGGACGTCCGTAATTACAACAGTCAAACAGCTTTTCAGGTAGGAGGCGTGGCAGGAGCGGCGGGTGCTTGGGGGCTTAAGGTGGTGGGGAGGTTGTCTCATTTAGGATGAGGATCAGGGAACTGGGGTGAGGGGGGGGTCAGCTGAGAGAGAAGCCAGGCAGCTCATTTCCCCCTCTTTTGGTCCCAAGGTGGCCATCATTGCTGGGAACTTTGAACTTGCAGAGGTCATCAAAACTCATAAGGATTCTGATGTTGGTGAGTCCCGTTCCCCCCTTCCCCTCCCTCTGCATTAGGGTTATCACGGGCTGCGAGCTCCTTTGGGGATGGCCAGGGTCATCGGTCTTCAGTGGGATCAGTAAAGGTTAGAGATATTGGGATGGGGGCGGGTCCTTGCTAGTCATTGTAATATGGGTCTTTGGAGGTCAGGGAAGGTAAGTGGGTTCAGAGGGGAAGGGATGTCAGTGAGGGTAAATGGAAGCAAGAGAAGGCCACTGAGGATCCAAAGGGGTTGGAGACTTCCACTGGCCACAGCTCCCTCCGCTGGCCTGACTTCAGAGTTCGTGGTCTGTTGGTTCCCAAATCGCCCGGTCAGTGACCCTGCAAAGGTCCATGTGGGGTAGAGACAAGGGCATTATTGGGAAGAGGAAGATTGCGCAGGGTAGAGTAACTGGTGGTTACAGCAGGGGGAGCTTAGACTCCATCCCAGCTCTGCGGCTTGCCGGCTGTACCGTGTGACCATGGACAGGCCATTTCCCTTTTCTATAATCCACTTCTTACCTCTGACAGAGGGCTATGAAGACTGCCTTCAGGGCACTACATGAAAAACATTGGTGAGCAGAAAGTGAGCCAGAAATGGGCTCTTTCTTGGCTGGCCACCTCGGGATGATCGAAACATCTGGGCTGGCATTAGACAGATTGGGTCTCCCCTGGGTGGCGTTGGGGTGAAACTGAGGTTGTTTGGGTTGGAACAAGCTTAGAGTTCAAGTTTAATTTTGAAGAAAGACCAGCATTTATAAATACCCTTGGAGCCAAGAGAGGGCCATGTTAAGACTCTGATTCGGGACGCAGATTTTGGTCGTTTTTTTCTTGAAGAACGTTTCATTTGAGCACAATTATGTCTCCAAGACTTTCCTGTTTGGGACGTGATCCCAAGTTCTGACGTGGTTTAGGAGAGCGGCATATATTCTGTTTCTGTGCCTAAGCTAGGTGTCTATATTTGGGTCCAAAATTTAGGGTAAGACTCAATTCAGGATGGGCTCTGGAGACTCGTTTTAGGGTGAGGAAATCATCTGGATTCTGGAGTCAGGTTAGGTTGGAGTTTGAGTTGGGGTTAAGGTTGAGTTCCATTGAAGGCTGTGGCCATTGAAAAGTCACCGCCGGATCCGCACGGGAAGGAGGCGGCCTTCTTGGGAGAAGGCAGCCCAGGGAGCTCCCAGTGAGGGACACTTTTGAAAATTATTATTTTTAAATAAGTTCACTTAGTTTAAATGACAACCCGGTTCAGAGGTCCCTATCTCGTGGACAGTTGAGTTGCATGTGTTGGGAAATGCCTAAAATGGGGACACCGGCTCCTCACCTTGCTTAGAGCCTGCATGGGTCCTGTCCTGGCTCTGGGGCAGATGGGATTGTGGGAAGGACCCAGAAAGTCAGGCTTTACTCCAAACGCTGACACTGGACTTGTCACTGGGGCAGGTGAGGGGTCATTCGTGACCTCATAGCTATTCACAGAGAGGAGGGTTGAGCTTTTGGGTCTCCTCCCAGGGGTGAGATTTGATGGTTTTTTGATTCTCTAAGATGGCAGAATGAGGCTAAGTCTGAGGGATGGCTTCTTTTCACCAAGTGCTTGTGTGTGTGTGTGTGTGTGCGCGCGCGTGTGCGTGTGCTAAGCACATACAAGTGTGTGCCCACAAATGTGCATAGGATTTTTAAGGGAGAAACATGGTAATTAAGTTTGGATTTGAACTGAGATCTTGGTGACTGCAGGCCCAGAATCCTGTTCCACTTCACCATCTGCCCTGGAGCTTTGAGTTCAGGAGGCAGGCGCAATGGATAGAGCATTGGCCTGGAGTCAGGGAAACTAGAGCTTTGAGTCAGGAGACTGAACAGGTGGTGCAGTGGATAGAGCATCGGTCTGGAGTCAAGGGGATCTAGAGCTTGGAATTGGGAGGCAGCCAGGTGGTGCAATGAATGGGGCACAGGTTCCAGAGTGAGGGATCTAGAGTTTGGAGTTGGGAGGCAGCCAGGTAGTGCAATGGATAGAACACTAGCTCTAGAATCAGGAGGACCTAGAGCTTGGAATTGGGAGGCAGCCAGGTAGTGCAATGGATAGAACACTGGCTCTAGAATCAGGAGGACCTAGAGCTTGGAATTGGGAGGCAGCCCTGGTGGTGCAGTGGATAGAACACTGGCTCTAGAATCAGGAGGACCTAGAGCTTGGAATTGGGAGGCAGCCAGGTGGTGCAGTGGATAGAACACTGGCTCTAGAGTCAGGAGGACCTAGAGCTTGGAATTGGGAGGCAGCCAGGTGCAGTGGATAGAACACTGGCTCTAGAGTCAGGAGGACCTAGAGTTTTGAGTCAGGAGATAGCCAGGTGGTGCGGTGGATAGAGCACTGGCCCTGGAGTCAGGAGCTTTGAATCCTAGCCCTGACTCAGCTCAGCTGTCTTCCTTTCCGTACTTGATTTTTCTGGGCCAGGTCTTCATCAGTGCAGTCCTCACTTTGTGAGAACGAGGCTCGGGGAGGGACTATGGGGTCAAGTGCTCCAGAATTTGTAGCGGGCTAATCTAAGTGCTGTTTGCATTGGTTCTGAGGAGCCTTGACCCCGAGACTCCAAAGTCTGAATTCATTGCCCCTGAGAAGGGGCCTTTGGGAGGGAGGTCAGCAGACATGTTTCCCTAGGCCTGGAGTAATTTGTGTGATAATCTGAAGATTCTCAGTGGTTCGGGTCAGCACTCGGGGCTTTCGGAATGAATTGAGTCAGCCTGGATGTGGCAGGAGTGAGAGGCGTTTGTGCTTTAGACGGGCAGTGTGAGATTCTGGGGTGCAAATGGGACAGACAGCAGATTCTCTCTAGGGGTCAGGGAACCAGAAAGAGTTGGAGGAGGGGCCAGCCAGGGAGCAGGGTGGGTGTGTTTGAGAGGGGGGGGAGAGTGTCACTGAAATGAAAGAGCTAGATGGTCAGATAATGGTGCTGACTGATGTGCGGATGGGCGTGGTTGGGATCCCTGAATCACTGGGGAGAAGCCCCCTGAGGATCCCTAGTGGTGTTTGGGTGTGAGGGAGGCTCCCAGACGGCTGAAGTCTCCCTGAGGACATTCTGCCTCTGAAACAGGAAATCAGCCCGGCCTCCTTGTGGGTGGCAGCGTAGGGGGAGGGGAGGCCAGTCTGCTATCTGATTTCCTTGTTCCAAGTCCTCAGCACTGGAATGGAGTTCCCTGGGCTTTGACTTGTCCTCCAGGAGTCAGGGTGGGGTCTGGGAAGTCAAAATTCTATCCCAGGGTCCTCTCTCTCCCATGTGCCCACGTGGGGCAATTCGCATTATGTGCCCCAGATGGTGTTCTGATCCTTCTGTGTCCCAGCCATCGTTCTCCGGGGACCAGGGCTCGCTCTGTCTCTCTGTGTTCTTTCACAAGAATGGATCGGCACTTTGGCTTTTTCTCTCCTCCCCATTCTCTCTGGGAATCCTTGACCCGGATTCAGTCAGGTGACCCGATCGCCCATTCTCTTGGGTGGCTGAGTGGTCAGTCTCCTGTGACAGGTGCTAGGTGGCTACCACGTGACCCAACATTCTCAAAAGTGGCCTGGCCACTAGGCTAGTGTTTTCCCCCAGCTCCTCTGATGTGGCTTCTCCCATGAGTGCACTGGAAGACAAACCTAGAATGTCCTGTATTGAGGCTAGGGCCATAGAGCTCTTCCATCCCAAAAGGTCCTTTCTATTAGAGCTGAAATTTGGGGAAACTAAGTTGGCCAAAGGAAGGGATAATTGGCAGAAAGTCCAGTTACATTCAGTTGAAGTAAGTCCCTGGATCTGAATTAATCCCGCAACACTTTCTCTTCCTGGGTCCTGAGAGGGTCTGCCTTCACTTCCAAGTCTCCTCTGCTTCTCCTTGAGACCATAAGCTCCCCCTCTGAGCTCCCGACCCCGGAGGATGCATAAAAGTGCCTACATCTGAATACTCAGACACAGCACAAACACAAAGGCAGGTTCTTAGAAGTTAAATCCTGGTTCTTGTATTCCACGGAGAGACAGCATCATTTAACTCAGAGGCAGAAAATCCTGGGTTCAAAGCTCACTTTAGACACTTATCATTCTGAGTGAGTCACTTAATTGTGTCTGAGTTTTCAAATCTGTAAATAAAGCTACGATCTTCTGGCCCTCTTCCCCACGATGAACATCTCTCCTGTGTCTGTACTCTGACCACATACAGAGATGGAATTGCAGCCAGTGACCACAGTTCCCATATTCTATAGGCGTGGCTGGGTACTCATGGGTAAAGTTGGGATTCTTGTGCTCTTAGCGCCATGAATTATGGGTACTGAAGGGGAGGGAAAGTGCCCACATACATTCACAGACAACAGTTGGGCTTGGCCTGATGGTTGGGAAGTTAATGGAGCTTCCCTAGAGCAGTAGATGATGTCAGAGCTTCTATGCACTGATGAGGAATATTGAACCTTGTATGTGACGTGGCTGAGACTTGAATGTGCTGATGGGTAATATCAAAGTTAATGTGTTTTTATGAATAATGTCAGGATATGTATGCATATAAATATACATATATACACACACACATATATCTGTATTGTCAGTACTCTATGCCATGAGTAATGTCAACATTTGTCCTGTAATATTGGCTGATATTGGAATAATGTTGGGTAATATTGGAGAGTACGTGGCGCTGTCAGGCTGGTTGAGTCAGTGGGATAGTGGTGGAGCTCGGGCAACCGATGGCTAATGTCACCGTTTACATGTGCCGATGAATAATTTCAGAATATAGTGGTGGGAGATGTCCGAGCTCACTGATGGGTAACATCTGGGCTAGCGTGCATTCATGGGTAATGTTGGCACTCGTGTGTCCCGATGAGTAACAGCAGTGTTTTGCTGACGGAGCGTGGCAGAGCGGGGGAATCTCGAGGGGCCATCGGCCCCCCCTTACCTCGTGCCCCTTCCTCTAGTGCCGTTCCGGGAGACTCCCAGCTACACAAAGCGGCGACGCCTGGCGGGTCCCAGCGGCCTGGCCTCCCCGAGGCCACTGCAGCGCTCGGCCAGTGATAATGATCTGAAGGCCGAAGCCCGGTCCGGTCCCTCCCCGGGGCCCTCGCTCAGAAGCCTCCCCCACCAGTTACTGCTCCAGATGCAAGAAGCGGGCATGGGCCCCGTGGCAGGGATCCGAGGCTCCCAGAGCCGATCCCCGTCCCTTCAGCGTCTGCAGGAGGATAAGGAGAGGGACAAGGATCCCACTGTTCACACCCTGGTCAGAGGAGGCCGAAGCAAGAGCAGGTAAGAACTGGGCCAGGGGATGAGGGGACTCGGAGCAAGGAAAATGGTGGTGAGGGGTGAAGGATTTGGCCAAGGCAAAATTATGGAGACGGCTGAGGAGGGGAGAAAGGGGGAATGGGGGCTGTGGGGGAAGCTGGCCTTAAGGTCAGGGGAGTAAGGAGTGAGAAGGGGCTCCTTCTGGCTCCAGGCTGGCCCGACTCTACGGCTACCCTGCTGGGTTTCTGTCGGGCGGTTCCTCTCTGCTCTTCCCGCACCTCCCTCAGACCCGCTGGCCCTTGGGGCTCCCATCGCTAGGACCACCCCCCACCCCAGCAAATGTAGGATAGTGAAAGAAGGTGGGGAGACCTTAAATGGCAGCGGTTTGAAGTCTATGACTGGTCTCGGGAATCGAGGGCATGGATAGACTTGAGACAGGATTGTTTCTGGTGGTGGTAGGGTTAGGTAGGATCTTTGAAAGCTTGGTTGTTCAGCAGTTATGAGAGTGACAGTGTGACAGTGACAGAGAGATAGATGCTCGTAAAGCATTGGCTGGGAAGCAGGGCACTTGGCTTTTTTAGCCCTGTGATTGGTGACCCCCATCAGGAGCTTCCTCTGCAGTATGAAGGGGTTCTCAGCAGTTAATCTCGAAGGTTCCTTCTAGGTCTGAAATCCTATGAGAGCATTTGAAAGGTACTAGCTGTGTGACTTTGGGCAAGTCCCTTAATCTCTCTGAGCCTCAGTTTCTTTGTCTGTAATATGGGAGAAGAGTGGATTCAACAGGGCCCTTCTTGCTCTGAAGCCATTGATTGATTCAGCGATTCTTGCCTTCTGTATGGTCAATTCTGGTCTCGGTTGCTCTAGGGGAGCCCGCCCGCCCACAGGGATCTCCCCAACTAGTCAACAAAGGAGTTGCTTAGGGACCTAGTTGAGGAGACTGAGGGACAGCCCCAAATCCTCCTCCTGGGAGTTCTCAGAGGGGCTGGGGAAGCAGTGGAAGCCAGTCAGCTTTTTGGACAGGGAAGTCTCATGGCTCTGAGGTTTTAGGAGGATCACTGAGCCAGATAAAGGCTTGCGTGAGGCAGGAGCCTGCTGGAGAGGGCAGAAGTGAATTGAGCAAGCGGAGCTGAGAGGACATGTGGAAGGCTCCTTGCCTTCTGGCTCTAGGAACAAGGATTATGGAGCTTCTTGGGAGAGAAACAGAAAGGCTGAGCCAAGGGGAAGGCTCCCTTGGGAAGATGATGACTTCAGGGTGTTTAAGTTTAAGGTGACAGGGAGATAGATGGAGATGCCCAGCAGGCAACTGTAAGTGCTTGTCTGGCTAAAGAAAAAAAGGGACCTATGTCTGCATAGAGCGGCTTCCTACCCAAATAGCCTGGTCATAGATGGGAGCTGGAGAGGCTCCTTTAAGAGATGAAAAGATCAAGGTTCATGGAATATCTGTGACTTGCTCAGGGTCATCCAGCAAATAATTGACAGAGGTGGAACCCAGGTCTTTCTGCCTCTTATGCTTTTCTTCACACAGGTCAAAAGTGCATTAGTTTTTCTTCTTTTTCTTTATTTATCGGCAAGGCATTTGGGTTTAAGTTGCATTAGCTTTTCTTAAGAACTTCCCTTGTCAGGTTTGATTCAAATTGAGCTTGTGTTCACTCAAGACTATGAGATCCTTTTCACCTGAACCAAAGTTCATTCTCTATGTAGCCATGTGTCTGCCCCATCTAACTGGTCCTGGTGAGGCTGATTTTTTGGAACCCAAGTGGAAGACTTGGGGGTCTCTGTAATGAGGCGCTGGGGAGTCATCTGCAGGATACCTGAAGCCTCCAGGGTAAATGAGGTTGTCAGTGAGGTTGTGATGGAAGGGAGCCAGGGCAGCAAAGGGAAGCGGGGGCTCAGCCCTTCGGCCTTGTGGCTTGGTCTTATGCTCCTGGGGTCTGGGGATCTCCCGAGCGCTGCGATGGAAGGCCCCGCCCACTAGCCCCTTGCCTGGAAGACGGGAGCGCGATGGGGGCCAGTGTCGGCTGGCTGTGTGCTTCCGCAGGGCAGAGCTCAGTCTAGTGCCTCCTTCACAAAGGCAGTTCGGAGTCCTGAAGACCCCGTAGCCCCCGTAGCCCCTGCAGCCCCCGTAGCCCCTGCAGCCCCAAGGAAGCCTCGGGGGAGTCGTTCCGCGGTCCCCGTGGCCTGCGGGTCGATCTGTGCTCTTGCGCCTCAGCCTTCCCCCTCCCTTCTCCATCCCTGAATCTCGGGTCTCTCCCCGCCCTGGGGCCCTGGATGCTGCTACCTGGGGGAGGGTCCGGGGGCCAGAGGAGAGCTGTCCCCTTCCCTGTCCCGCAGAGGGGAGGGTCCCCTGGCGCGGCCGCCGCAGAGGGCAGGAAGCCTGATACGGGCGCGGAGGGAGGCGAGCTGGGCGCTCCCGGGAGCGCAGCCCCGCGGTAGCGGCCGGTCCGTGCGTCCTGAGCCGGCGCTGACAGGAGGGAATCGGGGGGCGGCGGAGAGGGCGGGGGAGCAGCGAGGGGAGGGGAGGAGAGCAGAGGGGCGGGGCGGCCGGCGGCCGTGCGCTGGTGGCGGCGGCGGCGGCGGCGGCGGCGCGGGCCGGGGGGCGGGCGGGCAGGCAGGCGGGCGCAGCGGCCAGGCGCGGGGCGCCAGGAGCGGGGAGCGGGGAGCCGAGCCCGGCGCATGGAGCGGCGGCGGCCGCGGGCCCGGCCCCCGGCGGGCGGGCGGCGGCGGCGGCGGCTGCAGGAGGCCCAGGAGGCGGCGGCGGCGGCGGCTGGTGCGGCCCCGGTCGACAGCCCCGGGCGGCGGACGCAGCGGCTGCGGCTGCGGCTGCGGCTGCGGTGAGGCCGGCGGGGCCGGAGGAGCGGGGGGCCGGGCCCAGGCCGAGGCCGAGGCCGAGGCCGGGGCGCCATGGCCATGACCGAGGCCCCGGGCGCCGGCTTCGCCTGCGAGCTGCCCGCAGGCATCGCCTCCGTCACCTACGTGTTTGTCTACAGCCCGAGCGGCCCCGGCGGCGGCCCCGGAGGAGGCGGCGGCGGCGGCGGGGGCGGCCCGGGAGCCCTGGGCCCCGCTGGGGCCACCAGCCCTGCGCCCGCGCCCGCACCTTCGCCCGCGCCGCCCCGGGGCCCGAAGCGCAAACTTTACAGCGCGGTCCCCGGCCGCAAGTTCATCGTGGTGAATGCGCACAGCCCGCGGGGCGAGGGCGAGATCCCGCTGCATCGCGGCGAGGCGGTCAAGGGTGAGCCAGCCGGGCCGAGGCGGGGAGGCGACGGGGGCCGGGGGACTGACTGCCAGGGCCCCCGGGGCGGGTGGGGACGGGACGGCGGCTGGGGAGGCGGACGGACTGGCGGACTGACGGACCGGGCCCATGGACAGCCCCGGCGGGAGGGAGGGAGGGAGGGTTGGGGCTCCGGCTGTGGCTGCATCCAACCAAGGTGAGTGGGGGAGGGGGGCCAAGGACCGGAGAGCTGGAAGAGGGGGGTGTGTCACTGGGGGAGTGGGAGGGGCCTTAGGGCCCTCTAGAGGCTCAGTGGGCTACTAGGATGGGTAGGTGCTACTATGGAAATTCCCTCAGTCACTCTTGAGGGGTCTCTATTCTGTTGGGTCTCCTTAGTCACATCAGAGGGCTCTCTGTGTTCCTATTTGTGGTCCCCGAGTCCTCTAGCTTGGGGTCCCTGTGTCAGTATGGAGCTGTCCCCCTTGCCATTCTAGGGACTCCCAATTTCACTGGGGGGGGATCTCCTGTGTCACTCTAAGGGGGTGACCTTCTGTTACTAGAGGGTGTGTCTGTGACACTAGGAGGGGTTCCTATGACCCTATAGGGGGATTTCTCTGCCAGGGGCCCCTTTGTTTTTAAAGTGGGTCTTCTGTCACTATCCTGAGGGATCCATGGCAGTATGAAGAGAACCTCTATGCCTCTGGTCTGAGAGGAGCCCCACTGTCAATATGGGGACTTCTATCACTAGGAGGGATAGCTCTCTGTGGGAATCTTATGTCACTATCAGATCTCTATCTGACACTCACTCTGGGGAAGCTGGGTAATTATAGGGGGCCTTCACTGTCCTTCAGTGTCCTGTGAGGAGGTCCCTGTGTCACTGTTGATCTGGGCTTCTGAATCTGGGGTCTGTGATATTTTCTGGGCGTGTATGTTCCGTCTAGTTTGCTTGCTGGTTTTCGGTATAGTTTTCTTTGCATCATACACATTTCATCTTAGTCATTTTAAAACATGATTTTGAGGAGGGGTCACCATAAGTCTCACCAGACCGCTCAGGGGGGGCCCGACACATCCAAGGCTGAGGACCCCTCCTGAAGCTGCCTCTGTCACTGGGGTGCTGCTTCTGTCATTGGGAGGGGCTCCCTGGGGCCCCATAAAAGGGTCTTATCACTAGAGGAAGCCATATGTTACTTCAGGTTGTCCTTGAGTCACTTTGTTAGGGAATCTTTGTCAATATGGGGTTCCTTGTAAATATAGCAGGTCCTTATGTCAGTGGTTCCCTTGGTCATTGTAGATGGGGTACGGTGTGACTATTTATGCACTGTCTCTATGGGGTGTTCCTTTCTTCCTAAAGGAGGCCATTTGGTCATTTTCAAGAATCCCTGTGTCACTAAGAAGGGGGGGGCTGTCTTTCCACCAGAGGGGGTTCCCTATGTCCTTTACAGGGGGGATATCCTGTTCACTTTGTATGTATATTTCTGTCACACACACACACATACGGGCCCCCCCTGTAGTTAGGGGGTATTTCTGCATTACAATAAGAGGTTCCTATTTCACTCTGAGTTTTCTCATTGTCAACTGGGCTCTTTAGCTCTGCCTCAGAGAACTGGCTTGGAATTCGATCCCATCCTAGCTTCTCGGGCATCTAGGCCTGGGAGTCTGGGCCAGTCAGAAGGTCTGAGCCTCTGGCTCCTTCCAGGTGTGGCTGTTTCTGGTTCAGCCCCCTGGGGGATGGGGTGGGATCCATGAGAAGAATAGTTCGGAAGAAGCTAGGGAGAGGGAATGGGAGTTTGATGAAGAATGAAGGATGGGAATGAGGGATTTGACAAGATTCTTTTTACTTTTTTTCCATTGTTGTTCCCTCCCTCCCCCCCCAATCCCTCAGTTTCCTTGACTCTCTCTGGTTCTCATTTCTCCCTATATGTCTTTCTGTTGTCCTCTCTCGTTCTCCATCTCAGTCTTTGTCTTTTCCTATTTTTTTAATATCTCTTTTATATCTTCTTCCTGTGCTCCTAAATTCTCTTCCCCTCCTTTACCTCTTTCTCAGTCTCTTCTTCTCCTCCTCCCCCTCCCCCCCCCTCGCCTTGTTCATTCTGTTTGGTTCCCATCTGCTCTTTTCTCTTCTCCCATTATCTAGTCCCAAACTGCTCAACGGGCAGAGCTGGAGAAGGGAGATGGGAGGGCCATTGGGAAAGAAGGGGCCCGGAGAAGAGGGGGGGTTCTGTGTGATGCGTCTGTCTGTCTCCTCCCAGTGCTCAGCATCGGGGAGGGCGGTTTCTGGGAGGGAACAGTGAAAGGCCGTACGGGCTGGTTCCCAGCTGACTGCGTGGAGGAGGTCCAGATGCGCCAGTATGACACCCGGCATGGTGAGTGCCCGATACCCGCTCTCCCAGAGGGACCCTTGACCTCCGCAGGGACTTTGCCCTTTGCTCACGTTAATCCACGAGAAGCACATGCCCAGATTCTCAGAGACAGATGGCAGCACACGACAAACACAGACCGACACACACCTGTAACATGTGCCCCGACGCACAGATCGTCCGGACACGCATTTGTCCGGACACGCTCGCGAGGCACGACGTGCTGCACACACCTGTGTTCACGTGACACACGCACCATATGGACATGCATGCAGCACATGGCGTCAGCATTGCATTCACGTGTGTACGTACAGGTGCTTGGGGAGAAGCTCCTGCCTAGGCAAGTGACAGGGGAGGGAGGGAGGCAGGAAAGGAGGAGGTCACTGTAGGACAAAAGGCGTCTTTCCAAATGGACAGATTGCCCAAGCGAGCAGAGCAGGGAAGCCCACAGAGCTTGGCCAGTTGGGGCAGAGGAGAAATTAGGCCAGAGCCTGGGAGGAGCGGCCTGTGGGCGGCCTCTAAGCCCGGGAGAGGGCCTGGCACTTCGGAGAGGGAGGGGCCTGATAGACGAAGGGATGAGGAGGAGAGAGCAGCAGGGATGAAGGAGGAATCGGCCTAGGTCCCAGCCTGAGAAGGGGCCAGGGAGGCTGTCTGCCTTCCTCACTGTCTCTGGAGGCTGCTCCTGCTGCTCCTGCTGCTGCTGCTGCTGCTGCTGCTGCTGCTGCTGCTGGCTTACGTAGCCGCTTAGAATGTTTTCTACCCAAATGGACACAGAGAGTATGAAGGGCAGACTGGTACAGGGGAAAGTGGACCGGACCCGGCCAGCATCGGCAGCCCCATCAGTCAAGTCAGCTCTGCCACTGCCTTTATGTGTGATCGTAGGCAAGTCCCTGAACCTCTGGGTCTCAGTTTCCTCAACTGTAAAAAACTGGAGGTGGATTCAGTGACCTCTGAAGAGTCTTCTGGCTCCCAGTCCTATGATCCCCTGGAAAAATTGTGGGCTCAGAAGGGCTGGCATCTACAGCTGGGAAGCACTACCAGAGGGAAACTGGAGTTGGTTGCTGGAATGTGCGCTTGGTCTTTGCCCATGGCTCTCAGGCCAGAGGACTGGCCAAGTGCCCGTAGGAGTCCCGTCTGTCCGAAGGCCTCCAGAGGGGGTCCCTGGGAGCTCCAGATCGGTGAGTCAGGTGCAGCAGATCTCTTTGGATAAGTGGCCGAAGGATTGGCTATGTGGGTCTGGTTGGGGTTTAGGTCTTTGGGATTCTGGGAGGGGATAGATGAGCATGTAGATCTGGGAAACCGGGGAGCAGACTGTAATCGTGCTCAGGACCTGCTGGATGGCTGTGGGTCTGGGAGGTTTGTCAATTGTGCAGAAGGAAGCAGTTTAGAGAAGGGAGCAGAGTATTGGGCTAAATGATCATTTCTCACGGTGCCCTTCGAACTTCTCTGACTGTAACTGGCCTCCGAGGACCCATGCAGCCGTTAGCCTGCCTTTGAATGTTTTCCTAGCCGAGGTGGCCGAGGGCCCCAGAGGAGAGGCTTGCTGGAGATTAGACGGAGCGAGCAGAGCTGGGGAGTGGCGTTTACCAAGCTTTTACCGGGAACCGGGCTCTGTGCTCGATTGGGAAAATGTAAAGACAAAAACAAGCAATCCCTGTCCTCACAGAGCTGATCCTTCGCTTGAGATCATGTGAGTGACTGAGGAGTGGCCGGCAAATTGTGCTGTGAGGAAGGAGGGAGAGGTTGCCAAGTCTCCTTCCAGGGGGTTGGCAGTGCTACAGCCAGATGCCGTTGCCACCCAGGAAGGCCGGAGAGAGGTTGGGGATCATGTCCTGACCCAGGGCTGGGTGTCCGCCTGAGGACTCTGGACATCTAGAGGGTCAGTGTATCAGCCTGAAAGTAGCCCAGAGCAGGGGTAATTTTGGGGGCCAGGACTGGCTGGAATGAGACTTTGGTTTGAAAAAGCAAGAGATTTTGGAGGGGTAGGATGATACCGGGGGGGTATAGTTCAGGTGTGATACCCAAATCCTAATAAAACTTGGGTTCCAGGACCTAGGCAGGGCCAGTTTCTAGCCTGTCCCGGGTTCTCTCACCTCCCAAAGTGAGGGGGGAATGTATCAGAGGGGACCACAGAGGGTCACACCAAAGGTGGCATTGGACAGTGTCTGCCTCAGGCCTGCCACGAAGGAGGTGCTCGTGAAGTCAGGCGGAGCAGAAAGGTCAGGAGCAGCTCAGATCTTGGTTGGTCAGTTAAGGCACAGAGCACTGAAGAGGTGCCACGGGGCCCTCCTGTTTTGAGGTCTAGTAGGAAAGAAGCTTTAACCCATGGGTCCGGCCCTGGAGGGGCAGGCGGGCAAACAGTGTGGACGGGGTTGGGGCACAGCCTGAAGGAGGCTATAATGTCTGTTAGGTGCCAAGGGAAGGTATAGATGGGGGGACAGACCTGGTGCCGGGCCCTCGGCTTGCTCTGTCCTTAATTATCTGTTGAATGAATGAAGTTCTCGTGGGCTCTTCATAGAGGACCTAAGACTTGAGCAGAAACATAAGGGAAAGGGAATAATGGGAAGGAAACTGGTGGGGAGAGGGGGAACGTGCAGGTTGTCCTAAGGGCCATTAGTACAGCAGACTTTGAATGTCACCGTAGGTGTTTGCGGTTTATTGAGTATGGAATACATTCAGCTTAGCACCGGAAAAGCTATTTGGAAAATATACTCGGAGCTAAATGGCTGCTGAGGAAGATCCCTTCCTCTGCTGATGTCCGTGATTCTGCGAAATGGGGTGCAGTGAGGTGACTGGGTCAGACTCCTGTATTAGGAAGATCATTTTACTAGTCTGGATGGGATGGATCACAGGGACGGATGCTGGAGAGCTAATGGTTAGGAGGTGCTGGGAAATGTCACAGAATATCAGTCGTTGGAAGGGATTGGGAATCCAGGGCTCTTCATTTTTGTAAAGGAGGAAACTGAAGGCAGAGGAGAGTAGGATGGCAAATAAGTGGCAGGTCTGAGACTGAAGCCCAGAGGTTCTGAATTTCAAGCCGGTGTGGTTTTTGTCATAGGTTAGAGGTGAAAGGTGATTAAGTGAAGATCAGCAGGAGGACAGGCAGACCAGGGAGGCAGATAAAAGATTCAGCAGAGATAGAATCGACAGGATTTCGTTCAACTCAAATAACATTTATTAATACAAGTCCCTGTGGAGGCCTTACCCTCCTAAGGGGCTTGGGAGCAGTTGAGACATACACAGAAACTGAGAAGTAACTTAGGAAATGATTAAATGGATCAGGAGGGATCATGCAGAGGAAAGATGGCAATTCAGAGGGAAGGTTGTCTCTGTGAGAGGGATCGTGTTATGGTGGTGATGGCTAAGCTTT
The DNA here is from genome assembly GCF_016432865.1 of Antechinus flavipes. Classification (NCBI taxonomy): domain Eukaryota; kingdom Metazoa; phylum Chordata; class Mammalia; order Dasyuromorphia; family Dasyuridae; genus Antechinus; species Antechinus flavipes. The sequence continues at coordinate 292,129,922 of NC_067402.1, read as the reverse complement.
AAGAGACTTGGAAGGAGAAGGGACCATGCACACATGGACGTGCTGGGGAGGCCAGTGTGGTTGGGGTAGAGCATGCACAAAGTAGGATACCACAAAATAAAGTTGAGAAGTTCAGTTGGAGCCAAATAGTGGCAGCAACGAGCATTTATTAAGCGCCTGCTACGTGGCAAGCTTTGTGCCAGGTCCTTGAGGATACAATATAAAAAACAAACAATTTCCTTCTGTTTTAATGGAGAAAGCCTGGAACAGCAAGCTAAAGAATATCTGTTTAATGGAGAACCATGAAGGATTTTGAGCACAGGACTGATATGCTGAGACTTGAATATTTAGTGGAATATGGCAGCTTGTGAGGGATGGATTGGAGAAGAGCCTGAAGGCAGAGGCCAGGTAGAAGGCTGTTGCAATATTGAAAAGAGGTAAAAAATAGAGGTCCTGGCACCTGATTGGATTTGGGAAATGTGGAGGCAGGAAGGAACGAAGGTCAGCCAAGCAGCACTTTGGCTAAACACCTGTTCTGTGTGCCAGAAACAAAAGCACATCGGCTTTGCGGCTCTCATGTAGTGAGACCATTACCTGAGGGAGGCCGCTGCCTTGGGCCTTGGGCCTTGGGAGCTAGTTGTACCTGGAAGGAAGCCAGAAGCTTGTGCTGAGGTGAGTAGGAACATATTACCTGAGCAGCGGCCTAGCAGGGGACTTCAGGACCGGGCCCAGTGGTGCCTCCTGGACAGCTGCCAGTTACCTCTGGGCCTTGTGTTGCCTTGACATCGGTGTGCTTTTGGAAGAGTAAGACAAGCTCCTGCCCACAGGGAGCTTACGGGCTGCTGGGGAATAAGGCTGATTGAAAATTGAAAGAGCTCATTGAACCAAGGCCCTCATTTCAGAGGAACAACTGACACTCAGAAGTTAAAACTTGCTTAAGGTGACACAGAAAGCAAACGAGATCTGAGAGGCAAAGCTGGGTCTTTTTGATTCCAGGTCTTTTTCCAACCTGGTAATACGGCAGTTCAGACATAAGGCCCATGCGGAGCTCAGAGCACACTGTACTCACATGTTTGTGCACACACACACACACACACACACACACACACACACACAGTGTCCAATTCCTTCCACTTTGGTGTCTGTCTCAGAGTCTGGCCTCAGTTTCTCTGACTGTAGTTGGAGGCTGAGCCAGAGGAGGTCCAGGTTCCCCACTCCTCAGGGTCCTGAAGCTTCAAAGAGAAGATCTCTTCAGGCCCTAACCTAATTCATGCCCTCACCCCTTCCAAGTTCCCCAGTTCTGGGCTCAGCTTCCTCCTAGCCTGTGACCATAGAACTCTGCTTCCTCCATCTGCTAAACTCTCTGTCTTGATCTGTGGGTTGAGATAAGGGTTCCTGGGAGCAAACTGAGGGTTGGGATGGGAAGAAGACTCCCTCCAGCCCCTGAAAGTCCTCCCTCCCCCAGAAACCCGTGAGGACCGAACCAAGCGCCTTTTCCGACATTATACTGTGGGCTCTTATGACAGTCTCACCTCACACAGGTATGGAGCTGGGATGGGGAGGGGGCTAGAAGGGATGGGGAAGGGGAGGTGACCCTTTGGAGAGGGTAGGTGGAAGAATGGGGGTTGGGGGCTGAGTGGGGGCTGAGATTCTTATTCCCCCCCCCCTGCATTTGATCACACTCTCCACCTTTCTGCTCCCCGTGAAACACATGTGGATGGACAGACATCTCTCGTAGGACAGAGGCACACCAAGGTCTCTCTCCCACATTGTCCACTGGGGGCAGTCACAGGTTGGGGAGGGAGTTAGAGCCTGGGAGGGCCTGGGCTAAGAAAGCTTCCCCCTCCCCCTTCCCTTCCTTCCCTCCCCCAGTGACTACGTCATTGAGGACAAGGTGGCTGTCCTGCAGAAGCGAGAGCAGGAGGGTTTTGGCTTTGTCCTTCGAGGAGCCAAAGGTAACTAAATGGGATGGGGGAGCCATGGAGACAGTGGGAAAGGGAAGGGCCAGATGTAGAAGAAGTGGGAAAGAGAAGGGCATTAATGGGGAAAGAGGAAACTCTCATGGAAGAGACAGAAGTACAGGATGCAGGTTAAGTTAAGGAGGAGTGGGGAGCAAACAGGAATAAAGGCACAGACAGGTTTTTTAGGAAGGGGAGCCCAGAGGGGACCAAGGGACATGTATAGAAGGGAGCGGTCTCAGATGGGGTAGGAGTAGTAGACTAGAGGTAGAAGAGGATTGGGAAATGCTGGTGGGATATAGTGCTGGGACACCATCATGCTGATTCTACCCCCAGGCTAGTGACTCTGCGACTTGAGGCATTTTCTTACAGGCAGGTCCCAGAAACTATCATGCTCCTTCATGTCCCCAAAGTTACCTTCAAAGTGACCACTCGGAAGGAACCCTCCAAGCCCAGTTTTGGAGCTAGTCCCAAGTCTTTCTTTCCCTTTCTGACAAGGAGGAAACTGAGGTTTTCTAAAGGTTTTTATTCCTAATGAAAAGGGGGTTAGTGTGTGGGTAGGGAAAGGAGATCCTTGTTCACATGGGATAGGACCAGAGTCCTCTTCCAACTGGGGGCTCCTGGGATATTAGTATCAGACAGGGCTGGAGCCAATGGATGTAAGGTCCAGACCATGGGCTGTCAGGGCCACGTCCCTGGCACTTGAGAGGCCCTGATTCTGCTTGGGTTTCCTCCATCCTCTGCCCTTTCTTAGCTGGAGCACAGCTAAGGAGATCAGCCCTAATCTTTCTTAATTGTTCTCATGCAGATAAGGAAGGTTGTGGGTCAGGACTGTGGGTCTCAGTATTTCCTTCCTCCTCCAATAAATTCTATTTATTCCTAACGATAAGGAAGAAGGCTAATGTGGAGGGGGTAGTGGTAGATTTTCTGCCTCTGTGAGTCTCAAATAAAGGTTGGGGGCAGTTAGGTGGTGCAGTGGATAGAGTTCTAGCCTTGGAGTCAAGTGGACCTGAATTCAAATTCGGCCTCAGACACGTTCTAGCTGTGTGACCCTGGGCAAGTCACTTAACCCTAATTTCCTCACATACACACAAAAAGAAAAAAAAAACAGATAAAGGTTGGATGCCTATTTGGGCAGGGGAGGTTCCACTCCCATAAAGTTCATAGAGCTAGAGCTGGAAGAGGTCCTGGAGGCAAAGTCTTATCCTTTTATTTTACTGAAGAGAAAACTGAGGAACAGCAATGTTAAAGGACTTATAAGATCATAGGAGCATAGATTTAAAGTAGGAAAATCTAATAGATCATCACGTCGACACCCCTCATTTTACAGATGAGAATAGTAATACCCAGAGAAATAAAGTATTTTACTTAGAGTCACACAGTAGGTGTTAGGTGGTGCAGTGGTTAGAGCCCTAGGCTGAGTGTCAGGTGAGGAACAGTGATATTAAGTGACTTATAAGATCATAGGATCATAGATTTAGAGTTGGAAAACCTTAAAGATCACTATGTCCTTCATTTTGCAGATGAGAAGCGTAATACCCAGAGAAACAAAGTATCTTACTTTACAATGAATAAGTATTAGGTAGGTGGTTAGATGGTGCAGTGGTTAGAGCACTGGACTGGATGTGAGGAAGATCTGAATTTAAATGCAACCTTAGTCACTTGAGCAAGTTATTTAGCCCTTATTTGCCTCAGTTCCTCATCTGTAAAATGGGGGCATACTGAAGAAGGACATAGCCAAGTACTTTAGTATCTTAGCCAAAAAAAAAAAAAATGCATGGACATAAGTCCACGAGGTCACATTGAGTCAGACATGACTGAACAATGATTCTAATTCGGGTCCTCCCGAACCAGGTTTAGTAAGCTGTCCCCTGGGGTGCTCACACAGTAACCACCTTGATTATCCCTTCCAATTCTGGGATTCTCCCGTTGAACCCCTTCTACACTTAGTCTTGTGGGTGGTTCTGCTGCTGACACCTGCCTTAGCCCCTAGAGGAGAGCAGACTTTTGGAAAGGGCTTTCTCTCCAAAGGTCTCCATGTGACATGGGAAGGGGGGTGTTAGTTAAGAAACTGAAGTAAACCACAAAAAAATATAAAAAGGGGGTACTGAGTCTGAAGTAGACCTGCCTTCCAATCCAGCCTTTGATACTTCGTACCCATGAAACCCTGGGCAAGTGGCAACTTCATGGGACGTGAATTTTGTCCTCTGTAAACTGATGGCACTGCCTTGATGACCTTTCCAGCCCCAGATCATTTAAACTCTTTGCCAGTTTTATCCTTTGTCTCCCCTTTCCTCTCCTGTCTCGTATCCTCCCTTCATCCTTGGGCAAGAGATGGATATAACAGGATTGAAGTCTGCACTTGCCAGTCTGAGCTGACTCCAGGGACTGCCCCATGTTTTAGGACGAAGTGGCCAGATTGCCCTCCCTGCCTTCCATCAGCTCCCCTGATGGCTTCCTTTCCCTTCTCCCTTCTTCCTCACATTAGAAACTTTGGAGAATGGATGGCTACAATGTAGCTGGCTGCAGGGAGACTGGCTATAATGTAGCTGGCTGCAGGGTGACTGGCTACAGTGCAGCTGACTGAAGGATAACTAGATACAATGTAGATGGCTATAGGGTGACTGGCTACAGTGCAGCTGACTGAAGGATAACTAAATACAATGTAGCTGGGTACAGGGCGACTGGCTACAGTGTATCTGACTACAAGATAACTAGATACAATGTAGCTGGCTACAGGGTGACTGGCTACAGTGTATCTGACTACAAGATAACTAGATACAATGTAGCTGGCTACAGTGTATCTGGCTACAAGGTAACTAGATGCAATGTATCTGACTGCAGGGTGACTGGCTACATTGTAACCAGCTGGGAGCTTCCTGTACTTCCCTCCTGCTGGGAAGAGATCTTTGAGAGGGTCCTTTCTTGCTCAGGAAACCTGAGAAAGAACTCTTAACTGCTCTTCCTCTCCTTCCCCCAAAAGAAGGAGATCATTGTGAGGGGCTTCTGGGAGGGAAAGGCACTTTGTTGGGGAGTGGAGGAGGAAAGAGTGATAGGGCCGCCTGCCATCTCCTTATCTATCCCGGGTTCAGATCCATAATTCTGGATCCCTATGCTCTGAACTCTTGAATCACACTTACTGTATTTCCCTTTCTATTTCTGCTTACAAGGCCCTGTCTTTCCTTAGCCCCGTTTCCTTTCCTCCAGACCCATGTTGTCCTCTTCCCTCACCATATTTCTTTCCTCCCACCTGGCACCTCTCTGGGATCTCTTCCTCAACAGCATTCCTCCTCCCCTTTCCAGTCTTTCTCCCAGATTCTTTTCTTTCTCCTGTCTTTTTTGCATGTCTCCCCTCTCACTGAGCCAATTGGAATGGCAGTTTCTTAAGGACAGAGCCTATCTCACTTTTCCCTTTGTGTCTCTAATGCCTCCGGGCATACAGTAGGCACTTAATACATGCTTGTTGATTGAGTGGTTGACTGACCCCCTGCTTCCTTGATCCTCATCTCTCTACTTTCCCCCCTTGTTTCTCCCTCTCCCCCACGTGTCTCTTCTTTGTATCTCCCTACAGCAGAGACCCCCATTGAAGAATTCACACCAACCCCAGCCTTCCCTGCTCTCCAGTACTTAGAATCCGTAGATTATGAGGGTGTGGCTTGGAGGGCAGGACTCCGGACTGGAGACTTTCTTATTGAGGTAAGTTTTTATATCCCCCCATCCCCACCCCTATCCCTGGGCCCTAGATTGAGCAATACAACATGTATTTGGCACTTACTGTATGCAAAGCCCAGGCTGGGGATTAAGGAAAGACTGAGATACCAAAGGAGTTCACAGCCCATCAGGGGAACAGGCCACATGTGCACATCACTATGGACACCAAGGCCCAGCCCCGGGACATTTCTTAATTTGAACTGGGAACTGGATTTGGACTATGAGGACTTGGAAATCCAGTCTCAGCTCTGTTACTTCCTGCCTCGTGACATTGGACAAGTCCAAATCTTTCCACTTCTGGGCAGCCTTAGTCTCCTCCTCTGCAGATGTCCCCTAAGGTCCTTTCCTGCTTGAGAACTTGTGATCTGATGAATTAAACTGAGCACAAAATGGAGCAACTGAAGTACAGAGGAGACTCAGGAAATAAGGCCTCTAAGATCTTACGGGAAGAAAGAACTGTTTTCTCTCTGACCCTTTTCATTGCTCCTCTGTCCTCCCTCTCTTGCATCCTTTCCCCCTTGCCCTTCCTGGTCTTCACCTCTCCCACCCCCTTTTTTGCTGTCCTCCTAGGCTTCCCCAAGTTATCAGCTCCTCCCACCACCATCCTAACTCTCTCTAAGTGCTGGGCACAGAAGGAAGCAATAGACTCAGCAAGACCTGAGTTCAAAACCTACCCAAGATACTTCCTAGCTATCCCCTAGGCAAGTCACCTAACTCTGTAAAATGATTTTTAAAGAAAACACGTACCTCATAAGGTTATTGTGAGATTCACAGCAGATATTTGTAAAGCACTCACGTAAATGCAAGCTATTATTGTTTTTAAATCCTTCCTTAGTCCCCCTTCTCTTACCCAGCCCTTCCCATTCCTAGACTCGTGTTACCCTAGGCTTAAAGGCTATCCCATTTCCCTGGCCCCATTTACCACTATCTCCCTTGGCCCTCACCTTCTCAGCCTACCCTGTCACAATCACTTTAGTGCTTCCCCAATCTTTCTAGACCATTAGCCTCGTCCCCTGTGGCTGCTTCCACTCTTGCCGGCCCAAGCACATGTTCTAACCCAACCCTAGTCATCCCTCCCTATTTTAGCCCTTCCCGGCCCCTCCCATCGTCCCTCTGTCCTTCCCTTCCTCCCAGTTTCAGTAACTGGGTCATTTTAGACCATTCTTTCCCCCTCCCTCCCTCCTCAGCCCTTCCAAGGCCTTCTGTGTGACATAGTGGATGGAGTGTTGGGCTTTTAATCCAAAAGGCCTAGTTTCAAATTCTGTCTTTGAACTTACTAGCTGTACGAACCTGGGCAGGTCACAACCTTTTAAAGCCTCTGCTTCTTCATTTGTCCAAGAAAAGAAAAGAGAGGAAAAGCTTTGACTAGATGGTCTTTAAGGTTTTATCCTACTTTTAAATCTATGATATTTCCCTTCCCAGCTCTTCCTTCTGGCCGGCCCCCTTTCCATCATGACTCTAGTCCACCCACTGGCCTTCTGTCCCCGTATCCTTAAGCCCATGACCCTCTCCTCTTACCCCTTCTGTGATTCCCCTTGCCCCCCTTCCCCTAATTCCCCTTAGTCCTTGCCTCTCCTTAGCTCCCCTTTGCCATCATTTTGCTTTTCTCTCCACCCCCCCAAGCCCTCACAACCCAAGCAGATTCCTGGGAGGAGAAAGGAAGTGTTGAGGATTGATTCCTAGCTCCACCTCCTCTCCCCCAGGGATAGCAGGCCCCGGTTGGGAACTCCCCTGGGGTCAGATACGCCCCTGAAGGACTGCTCTCTGGCCTCCCGGATCAGTGCCAGGATGAGTGCTGATGGCCTCCCCTCGGTTGGCCCTTAGCCTCTCGTCTCAGATGGGATCTGGAGCACTCAGGGGGCTGGGAAAAGTCCAGAGCGAGCTCCAGGGTCAGAGAGGTCACTTCTTCTCTTCTTCCCTTCTTTGGGGTGAATCCATCCACAGGTGAATGGAGTAAATGTGGTGAAGGTTGGACATAAGCAGGTTGTAGCCTTGATCCGTCAGGGTGGGAACCGCCTGCTCATGAAGGTCGTATCAGTGACGAGGAAACCGGAGGAAGAGGGGGCACGGCGGAGAGGTGAGGGGGACCTTGATGGAGAAAGTGGGGGGATGTGGAGGCCTGCGAGAGAAGTTGGGGGAGCCTAGAGGGCTGAAAATAGAGAAGGGAGGTCAGGGACTGAGAGCAGACAGCGAGGGGAACCTGGGGGTGCTAAGCAGAGTAGGGGGTGAGGGAGGCTGAGAAAGCCAGGGGAGGGGATCCTGGGGGACTGGGTAGAGAAGAGAGGGGTTTGGAGGGAGTGGGGAGCTGGGGGGTTTGAGAATTAAGGGAGGGGTACCAGGAGACTCAGGAAGCAGAGAGGACTGAGAGCCTGGGGAGCTGGAAGCGGATGAGGGGGCTGAGGTGGTCTGGCGGGGCTCTCTGGAGAGATGAGAAAGGAGAGAAGAAGAAAAGGGGGCTGGCACTCCATGTCTCCCCAGTTTCTTTTCCTCCGTGCCCTCTCCTTGTGTCCCCCCTTCTGGCGTCAGGCTCCCCGCCCTGGGGCGGAGGAATGGGGGGGTAGGGAGTCTCCGGCAGTGGTGGCAGCTGCCTGGAGGCCTGCGTTGCCGTGGCAACAGTGAGCGTTGAAGCCACCGTATTGTTGGGGGGGGGGAAGGGGAGGAGGCGGTACCTGAAGGGAAGAGGAGAAGCATTTGTTTAGCATCGCGCCGCAGCTCAGGGCCTGGAAGGCTTTCGGAGGGGCCCCTTGGCCCGGCCGGGCATCCCTAAGCCCTGCGGAATTCCCCATCCCCGGCTTCCTTGCCCCACCCTGCCACCGAAGCTCCCGGTGGGCTGGGCCTGTGGCAGGCCGAAGGGAGGAGCCCTGGCCTCCTCCAGGGGCAGGTATAGGCCCTGCGGGATCTGTGAGCCGGGCCCTGCCCTCCACTTCAACCTCTGACCTCATGGCACCGGTGTGCCCTCTTCCCTGAACACCCGGCCTGTTCTGGCGCCCTCAGCCTCTCTCAGGCCAGGGCAATCAAGCTACCACTGCTCTCAGATGCACAGACCTTCCTTCCTGAGTCTTCTGGACTCCCCTGAACCCCACCCAAGCCCCTTGGGGCCCTTGACCCCTCTGGGCTTCTCTAGGCTTCAGGGTCCCCCCCCTCGGTCCTCCTCAGAGTGCCCCTCTCCCCCCTCCCTCCTGAGCCCCCGTCCCTCTGAACACCATGAAGAAGTTCGCCTCCAGCCGCAGCCTGAACAAGATCCTGGCTCAGTGTGACTCGTCCTCCCGCGAGTACGAGGAGATTCAGGCTGTGGAGCGCAAGTGGCATCTGCACCTGGCCACCCCTAGGCTCCTGCTGCTGGACAGGAAGTCCAAGTCGTCCCTCTTCCTTCCAGCCCCTCCGCCCCCCAAGAGGGCGCCCAGTACCACGTTGACTCTACGCTCCAAGTCCATGACTGCTGAGCTGGAGGAGCTGGGTGAGTGACGGTGGGGGCGGCACGGGGGGGGGAGTGTGGGGGTCCCGGGTCCCCCTGGGGAAGTGGGGTTGGCAATGGAGGTGGGTATGGACAGGCCGGGGAGGAGAGAGGAGCACGGGCCGGGGGAAGAGGCTAGATGTTGGGGAAAGGGAGGTGACTCAGGGGAGTGTGAAGGGTGGATGTCTGCATGTTAGGACAGCCTGGGAATGGGTGTTAATGTGGGGATGGGGACGGAGCAGAAATGGGGCTGGGATAGACTTGGGAAGGAGGGTGAATATGGAGACAAGGTCAGATCAGGAGGTACGGCTCTATGTAGAGAAAGACTCAGGGGATGAGAGTGAATATGAGGATAGGGATATATATAAGGGTGGGGGTGGCTACTGGGCAGGGACAGACAAGGGAACTGGGAATGGATGTCAGCGTTTGGGGGATAGATGCGGGGCCTGGGGTAGACCGAGACGTGGTGGTAAATCTGTGCACAGGGATAGCCCAAGGGATGGGAGCAGATGGAGGGGTGGGATGGTTGGGACAGTCATGGAGTGCTGGTGGCTAGAAGCCAGAGCCGGATGGGTGTAGGAAAAAGGACAGAACGAGGGATGGGAATGGTTAACAGACTAAGGCCGGGCAGGAAAACGAAGATGGAGGGCAGAGGCTAGGGATGGACAAAGCAGATAGAATGGCTGGAGCATGAGGATGGATGTGGGGACCCAGAAGGAGTCCCTCCATCTGTTCGGCAGAAGTAGATGCTACGTGCAATATCACAGCTTAATTTAAGGACAACTTCCTAACAATTGGAGCTGTCCAGCACTGGATGGGCCGCCTCAGGAAGTGGCGACTTTCCTGTATCTCCGAACTCATCTGTGAAGTTGTCATAGGACCATAGATTTAAAGCTGGAAGGAACCTTAAAGGTCATCGAGTTCAACCCCCTCATTTTATAGATGAGCAAACTGAGGCCCTTAGAGGAGGAGCTTGCCCAGAGTCGCACAGGTGCTCAATCAGCAGCCAGGATGCTATGCTTTGGATGGGAGGTTTGGACTAGGGGATGTGGGAAGCCCCAGTTGCCGGCTCTGAGGCTTTGGGAGATGGGATGTGGGGACAGACAGGCCAGGATTCACGGAGGCTTGGGTCTACTCAAAGAGGACCGACCGAAGCCCAGAGACCGAGGTGCGATGGGGAGGAATGCAACAGGAGCGTGAGCGCTCGATCCGGGCTCGGCCTCGGTGGGAGGCGGGGCTCTGCAGGAGGCCCATTTGGGAGAACAAGCGACAGGCGCGTGTGAGTGGTGTCTCAGGGTGCTGAGCGTCCGTGTCCACGTCTCGTCGTCTCTACCTCCATCTCTTTGTGTCTCTCTTTGTCTCCCCTTTCCTCTCCTCTCTCGTGTCCTCCCTTCATCCTTGGGCAAGAGATGGATATAACAGGATTGAAGTCTGAGGTCTGAGGTGAACGGGATTTAGTTACGGCGGGATTTGGATTATCAGGAGAGCTCAGTCTGAGCCCCAGCTCTGCCACTAACTAGCTGCTCTGAGAAGGGCAGAGTTCAGAGAGAGAGCTATCTCCCTTGCTTGGTCAAGCCTCTGAGTTTCTTTGGGTCTCCGTTTCCTGATCTGTAGAATGGGCATTAGGAACGGAAGGCCTCCGAGTCTCTCATCTGTAATCCTGTGTGATTCCTATGGCCTTTGACCATATCTCGGCTCTCACCTTGGTGGTCTTTCGCTGTTGCTGGGGAGAGGTGACAGCTGGGGCTCCGAGAGGCCATCTTGATCCAGGATCTTTGTCCTTCTTAGCTCTGCAATCTCAGATTTGATTTTCTCAGCCTGCTCTCAGGACTTAGGCTCTGAGAGCTGAGTCCCTCTCACCAGACTGCTCCGTGGCTGCCAATTGCCAGTTGGGTCATTTTCACCGAGGGTCACGTCCAGGACCGTGTGCCGTGGTCTACTCAGAAGGCAGATTACTTAATTGCTTTGGGGCTGTGGGTGATCTTGGGGGAATTAACCTTCATCACTCCAGGGCTATTTCTGTTTAAAGAGCCTGGACCAGGATTCTAAAATGGAATTAGGGATAGAAATGGAACCAGGTTTGCTAGCTCAGGTTCTTGGTACCTCAGGATGAAGGGTTCCTACTCCACACCACAGGATGGATGGCTCACTTCTCTGATGAGCATAAAATGGCAGAGATGGAAGTGTTTGCAGTGGCCAGTTTCTCTAATCCATGCCCAAAGGTGTGACTCTTCTCCAGCATCCCCAAGTGGCCTTCTGATCGATTCTAGACATGGATCTCCCTACTTCTTAAAGCAGTCCATTCTACCTTGGGACAACTATGATTATTAATATATTTTTAATTACCCAAAGCCAGAATTGGTCCTTCTGCCACTCATCTGCCCTCTATACCTGTGGTAAATAAGCCTGGTCCCTCTTCATATTCCAGCACCTCAGATACTTGAAGACAGTTTCCCCGAGCCTTCTCTTTTTTAGGTCTAATACATTCAGTTCTTTCATCCATTAATTATGATTTAATTAATGAACATTAATGAACCTCAGTATTCAGAGGGCCTTCAGCATCCTTGTAGGTAGGTATCCTCTCAAGGATTTCCAGTTTCTCTTCTAAATCCCTTCTACAGGGTGATACCCAGAACGGATGCTAATATTTCAAATCTGGTCTGAGAAAGGCAGAGTAAAGGGAGATGATAGACATCTCCCTCACTTTGGATGACATATTTCTATTAATGAATGAATGAATGAAAGCATTTGTGAAGCACTTCCTATGTGCCAAGCACTGAGGATACAAATAGAAAAGCCAGATGGTCCTGTCTCTTTGCTCGGGAGCTCCCATTCTAATGAAGGAGGCAGGTAGCACATAGATGGATTTCAGATTCAGGGCAATGAAAAGACCTGGGGAGTCATTGGATACAGTGGTACAACTATTGCTTGAGAGCACACGAAAACTTTCTTGAGTGCTCTTGACCCTCTCCCGACACTCCCCACCCCAACCTTTTTCACAAGAACCATGTACCTAACAAACCTCCTTCTTTCATCTGGTATTTGAGAAATTGATTTTTTGAGCCCAAGCACAGGACTTTACATTGATCCCTACTGTATTTCACTGTGAGTGATCTTGAGTCAGTAACCCTTGTCTTCTTTGGCTCTCATTTGTAAAATAAGGGGGCTGAACTCCATCTCCCTTTCAGCTTTAGGTCTTGTGAACGTGTTAGCTTGAGCCTCAGGTTCCATCCTGTTGGAATCTCTTGGAAGGTCACTTCTTTCTCTCTGGTTTGTTAGTGATCCCGACCAACTTTCTGCCTTCTAGAGATTGAATGATAAACAGCCCATCTAAGCTATCTCACAAGTAACCACTTAAAATGCTAAATAGTACAGGGCCAAGGATAAAAAAAAATGTCAATTTATTAATCAGCATTTTCAGTCTGGTGCCTCAGTGGAGTCCAAGGTTTGCAGTGTTTTGGTCTCAGTAACCTGATGAGGTAAAACATGTGAGAAATAGTATTCCCATTTTATAATGGAGGAAACTGAGGCATTGGGAAGGAGCATGTCTTGTCTTAGGCTATGCAGCTAATAAGCTTTAAATTGAGTCATGAACTCCAGCCTCTCAATTCCAAGTCCTGTATTCTTTTTATTACCCTCTGCTGCCTCTTGCCAATTTTTCTGACTTTTGGTTGGAATGAGGTACAGAGTAATTGGGCTACTTGTCCTTTCTGAAAGATGGAATGATGGGTAAGGAGAATCAACAATTTAACAGTTTGAGAGAAGGAGAGAAAAAGGGAGAGAGGAGAAGAGAGGTAAAGTGAAGAGAAGTAGAGGAGAGGGAGGTGTCTTGGTGGTTGGAGTCTCTCATCACTGTTGTAGTCTTTGCTGTGCCAGCTTTGTGATGTGTGTCAAGAACTTGTCATCCATTTCCTCCTGGTGTTCTGGTGGTTTGGAGTTTGTCTTGACAACAACTCAACTTCCCCCTCTCTCTCTCTTTCTCTTTCTTTCTCTCTTTTTTTCTGACACAGACACAGACACAGACACAGACACACACACACACACACACACACACTTTACCCCAAATTTTAGTATAGCCCCCTTCAGTGGCCTGATATTGAGTTGGTTCACACATAGTATTGGTTTCTCTAGCTCCAGCACTCAGCCCTTGGTGAGGTAAAACTCTTGAGGTAAAAACCCTTGGTAAGAAAACTCTGAATACTTCACAGTTAAATCTCATCCCCTTGAAGGGCAGGATCTAGTTTCATTTTGGCCTTTGTACCCCTATCTTTATGTTTAATATATGTTTATTAGGTTGAATTAAAAGTCATTTGCCTCATTAATTCTGTAAGTATCTGTTAAGTGCCTACTATGTGCCAGACAGTGGGGACACTTTAATTTCAGAAGGCTGATCCCTGCCCTAAAGGACTCACATTCCCAAAGATGCCCCAGGATGTGCCCACAGATGTCAGCTAGGGCAAGATATACTAAAAGGGTGAAGGAGGGATCTAGCCCAAAGTCTTTAGAAATCTGGAAGGAGAGGGAGATTCTATTCAGGTAGAGAGACCGGGTGTGAACCTTAGGGTGTGCCTTTAAGAAATAGAAAGACCCTAATCATGGAAATGAGGAAGAGAAGAGGCAGCATCCTCCACCTCTTCAGATGCAAGGTCAGCTGCTCCCTTGGAGCTGAAGTGATACTGAGTGTGGACCACCTGCCAGCTCTCACTACGTGACTGTCTGCATGTGCCCGTGTTGTGTGTGTGTGTGTGTGTGTATGTTGCTGTAAAGGCCTGAGCATTTGAGGATGGATGTTTCTTTGTGTGTTCTCTGTGTATGTGTGCATGTGTGTGCATTTGTGTGTTGCTGTACACGCTTGTACATTTGAGGATGGATGTCTCTGTGTGTGCTCTATGTGTGTGTGTTGCTGTAAATGCCTGTGCATTTGAGGATGGATGTTTTTGTGTGTTTTGTGTGTGTGTGTGTGCATTTGTGTGTTACTGTACACACCTGTGCATTTGAGGAGGGATGTTTTTGTGTGTTCTCTGTGTGTATGTGTGTATGTGTGCATGTGTGTGCATTTGTGTGTTGCTGTACACGCTTGTGCATTTGAGGATGGATGTCTCTGTGTGTGCTCTATGTGTGTGTGTGTTGCTGTAAATGCCTGTGCATTTGAGGATGGATGTTTTTGTGTGTTCTGTGTGTGTGTGTGTGTGTGTGTGTGTGTGTTGCTGTACACGCCTGTGCATTTGAGGAGGGATGTCCGTGTATGTGTATGTGTGTGTGTGTGTGTGTGTGTGTGCGCGCGTATGTTTGGAACTCAGGGCTTGGCATTAGGCAGCCTTGTTTGAACGCTGCCTCAGATGCTCTCAGAGAAGTCGTTGACCCTCCAGAGTCCTGTTTGCCCTCCTGCCCCCCAGGAGTGCATTGAGGAGAGCGCTTGGTGAACCTGATGGCATTGTAGCCCGTTCTTTATTTGACTGGACAGTTTTCAGGAGAGAAGGGATTTGGGCGCCCGGACCAGCCATCCAGGGAGAAGTGTGCTCGGGTTAGTGGGCAGCCAGGAAGTTGGCGGTGTGAGTAGGCCTGAGCTAGGACCCCTAGGCCTGGTGCTTGGGCTCCTGGAGTTTGAACAGTGTTGAGACCAGAAGCCAAATTGTACAGGAGATAAAGAGTGAGCAGTGGGCAGGTGGAGGCAGGAGGTCTAGAGAGAAGAGGACATGGTTGTGGGAAGGAGTGAGATCAGGGATGAAGGAGATGGGTGGAAGGCCCGAGGAGAGAGAGTGGCCCTGGACAAGAGGATGTGCTCCTCTCTCTGAAGCAGGAGAAGAGACGGAACCACATTCTAATCCTGATTCTGCCTCTTACTGCCTGTGTGACCTTGGGCAAGCCTACACTGACTTCTCTGAGAATCTCAGCTTTCTCCTCTGTAAAATGGGGATTTCCAAGTCCCGAGCCCTAAAGCATGTGGCAGCTTTGGGGTATGGAGAAGATGCTCGGTCCTCCATGCGTGACCCCCTAACGAAGACAAATTGATTAATTTCCAAATTCAAACATGGCCCCGAGGACTTTCCCATTGGACTTGAATCTTTACCATCATCCTCTTTGTGTGTGGCTGGCTTCAGAGGAGCCTGGGCCTCGGACTGGGCCTGCCTCTCGCCTCCTCCCTCTCCTGGGCTGGCTGGTCCAGAGAAAGAGGTGCTAACTTAACCTGCCTCCCTTTGCCCCCCAGCTGCCCTAGGCTTTCCTGCTCTGTTCAGGCTCCTTCTCCAGGGGAGTCTAGGTTTCAAGTTCCTTTTGGATTTTTTTTTGGGGGGCTAAGTGACTTGCCCAGGGTCACACAGACAGGAAGTGTTAAGTGTCAGATTTGAACTCAGGTCCACCTGACTCCAGGACTGGGGCTCTATCCATTGCACCACCAAGCTGTCCCCCCTTTTGGAATATTTTTTAAAAGCCCGTATAGTTTGGGAATAGTGGCTCAGCCCTTTCTTTAGAGTGTGTGCAGATGGGTGTGTTTGTGTGTGTGAGGGTGCGTGTGGGTGTGCATCTTTCAGTGTTTACTCCTGGAGCGGTTTATTCACACCCCTCCTCACCTAGGTGCTGTGTGAGCCTCTAGAGAGAGCACCCTCTGCCCACAGTCTGGGATGCCATATTGGAGGACATAGTGCTACAAGAGGGGGGATAGAGTGCTAGAAGGGGGGAGAGGGGGAAAAATTCGAGGGATAGGGTGTTAGAGGAAGGAGGAATGAAGGCTGAGAGAAGGAGGGAAGGTTGGGGGGCTTGGGTGGGAGTATAAAAAGAAGGGGATGTGGAATTGGGGAGAACCTTAAAGCTGGGGAATAGTGGGCTGGGGTCCCAAGGGACTGAGGGAGAAAGATTGCCTCTCACCCCCTGTACTGTTTCTTGATTCCAAGCCTCAATTCGGAGGAGGAAAGGGGGTGAGTCACCTGCTTGTAAGGAACCCATGGCCCCCACCCAGGGCTTACAGCTATCCCTCCCCAGATTCTCCTTCCCATTTCCCCCTCCATCCTCACCTCCTCCCCACACAGTTCCCCTCCCCCCCATCCATACCATATTGCCACCCCACCCCAATTCCCTTTAAGGAAAACTAGGACTTCTTTCTCCTTCTGAAAGCAGCTTTAGACTGGGGTCTAGTCCCCTCCCCTCCCCCATACACATAGAGTGTTCTTTTCATTCTGCCCCTCCTACCTTCTCTAGGGAGAGAGGATGATTGTCTTCAGGCCTTCAGAGGGTTAATCCAAAGCCTTTCCCACAACCAGAGACAAAGGCTCACATTACACCCAGAGAAACTGAGGAAAGACTGTTGGGGACAATGATCCTCATGTGCTTGTGCCTCGTCTGCCCGGTAGAAACAAAGGAGAAAGGAAGTTCAGAGGCCATTGGGCCCAGCCCCCTCATTTTACAGATGAGGCCTGTAAAGGTGAAGGAGAACTGAGACCAGACCTGGATTTTAGACCAGTGATTTTTGTACTGTACAATGAATTAGAGAGGACAGCTTCTGAAAAGACCAGAGAGGTGGAAAGGCCACATAGCCTCTGCTTAAATACTTTTCCCAACAAGGGGCTCACTACCTGTAAGATAAAACACTGAGCTATTATTGGGCAGCTTTATGTTTACTTATGTTGAGCCATAATCTGCTTATCCTCCTGTTCCTGGCTCTGCATTTCAGGGCCAAGCAGAACATGGCTAATCTCACTAACACAAGATGGCTCTCTAAACTTTGGGAAACATCCATCACTTCCTTGCTCGGTCGTTTCTTCTCTAGGTTAAATGCCTCTAATTCCTTCAACCAATAGAACGATCATCTCTATTGGACGTGCTCCAGGTTGTCAAAACACCTTTAGAAATGATTCAAGTCTTAGAACTGAGCACAGTGCTCCTCCAGACTGGTCTGACTAGGACCCCCATGACCAATGCGATGGCTTTTTTTTTGTGGATGAGACTTATTATCAATTCAGTTTGGGGCTTTGTTTGTTTGCTTGGCTGCCATGTTGCTCTGATGACACTGAGTTCTTCAATCTTTTGTTGTGCGGTCATGTCCGATTCTCTGTGACCCCGTGATCCATCCTGTCTGGGGGTTTTCTTGGCAAAGATGCTGGAATGGCTTGCTTTTTCCTTTTCCAGCTCATTTTACAGAGGAGGAAACTGAGGAAAACATGTCAGGGTCCCACAGCTAGGAAGTCTGAGGCCATATTTGAGCTCAGTTCTTCCGAACCACAGGCTCAACCATTTATCCACTGAGCCACCGAGCTGTCTCCATTACCTATGGACTTTTGTCTAGTCGCATTTCCGTTTTGTTTTTGTGCAATTGAATTTTGGGACCCCAGTCTAGGTCTTTGCATTTATTTCAGTTACATCTCACCTTGTTGCTTCCGTCTTATCATTCGTACCTATGAGGGTCTTTTCACTGGGAATGGGAACCCTCCCATTCGGCTTTGCGCTGCCGCTCTTAAATTTGAGAAGTCTACCACCAGTACTTTCACAGAAGCATTTTGAATAGCCTACGGTCAAGGATACTTTACTTGAACTTGCCTGCCGCCTACTCATTCATTCCGGCTCTTGGGATTTGGCCACTGAACCGGTTCAGAACCCACCAGATCGTGTGACCATTTAGCCTGCATCTTTCATCTTGGGTATCATTAGATGCTCTGGTCCATGCTTTGCTGAAATGCAGGAAGCCTCTATTCACGGTGCTTCCTTGATTGTGTAATGCTGTCAACAGAAGGGAGGATGTTATTATGGCAGGGCCAGACGGCTTTCAGATGACCCTTCCTTCCCTGGCTACCTCTGGGCGATGGCTGTTTCCATTTCTAAGTGCTCATGATTAATCCCTCTAATGCTTCTAACATTTTGCCAGGGTTGGGTAGCAAGCTCCCAAGCCTCTAGTTGGCAGAAAACATTTTCCTTTCCCTTTTGAGGATCGGGTTAACATCTGACCGCTTTAAGCTCCACGGCATTCGTCTCTTTTTCTTTCTTCACCAGAAGTTCCTGACCCTGTGTCCATAATCCTTTCTGCAAAGTCTTTGAGGCCCCTGGCTCTGGGCCCTGAGCCTGGAGCGCGTTCAGAGCAGCTGAATCCTGGGCGCCTCCTCCTCCCAAGGAGCAAGCTTCCTGTGCCTCAGCCTCCCTCCTCGTGTGTGTCTGCTGTAATTTTGTGCTTCTGTTCCATAGCTCCAGCTAACCACAAGGGAGTCTGGGTGCCTGCAGCCCTGATGAACAGTCACCAGGTGGTGGGAGGAAGGCACGACCTGAGTCCCCGAAACAAACAGATTTTTTTCTTCAGGGGTCATTCATTCATTCATTCATTCACTTACTGTTTTTCATTTGATTCATCTTTATTGAGCATCTGCTTTGTTCAGAGCTCTGTTTGAGGCACTGAGAGAGATAGATGCAAAGACAGATTTATGAGCCCTGGATCCTCTCAAGTAGCAGAAGGCTTTATTAGGGAGATAAGGTCCTTGTAGGAACAACACAGGAACTGGTCAGGACTGCGATTCGGGACTCTGAGGGAGGATGGGCTGGTGGGATCATGGAGGAGCGAGGGAGTCTGGGAGAGCTAGGACTCTATCCATAGGATAGGTATGGTTCAGGTCAGTCAAAGGATGGAATGGAATAGGGCCTCTGCCCCTTTCTCTTGTGGACCTCCATGTTGCCCTCCTTCTTGGAGGCTGCCATCCCATCCAGCAGCCAGCCCTCCTCACGCCTCCTACATCTCAGGTTTCCCCAGAGAAGGTGTGTGGAGGGAGTCTGGGTTTTCTGAGCACCATCTGTTGACAGAGACTTAAAAGACACCTCAGAAGGCTATGCCGGAAGTAAGAAGGCTCGCTGTAGGGCTCCCGGCTTTGCCTGTCCATGTTTCGTGTGGCCGCTCTTCTCCCTAGAAGAGGGCGTAAGGATCGGCATCCTCACTGCTCTCATTGGTGCGTGATTACAAGGGTCACAAGCATAGGCTTAGAGCTGGAAGGACCCTCTCAGGGATACTTAGATCTGAAAGAGAACCCAGAGATTGAGTCTGAGGGAGGAAGGGATTTCAGTGAGCTCCCATAGCTAGAAAGGATATCTAAAGCAGATCTTCCTACTGAATCAGCTTATCTGCTCTAAGGGACACTGCCCGAAGCCTCAGGAACCTAGATCTCTAGCTCTTTTGTCCAGTCTCCAGATCATTTCACAGCTGAGGAAACTGAGGCTGAGGACAATGAAGACGCTTGGTCAGAATCACACGAGTTGTATTATTACCTGAGCCCTGCTTGAAGAATTTCAGTGACAGGGATGACCCAACATTGGTCATTCTAAAACTTTCTGGTCCACTGCCAGGTCAGATGTCCAGTCACCTCTGACTTCATCCCTTATGTTCAGCGGGCTCCATCGGGTGTGCCCAGATGCCGTACCCCAATATGGGATCATATTTAAAGCTGGAGGAGATAACTTGCTCATAGTCACCCAACAAGAGATTGGGATTTGAACTCTGGGCTTCTGACTCCACCCAGACCGCGCTCTACAGCATTCGTTCTAAAATTTGGAGCAATGGGTGCTGGCTGATGCATCGTGACCCAGGCCCCTTTGTTGGCATTAAGTCTGGCTCCACTAAAGCCTTCTCTTCCACCAATAGGTCCTGAAGACAAAGGAACATTTCCAGCCTTGCCAGGTGGGAATGAGTAGATCAGCTGAAGGAATCAGGGTGGATCCAGTTTGGCCAGAAGGGAGGGTGTGAGTGAGGGAGCCATGGTGGGTGGGGATCATGGAGAGCCTTGAAGGCCTAACGGAGGAATTTGGACTTATCCTTTGGTTCCTGAGGACTGGGATTGGGGGCACGGCCAGAGCCCAGGGGGCAGGGGCTAGTAGATCATTTTGTCTTTGTTTCCCCAGCACCGAAACCAGTGCCTCACCCAAAAAGAGAGACTTAATAAATGCTTGTTGAATGAATGAATGAATGCTAGCCAGTCCTATAAACAGAAATCGAGAAGTCAGCAAAGAGAGAAATTCAATTTTGACCGTGTTGAGTTTAAGGTAATAGCGGGACATCGAGGTGTAGGTGTTCAACAGGTAGCTGGGAAATGTAGGTGAAGCGGGAGACGCCACATTCTCCTTCCCCTCGTGAAGACACATGGCAGGATGTACAGACTTGAGCGGCGGCCACCTGGAGGTGATAGTGGAAGCTGGGAGACAGGTTCCAGATGGTGGCTTTCTGCTCCAGCCCACTCACTGGATTAATTAATTTAATAACTTCCACTACTTAGTCTGTGTTATTAAAAAGAAATCTTTAAAAAAAATCTGTTACTTTAAATAGTTTTGACCTCTACTCCCAGTAATTCTCGGAGGACAGATTTTAAAGGCAACAGAGGCCCGAGGTACAAGTCGGTACCTTTCTCCCCATCGCTGAACTGTTAGGATGTATTCGGATGTAGCAGCCCTGGTTAGGATGCTCCTTTGTAACTCAGCCTGCTTACCTTAGCTCAGCACCAACCCCCTCCAGCCTGCTTCCCTCAGCTGCCTGCGCCTTTTACTTCTCTGAGGAGAGAGTCCTTTCTGTGACTGCTTCCTGCTCATCACAGGGATGGCCTTAGGTTGCCTTTCCAACCTCCCTGCCCTCAGAGCTCCTCTTCCTTTCTCCACATGAGGCAGAAGAGAAAAGAGAAAGCCACGCCTTCCTGGGGCGCCTTGCAGCCGAGAGCACCAAAGCCCCCACGCCAGCTTACCCCCAGTCTGCCCGAGGTAACTTTTCCTCTCTTGTTTCCCCCTTCCAGGCTGCTATCTGCTGGGAAACTGCTGCCTTGTGCCTAACAAAGCTGCTTCTTCCTTTGGCTGTTCCTCCTTTAGACTGCAGGGTCTTTAGCTAGCCGCACGGGCCTGTTCCCTTAGTACGGGATGAACAAAACTTGTAAAAAAGTGGTTTTGCTACCAGTCTTGGACCTTGCCCCCCAGTGGGGAACTTGCTGCTGGGAGCTGTCCCTCAAAGGGGAATTCCTTCCTGTGTCCCACCTTCTCCAGGAATGATACTCCCTGGGGTCCTGCTCAATAGACTCCTCTGCCCTTGGTAGGTGGGAGGGAGGAGAGTTGGGTCCCTCCCCACCTCAGGGTACTTAGGGTTGGGGGGGGAGGCAGAGCACTTCCTTAATAAAGTGCTTGTTGGTCAACTGGTTGATGGATTCAAGGATTCAAGAATGGGAGCAGCCCTGAAGTCGTGAATGTTAGGATAAATTTCCAGGTGGAGGGATCCCTAAGGGGCCCCTGATGGGAGTCAGGAGCATTTGGGAGAAGCTCTGATCTGTGGAACAGTTCTCCCCAGTTCAGACCTAGGAGGGACTGCCAGAGCTGGTCAGTCATTTCCGTGATGGGGCTGGGTATTTCTGATGTGGTTCGGCCCCAGGGTCTGGGCTCCTGGAAAAACTGGGGGTGAGTTGGGGGAGGAGACTTATATATGAGGTTGGTGGGATGGTGGTGGGGGATTCAGGAAATGGTGTCAAGCCCCCTGAGAGGTCCACAGAACTGGATAAAGCATTCATGCATCCAGGGGAAGGCTTGAAAATTCTCCCCCACCCCTCAGGAATGGGACTCATTCCCCCTGCTTTGCCCCAGCATGCTTTGAGACTTCACTGTAATGGGAGCAGCTTGAAGCAAAATAAATGTTTTGTGGGAAACTTGAATTATGACCCAGCAGATGCCCCCTTGTGGGCTGCCCCCTGGGGAAGTGTCCATCTTGTCTATAACTGGTTCTGGTGTCTAGTTTCACCTAACTGGGGAGAGTCAGGGATCAAACACCAGAAGCCGCGGGCCACTCAGTCTCCGCTTCCTTTGGGTTATACAGAGAAGCTGGATGAGATCCTGGCGGCAGCTGCAGAGCCCACACTGAGACCGGACATCGCAGATGCTGACTCCAGGGCGGCCACTGTCAAGCAGCGGCCCACAAGTCGGCGTATCACTCCCGCGGAGATCAGTGTGAGTGGAGCTATGGACGCTGTTGGGAGTGGGGACGTGGGAGCGGTGGGAGGGGAGCTCTGGCAGCAGGGCCACTGAGAGAGGGACTAGGGTGATACTGGGAGTGGAGTCAGGGGGCTGTCGTCAGTAGGACTCAGTGAGAGTGAGTTGGGTGACTAGAGTCTAGGGGAATGGGGTTATGGGATTCAGTGTGAATGTGGCCGTAAAGGTCACTGAGAAAAGAGTCACAGAATTGCAAGGAAAAGGGGAGGAAAAGGACCACTGGGGTCCTTGTCAATTGTACTCCGATTCACTGAGAGTGGACTTAGAGGGGCTAGTCTAGGTCAGTATGAGCAATGGGAACCACTAGGAGTAGAATTATAGGCTGGTGAGGGAAGAGTTCAGAGGTCACAGGAATCTGCATTGGGTTCAAGGTCATGGGAATCACAGGAAATGGGAATTATAGATGTCGTAGTAGGATATGATTATACTAGTTATTGACCAGTCATAGGAGATTGGTATGGATATGATCAAGAACATAACAGGGGTCCCTGAGGTCAGCATAGGAATTGTGGGTAGGGAGTAGTATAGCAGTATTTGGGGATGTCGGTAGATTGGTGAGGGTGTTAGACTTAAGGTTTTAGAGAAGATCAGGGGATCAGTATGGGGGAAGTTTGGGGGTGTTGGCTGTTGGGTGACAGACTGGAGGGATATAGAGAATGGTGTGGAGTGTTTGTGACTAGTGTATCTGGAAGTATTTATAGGCAGGTCCTTTGGTGCTTAACTGGGCCATCCATGTTTTCTTCCCTCTTCAGTCTTTGTTTGAACGCCAGGGCCTCCCTGGCTCGGAGAAGCTTCCTGGATCCCTTCGAAAGGGCATCCCACGCACCAAGTCTGTAGGTATGGCCATGGCGGATTCTAAGGGATGGGATGGGATGGGTATATTTCATGGGTTTGGAGGAATGAGGTTGATGATGAGAATTTTGGGAGTCTGGGGATAAGGGGAATCGATGGTTAGAAAGGAATAGGAGAACTTTGGAAGGGATGGGGGGCGGTCAAAGCAGGTCATGAGATTCTCATGGGAATGGGAAATTGGGATATGGAGACCCATGGGCCGTGCCTATGATGCCATCTTACCCTGCCTTTTGAGGGTTGGAAGGTGTCTCTGGTCAGTTCTTCTCCTTTCACCAGCATTTCTCCTATAGTCCTCCCCTGACCAATCCTGTCACTAATGACCTCTCCCAGTCTGTCTATATCTGGCAAAGACCTTAGATACCATCTCTTCTAGCTCCCCACCTACCATAGTTATTTTATAGCATCCCTATCAGATAATTGTGCAGCCTCACATAAACATTTCCAGTGATGAGGGCTTCACTACCTTAGCTGGATCTGCTTGGCCCTATGAGGGGACCATCGAGGCAGAATAGTTCCAATGCTTAGACGGCCTCCTCTTCCCTCTGAATCTTCCTCTGTACTGCATTGGGTTCTGCCTTCTAACATCAAGTCAGATCTGATGCCATCATCTACTTGAAGCAGCTGACATATGATGCTCAGGATCTTCTCTGGTCCAGGCTAAATGTCCCCAGCCCCAAGAACTCAAGGCCTTCATTATCCTAGCCACCTTCTACTAGATGTGCTCATTTGTAGTGGTCAGATGTGATGTGAGGACCACCTTCTTAGGCATGGGCACACGTTCTGTGCCTGTTTCTCCATCCCTCTTCTCTCCTCTCTCTCTCTCTCTCTCTTTCTCTTTCTCTCTCTCTCTCTCTCTCTCTCTCTCTCTCTCTCTCTCTCTCTCTCTCTCTCTCTCTCTGGCTCTCTGTCTCATTTGTCTCTATCATTCTGTTTTTCTTTTTCAATGGAATCTCAGATGGTGATAGCTTTTTTTTTTTTTTTTTTGGACCATATGTCTGGGCCCATGTTTGGCCCATTGAGCTCATCCACCAAAACAGAAGATTTCTTGTTTGCAAGAAATCTTGTATTTGTATAGTTGATTCATTTTTAACCAACAACTTAAACTTTATCCCTATTATGATTGCCTCAATAATTTAACATCATTTTAATCTGTCAAGATTTGGAGACATCCTGCTATCTGCTCCCCAACTATTCCTCAATAGTTGGTGAGGTTGATGAACTTTAAATCTATGCCTTCATCCAAATGTTTGATAACAATGCTGAATTCTAGAAAACAGAATCCTCGAGATTTCTCCCAGAGACCTCTTTTCCAGTTGAATCAACCCATTCATTTAGAGATTCTTCATTGCACTGGGGTCATTCTGTCAGTTTTTAATCCATCCAGCTGCGTTGCAATCCACCTTCCTCTTGTTCAGAAAAGAAGCTTTGGATTTTGTCCAATGTATTACTGAAATCTCAGGAGGTTATGCTTAGACAAGGCTAGTTGGACGTAACCTATTCTTGAACCCGTGTTAGCTCTTGGTGTTCCCTAACAGCTGCCCTCATTGATATTTAATCAACTTCTTGGAAATCAGGGTAACCTTTGCCCTTCTTCAGTCCTATGGTAGCTCTTTTGGTTGCCACAATTTTCACAGATCACAGTGGCTTAACAAGTTTATATTCCAAACCATTCATCCCTCTTGTGTGTTATTCATCTGGTCATTAAGGGAAGCTTGATTTTTCTTTTAATGTCCCCTAAGTTAGAGTTTCACTTTCCTGTTCTATATTTTCAAGACTATACATTACTCTCCTTGATAAGAAAAAACAGACGTAGATAAGATTGAATCGTTTTGCCTTCTCTCCATTGATCATTATCATCGTTCCATCCACTTTTGAGCATCAGTACTGTCTGTGGCCAAAAAAAAAAAAAAAATCCTTTTTGTTGTCCTTAATCCATTGACAGCCAATCCTAGGTCATCCTGTCAGAGTGGTTTCAGGTCTCTGCCAGTCTTAGTTATTTACCTGCTGTTACCTGACCTTATGTCCATCTTTTCCCTTACCCTCAAGGTGCCCTAGATCAGCTCTTTTGGCTTTGTGTGTATGTTGCACCTATTCCAAGACATAGCTGGCCCTGGCTTTTCTTTGATTCAATTCAGTTCAATCCCATCAATTAAATTTAGTTATCTGCTGAGTGTAGAGTCCTGTGCTGGTGCTATGGGAGAAATACAGAAATTTGATCAAACATAGATACTGCCATCGGGGAACTTGCAAGATATTATGACCCTGTATCAGTGAATCTGAGTGAGGGTGGTCCCCCTCCAACTTTGTGCTCCCCAAGGTACAACTTTCAGTTCACCTATACTTTCTCAATCCCATACCCATTCTCATCTCTTGCTCATCTTCTTCCATATATTCTTTATAGAAGGGCTCCTCATTGTTGTCTGAAGGTCTTCCTCTTGCTTTCCTTACATGATAAACATGCTCTCCCGTCCCCTAATGTGCCATTCAGCCATTTCCTGAAACCCCTCTAATGCCATTCTTTGAACATCATTCTCCCCTCTGTCTCTTCACTGCCTTTCAGAGAAGGCCAATAGTTTTGATTTGTCAGGGAGGTTGGTATATTATGATGCACTACTATTTAACACCACAGGAAGGATACTGCCAATTAAAATGTATTTTTATTTCAGAAAGGATAGGACTGCTGAGAGCAAGACACAATTTCCCAAAGGCAGTCTAGCCTCCTGTCTTCCTTTCATTCAATTCAGGACCTCCCTTGTCCAGCTGTATTGCCTCCTCAAGATACCATGAGAGAACCTTGACCATATGATCCAAGATTACTCTGACCACCAGAAAAGTAGTTTGTAACTGGTATTTATATAGAAATGTGCTTTATCTACACGTCACCTAGCAGCCTGACAACTTATATAGAAGATGCTATGGCTTTTTTAATCTCCATTTTGTGGATGTAGGAATAAAGACTTAGAGAGATGTCACTTGCCTGTGGTGGAACAGGTGGTTCACTCAACTCTAAATTATAATAAGCTGAACAAAGACTTTCTTCATCCACTTGGTTCCCTGTGTGGATGGTCGGATCACATTCTTTTGAGTGGCTGTCTCATTTAGGAGGCCCTAGGGCATTTCTCCCCCAAATTGTACAAATAGGAGTATCTGCAAGACCCCACCATTTATAGGGAAGCCCTCTTTCATCTTGACTTGTCTGACTTGGCCTCCATTGTCCTAGCAAACAGCTGGCAAGCAGCTATCTAGCTCCTTGGTTTGTCCTTTAAATATTAATAGAAAATGGTTGAAGAAAGCTCTATTATTGAATCTTTTAAATGCATTTAACACATGCAAGGGAGACACAAAGCTCATTGTGTTCTACCAGCCAAGTCACTGCTTCTTGGTAATCAACAGAGAGCATCTTTTACACTTTTTAGTTTTGTTGACCTTGGATGAGATATTTCTTCATGCCTCAGTTTCCCCATTTGTAAAATGGGAGGTTGGACTACATGGATACTGAAGTCCCTTAGAGCTCTCTCTGTGATCCTGTGACTACCACGGACCTCAGTTTCTTCATCTGAAAAATGAGAATATTTCTTCTGTATATTTTTAATATTTGTTTTTATGCTTTGATTCTTGGTGTGAAGGGGATGCTTTGTAAATCTCAAGATGCTACTTGTTCTTCCCACCCTGGGAAGTCTAAGATGGCAATGGTTATTCCCGCGTGGTGGCTCCCTGAAGGGTTCCTTCCTGCCTGACAGACAACTCTATTGCAGCATCCCTCATCTTCTCCACGAGCCCCACTTACTGCCTTTGCTCGCTTGCCTTGGTCTTTATTATCCTCGCTCCCTCTGTTTCTCTCTTTCCCAGCCCCATCCCATCTCGTATCCTTCCCTTCTGAGACAGATCCCCCTCCCCCCCTTTCCCCTTCTCCGTGGCCCCAGTCATCCCTCTGGGGTTTGCCAGTGACGCCTCCTCTGCCATGTTCTCTCAGGGCTGCGTGATGCTTCTCCATGTTTGCGACAGCTTGATACACGCTTCCCCTAAGAAGTCTGTATCTTCCTGGCTCAGATCATCCGCCTCTCCGGCTCAGCTGCATTGGTTACCTTAGCAATGTGTCTCTTCTGGCCCCCACCTGAACTCCTGTGCTTTCTCTGCCTCTTCTCTGGAGGCCTGGGCTCTCTTTTGAGCCACTTTTCTTGAGATCCAGAGCCCCATGACTTCTGGGTAGAGAAGACAGAAAGACACTTCTTGCTCATCCTTAGACTCGGGCAGAAGGGGCTTCCAAGGTCCTCCAAGAGCTCCTGGCCTTGAGCAGGGGCTCTCTGGACGGTATTCAGGTATTCAGCCTCCACTGGATGGCCTCCAGTGAGGGTGTGCCCTGCCCCTCCTACTCAGGCTCTGCTTTAATTGTGAGGAAATGGGAGAATTTACATTTTGCTTTTGCTTTTCCACGGATCCCCCTGTTCTGATTTTCCATTTATCCGGTTGAATCTCATCTTGTTTGACTTGGCCCTACGTTCTTGCCTGCAGAGATATTTTTGGATCCTGATTGTATAACCCGATGTGTTAAGCTCTCCTTCTCAGCTTTGTGTCATCTGCCTATTTAATCAGCTTGCCATCTATGCCTTCAGCCCAGTCATTGATAAAAATGTTAAAGAAAATGGGGCTGAGAGTAGAGCCCTAGGGCACACTTTCGGAGACCTGGCTAGGTTGCCACCGAGGCACGACTTGCAGTGCCAGTTCTTGCCAGCTCTTTGTCCCGGGAGGGTCCCGGACCGGTCCTAGGCCAGCAGGACACCTGTCAGGGCTGCCCTCTGAGGAGTGGTTCCGGTTCAGAGAGTAGCTAAGCGGCCCACTTGTCGAGCTCCCTCCTTCCTCCCTCCTTCCTTCCGTAGCTGTCCTCCTGCCAATCACATCTCTCAGGTGCCTCCAAGCCTCCACTGCTCCCCCACGCCCCCCACCCCCTCTCCCTCCCCAGGCCTCACCCCGGGTCCCCGGGCCTGACTGCCGGTCCCTCCATAGGGGAAGATGAGAAGCTGGCCTCTCTCCTGGAGGGGAAGTTCCCGAGGAGTTCGTCTATGCAGGATGCTGTCCGTGAGGGCCATGGGATCCCGCCCCCGCCCCAGACCGCCCCGCCCCCCCCACCCTCCCCTTACTACTTCGACACAGGACCACCTCCCTCCTTTTCACCGCCACCCCCGCCAGGCCGTGCCTACGACACCGTGAGATCCAGCTTCAAGCCGGGGCTGGAGGCCCGGCTGGGAGGGGCGGGACCCCCTGGGCTCTATGCCCCCGGCCTGGGCGCTCATGGGCCTCTCCCTTACCCTGAGCGCCAGAAGCGGGCTCGGTCCATGATCATCTTGCAGGACTCACCCCACGAACCAGCTATGGCCGAGAGCAGCCGGCCGCCCCCCGCGGCCACGCCCCCCGAGCGACTGAGGCGGAAGGCCCGAGTGCCCGGCAGTCAGGACAGCCCTTACGCCAACCTAGGCGCCTTCAGTGCCAGTCTCTTCGCCCCATCCAAGCCCCAGCGCCGGAAGAGCCCCCTGGTGAAGCAGCTGCAGGTGGAGGAAGCGCAAGACCGGGCCGCCCTGGCCGTGGGAGGCAGCGGCAGCAGTTTCCCCCGGGAGCCCTCGCCCACGCGCCGGGGGCACCGGCTCGGCGGGCTCGATTACCCCCCCGGGGAACCACCCGGCCTCCCGTTCGGTGGTGCCGGACCCGGCAAGGAACGAGACCGGCGGCTGGATGAGAGGCGCCGTTCCACCGTCTTCCTCTCCGTGGGGGCCATCGAGGGCAGCTCCCCCACCGCGGAGATGCCGTCCCTGCAGCCTTCGCGATCCATCGACGAGCGCCTCCTGGGCAGCGGTCGCGACCTGCTCCTACCCTCTCCCGTCTCCGCTCTCAAGCCATTGGTCAGCAGCCCTAGCCCCTCCCCCGTGGGCTCCACCTTCATCCACCCACTCACCGGCAAGCCCCTGGACCCCAGCTCACCCCTAGCCCTCGCCTTGGCTGCCCGGGAGCGGGCCCTGGCTTCCCAGGTGCCCTCGAGATCCCCGACTCCCGTTCACAGTCCCGACACGGACCGGCCGGCCCCTCTCTTTGTGGATATCCAGAGCAGAGAGCCAGAGCGCAGCAGCCTAGCTTCCCCCACCCCTGCCTTTTCCCCCCGGGGCCCCGCGTGGGGCCCCATCCCCGCCCGCCGAGAGGTTGAGAAGTCCCCACGGGAGGAGAGGAAGACACCCGATGACAAGAAGTCCATGATCCTCAGCGTGCTGGACACATCGCTCCAGCGGCCCGCCGGCCTCATCGTGGTCCACGCCACGGGCAACGGGCAGGGCCCCGGGGAGCTGGAGACCGAGGAGAGTACACCCGACGCCCCGGAGCTGAGCCAGGCCCCTCCTCCGGCCGCCGCCACCGCGGCCGCACCTGGGGCCCTGCCCAGCCCCCGGGCCCAGCCCCCCAGCAGCAGCCCCCCCGCCGCCGAAACGGTGCTGGGCCAGGGCAGCTCGGAGGAAGAGCCAGACGTGGTGTTCGCCGTGACCCTGCCCCCAGCCCAACTGTCGTCCAGCGACGAGGAGACCAGGGAAGAGCTGGCCAGGATCGGGCTGGTGCCGCCCCCGGACGAGTTTGCCAACGGCCTCCTGGTGACCACGCCCCCCCCGGGCCCCGGGCCGGCCCCTTCCCCCATGGCCTCGCCCAGCCCAGCCTCAGGGAAGCCCAGCAGTGACGCGCCCCCCGCCCCGGAGTCAGCCGCGGATTCTGGTGTGGAGGAGGTGGACACGCGCAGCTCCAGCGACCCTCATCTGGAGACCACGAGCACCATCTCCACCGTGTCCAGCATGTCCACGTTGAGCTCCGAGAGCGGCGAGCCCACGGACACGCACACCTCCTTCGCTGACGGACACACTTTTGTACTCGAGAAGCCGCCTGTGCCTCCGAAACCGAAACTCAAGTCCCCGCTCGGGAAGGGGCCCGTGACCTTCAGGGACCCCCTGCTCAAGCAGTCCTCGGACAGCGAGCTCATCGCCGCCGCCTCCGCCGGGCTGGCCTCCGGAGCTGGGCCTGCCCGCCCTCGCTACCTCTTCCAGAGAAGGTCTAAGCTGTGGGGGGACCCGGTGGAGAGCCGGGGGCTCCCAGGCCCCGAAGACGACAAACCGACTGTGATCACCGAGCTGAGCTCCCGACTGCAGCAGCTCAACAAAGACACCCGTTCCCTAGGGGAGGAGCCTGTGGGAGGCCTGGGGGGCCTGCTTGACCCCCTCAAGAAATCGCCTGCTGTGGCTGCGCGGTGAGTGCGGTGGGGGTGGGGAAGGGGGTGGGGCGGGGCGGGGCAGCGGGAGGTGGGCACGTCCAGGGCATGTGGATGCTACTTACCCTCTCTCCTCCCTCTCAACCATGCCTTTATGTCCATTCCTCTGTCCTCCGGTGCATCCTCTGTCCATCTAGTCCAAATGAGAAAGGGCTTTCCCGGCCCCAGCCTGAGGAGGAGAAATCACCAGCCTGTCCCTGAGCCTCGGAGCTCCAGGTAGACAGAATGGTTAGGGTCCTCAGTTCCCTTTTGCCCACCCCTCTCACCCTCGAGATGTCTCCCCAACCTGCCCTCTCCCTGTTTCCCCGTGGCTGGCTGGCGCCCGTTACCAATCTCACGGGGAGTGTTTTGTCAGCGGGTCACTGTCCAGGGTCCTGCTTGGAATTTGCCTTACTCCAGGTCCACTCCCATCCCTCTTGTGTGACTCCAGTTTTATTATCTCCAAGCCTGTCAGTGTTTCAGCTCCCATGGCCCCTCTTCCTCCACAGACTTAGGTAATAGTTGTAGCTTTCTGAATGGTTCTGGCCCCCCTGGGGATGCTGCTGCCATCAAGAACCGTGGGAACCCTTCAGAATGGTTCTTTGGGTGGCTCAGAGGGAATTAGACAGGGTTGGTTTAGCCTCAGAGGGTGAGAGAGCCAGTGTGGTGCAGTGTAAAGGCTGGGCTCGGACTCAGTTATGACCTGGACATGAGCACTGTTAGTAACTGTGTGATCCCTCTCTGACCCTGTTTCATTATCTGTAACATGGACATTTTGGTGTTCGAACTACGTAGCTCACAGGGTTGTTGTGAATAAAATGCTTTGCTAACTTGGAAATCAGATAGAAATGGGAGCCCGGTGTCCTCTACGGATGGCAGGGAGGCAGCTTTCTACTCACAGTAAGGCTTTCCCAAAGGGCAGGGGGCTGTCTTGGTAGGAGTGAACTGCTGGCTACTGGAGTTCTTTTTAGCAATGGCTGGGTGATCACTTGTCAGGGCTACTATAGAGGGATCAAAGGCTTGAGGCCCGGGTGGAGAAGGAAGTTGGACTAAATGACCTCAGAGGTCCCTTCAAACTCTCCATTTGTTTGATTCTGTAAAAAATCTGGAAGCAGCGTTGGACAGATGTCAGTGGAAATGTGACTTGGGGCTTATGTACGTAAGATCTGTCTGCCCTCAGCCCTGTCCTCATGTCTGGCCCCTTCACACAGCCTAATTGTGGGTGTGGTGGGAAGGGCCCTGTTCAGAAACTCCAATTCTATTCTTATTTGGAAGAAAAACTCTGTAGTCTAAGGTTTTAGGCACACATCTGCCAAAGATAATTTTTTAAATCAAATTAGTGTAAGCATCTTTGCTTAGAGAGAGAAAATCTGAAGAGACAGAAATTCATACTCCCTTTGAAAAGCTTTCCACCCAAGCCATCCTTGAGTTACAATTTAGAGCGTTCAAGAACAAAGACACTTCCTATTATCAAGATCAAAAAGAGGGGCAAGGTCTAGGTAACAATTTTGATTCATCAAAGTGACTGTCCCTACTTCTGGATGTACCTCAAGGAATTATTTCCCTAAAACCACTGAATTTTTGACCACTTTGATCATACTCCTTCCCAGGAGTCTTTCTTCAGCCTGGTCAAAGGTGAAAAAAAAAAAAAACCCAAACTTCTATTAATCTAATTCATCAAATATGTACTTTCTTTTTTCTTGTCTGATCATGACCCTAATTAATTTCAGTGGAGTCCTTTCTGGGCTGCTTAAGTCTCTTGAGTAGCTTGGATAGCAGTGATGCAAAAGGTTTCAATTAGGATTGATGGTTAAAGAAAGACCGATAAGGACGTGAGACTATGTAGTAGTAATATTTTATAATTCGTAGCCTAGAGAGAGAATTGTGTAGGGTGGAATTAGCCTGCAGCCCTCCCTTAGAACTGAACCTTCCTCAGATAATGGGATCCAAGGTTTCAGAGCATCTCATTATGTCTTTTCTTTACTGGGTGAATGTTCAGGACCTTGTGCCCAAAGAAATCAGGTGGCATGCAGCCTTTGGCCTTCACCACCCTTTGTGGTTAGTACCCACCTGTGGTCTCGACACAACTGGTGATGCTCGTAATACTTCTGGGTACAAAACTTTGCACTGGTTTGAATGTTCAGTGAAGATCCCTGAACATCCTGGACTCTTCATAGACCTTGGAGCCATGATTGTGATCATGGGCTGCCTGCCTCTGTCCCTCTCTGGAGGGACATTTCCTTGCATATCCATGACTCAAGTCTTGTTCACTCTGTGATCTCAGAATCAGCTTCCAAATCTGGAGTCAGGATCAGAGATTGCTAATGGAAAAGGCCATCTTGTACCATTCAGATATTTTTTAGATGTCAATAAACTGAGGCACAAGCAATCTCACAATAAATTTGCCTATTGTTTTTATAAAACCACTGCCTTCCTATTTACTAGAACTTTCCCTCAGGCCATGTTGTTTTTGCACAGTCACTCTGCTAACACTAACTCTGTCCTCCATCAGCCAGATTCCACTGTGTACTGTATCACGAATCCTTAGGGGTTGACTCCCAAACATGTCTAGTGTAACTAATTAATTACTAGAGTCACTACATTTTTAATAAGGGGAAGGAGAGAGCAAATGGATTATAGACCAGCCTTCGTCTTGCCTCGCTTCTCAGCCCTAACAGCTGTTCCCCTTTATGATCAGAAATAAGCAGATGCTCAGGTGTGCCTTACAGATGTACCTGTCTAGAGGGAGGGTGGAACAAACCCCAATTACTTAGGAATAGAGAAGCTTGCCAACAGAGAGGAATCGAGCCAAATCTGCCTGCATCCTG
The DNA here is from genome assembly GCF_016432865.1 of Antechinus flavipes. Lineage (NCBI taxonomy): Eukaryota > Metazoa > Chordata > Mammalia > Dasyuromorphia > Dasyuridae > Antechinus > Antechinus flavipes. Next base: position 292,096,895 of record NC_067402.1, on the reverse strand, counting down.
GTCATCATTTCTCCAAATGGACAAATGGCTCCTTCACCCCAAACCTGGGCTTTTCCCAGCTGCTAGTCCTGGAATACTACGTGTCAAAGATTGTTCCTTTGGTGGATCTTGGTCCCAATTCCCCCACCCCCTTCCAAACCAGCTCCAAGATGCAGGGCCTTAACTGCTGGACTATCATTCTTCTCTAGAGCCTGTCCACATCCAGTCATGTTCCTGTGAAGAGCAAAAGCAGCCTCTCCCGTCCTGGAGGTCTGACACTTGAGATTTTCTTCTTAAATACAAATGCCAGATCCCATGAGTTCTTGGCTAACCTGTAGAGCAGAGATGACCTGAATCAGAAGGAGCTGTCTGTCTTGATTTGGGTTCTCTGCCTTGTACAGATTCCCAGGATCTCACAAGTATTCAGAGGCAATGGCTAGAATGTGTCCCCAAACCCCTTCATTACATTTTGATAACGTGTGAGATTTTTTGAAAAATAGCACACGTTTAATTTCTATCAGCACTAAGAGTATTGTCTCCCTCTCTCTTGTGTGTGTCCCTATTCATTCCTCTTTTTCCCTATCTGTCCCCAATATCCATCCATCCATTATTTTGTTTCTCTCTTCCCTTTCTCATTCCTAGATAGCCACCTGTTATTTCCATTCATTCCATCTGGCCATTCCTCTGTTTACATCTGTCCATCCTTCTTGGGCTGCTGTTGAGCTTGTTCTCAAGTCTCTTATGCTCTGAGTCAGATGGGATGAAGGCTTCCATGCTGTGGCCCTTAGAAGGGGGGGATTTATGGGGTTTTGCTAGAGACTTGGGATATTAGAGGCTAAGGAAAGGGAGGGCTGGGTTGGGGACCAAGGTCTGTAGGAAGAGACGACAGTTGGCTGTGTATCTTCCTAAGAATTCAGAGATGGCTTGATCCTGTAACCTTCCACCAATATGCTAGACTGAAGGAAGTATAAGGAGACCTAACTTCTGCTTTTGGGGGCTCCATTACTAACATTCCTGCATTTGGGCAAATCCAATTTTATGGAATAGATTTGCAGTAGTAGTGAAAGGGCAAGGGAATACTACTGCTCTGTGTTGTGAAGCTTTCTTTGTATCTTTAGGGAACCCCCATTGTCCCGAGTGGGGGAAGCAAAAGCATACTCCTGGGCCCAGAAGCCAAATAAAACAACTTCAATCCCAAGAACAGAACCTCTTCTCATGTCTTTGTCCCTTCCCTGGGTGTCCCTAAGCCTGCCCCACCCTGGTCACCATCCTACGTGCTCCTCCAAGGGATTTTAGCACTGTCCCTATGAAATTCAGCAATGGATCTCCCAGTCTTAAGGGTGTGTTGGGGTCCTAAGTCATGATGACAACTCTTCCTTCTTTTCACCAACACAGTTCTCAGTCTCTGCTCCCCTTCCCCCACCTCTCCAGCAACTCAGAGGGTTCTCTCCCTTCTACATGGCTCTGAAATCCTGCCACACTGGATTGGAAGCTTTGAGCTCATCTTCCCTGGAACCTAAGAATGAGGGAGCTTCTATCTGGTCCCAGGGGAGCTTTTCCTTGAATTAAGCTATCAGCCATAATCTCTGCAAATGGGATACTAGGAGGTGTTGTCTCCTACACCTTGTACTGTTGAAACTTCTGCTGCTGCTAGAGACTCTTCCCTCCTGCTTCCTTCCCAAATAAGTCTTTCTTTCATTCCTTCTCCTGTGGCTTTAACTTTCAGGCGGGCTATGGCCCTGGGATCCCACAGGCCCTGACTTCATTTAGTTAGAAGGAGTAAGTTTGAGTTCCGTGGTGCCACTTGGGCTCACCTCCAGATTCTTGTCTGGACCCTCCAGCCTTCAGAATGGTGCCCATCCTCTAGCTATAGTGCATTCTCCTTTGCTCAGCTCTGGATATCTGGTCGATGGACTTGCAATTCTGGACTGCCCTGCTAGTTTGAGCAACCTCTTCCTCCCCATTCCTTCCCCCTGCCAGGTGACTCTCACAACATTTCTCAGTTTCATCTGGCCCCTAGGCCTTTTCCCTACCCCTCAGTGACCCTCCTGTGTCCTCCTCCAGAGTGTGGGGAGTCTTTCAGTCTCCCATCCTTGCCTCTGGCTTCTGGGTGCTTCTTGCCTAAGGACTCTTTCCTTTCAGACCTTGCAAGTGCAGATGCTGAGGTTCAGAGTCAGGAGAGCATGGCTAGCAAATGGAAAGGCACCAGCTGGCCAGTGAGTTGGAATGTTGCAGGTTCAAGGGCTCAGTGCTTGTGTGTCTGGGAAAGTTGGTTAGTTTTTCCTAAGCAGTGAGAATGTGAAGGGATGCTAGAAAAGCAGGGGGAGAACTGAAGCAAGAAGGGCAAGGAAGAAGCAGAGATGACACATGCATGCATTGGTTTTATGTATTTTACAAACAATTCCAGCCACCTTTCTGCCTGACCCTTGTTTTCAGCTCTCTATATGCAGATTGCCTTATCCTTACTCTCTCCCAGGAAGAGTCCCTTGCTGAAGGACTCTTCCATACTTTGAATCACTTTGCCCTTGACTCTTTGATATGTTTGGCACGAGGCCTCGGCACTTATGTTTCTGGGAAGATCGTCTACCTCTTCCCCAGCTGTGTAAAACAAAGCTTTTGTTTTGTTTTGTTTTGTTTTATTCTTCTTTTAAAAAAAAAAAAAAAAAAAAAAAAACAAAACCTCATTCCTGCACATATGCTCCCATCCTTCACTTGGGTTTGGGAGAACTATCTCTTGCCACTCCCCTTTTAGATGATGGAATATGCTATCTCCCCTCTCTTCAGGAGGCCGAATGCCAACTGATCCACTCCATAGCCTGGACAGAGTCCATCAGGAGAGGCTGGCCACTAGCCCTGCCCCCTTCCCATAACCTGACTGCCATTCAGGGCTTTGTCTTTGAGCAAAGCCATTCTCATCCTTCAGCATCCTGTCCTGCTGAAGTCTGGGACTTCCTGCTGGAGTTGGCCATGGGACAAGCTCTTCTGTCTTCAGAAACATTTGGTGACTTAAGGTGTCTGTCAGGGCTCCACACCTCTGGTCTGTTTTGTTGGTCCCATGGGTTGGGGATGCGCTCTAGGTTACCAAGTTGTCATGCCAATGGCCCACTGTCCCCTGAATCTATTGACTTTCCTTTTTTTTTTTTTTTTTTTTTTTTTTTTAAATGGATGCTCTGCTTCCTGTTATATCCCTTCCTTTCCTTGCCACTCCCAAGCTTGGCCTTCCCACGTAACAAAGAAAAACAATTAAATAAAACAATTCAACAAAATCACCCCAAACTAACAGCACATGCAACACTTAATATCCAGAAGACCCCTACTGCTAAAACAAAAGAAGATGCAATTTCTCATGTCTTCTTACAGAGCCTAGCTTGGTTGTTATAATTACAGTATTAAGATCTTTTTTTTTTTTTTTTGGTCATATTCCTTCTTTATATTGTTATCGTGATTGAATATACAGTTTTCCTGGTTCTGCTTACTGTACATTGCATCAGTTTGTATAAATCTATTTCACTGAATGAATCATATTATTTTTTTTTAATGGCACAATCATATTACATTTAAGTACCACAGTTTTATTTAGCCATTCCTCAGTTAATCAATGAACACCCATTTTGTTTTTAGAGTTTTTTTCCCTGCCACAATAAGTGCTGTGATTAACATTTTTATGTAAGTGGGATGTTTCTCTGTCTCACCCCCTGGGACTGCAAAAGGATCAAGTTACTCAAAGCCTCAATGTCCTTATCTGTGAATTATTTATATTACCTACCTTTCAAGAGTAGGTCTGTAAGATTTGAACCAAAAAATAAATGTACAGTTCTGTAAACTTTGAAGTAGCATTATTATTCTTTTCCCCAAAGAATAGCATGGGACACTTAGCCAAAAGTTCACTAAATCCAAGTATCCTGGATCCACAGCATCCTTTTGAATATACCCATCTAGTTCTGTTAACAAAGTCAGTGAGAAGTCCAGGCTGGATCTTGGTAAATCACTCCTTTTTTTGTTATATGCTCTAGCTATTTTTTTCTATCTATTAGAGAATTTTACTAGAAATGGACTTCATGTTCACTGACCTATGTTCACAATCTACTTTAAAAAAATTAATATGACATTTACCATCCTTCAGTCTTCTGTCTAGCCTTGGGAATATAACCCTCTACTGGCTCTTCAATGGTAGAGTTTACCACTCTTGAAATTGGTCTTATTAAGACTGCTTTACAGGTTTAACATTCGTCTTTTATTTACCTACCTTTGATTCTGTCTTCTGCACATCTTTTATTTTTTAAAATAAATTTGTGATTGGTATCTTATGGTTTCATATTACTTTCATTTCTCGAGGTTTCATATCCCACCTCCCTCCCAAAGACAGACCATCGCATATAACCCAAGAAGAATCACAACAAAAAAGGAAAAACCCAGTTCATCAATACTAACCAATTCATAGGAAAAATTTAACGTTATGAGCAGTGTTCCTTACCCAGAGCCTCCTGCCCCTGCAATGAAAGGAGGGAGTTATCATATCTCTTCTTTGGGGCCAGGCTCACTTCTGATAATTTCACATTGTCTTCTGTCAGTTGTTTTGTTTTTGTTGTTTGGATATTGTTCTTGACAAGATAACACTGCTGAAGTTGTTGTGTTATTTGTTTTCCTGGTGGTTCTTTCTTAATTATGCCTCTGTTCATCTATACTTTCCCATGCTGCTTAGTAGTCATTGTACTCCTCATTTCTTTGAGCACAATGATACTGGTAATATTCCTGTATGACATCTTGTTTAGCCCTTCTTCAATCGGGGACATTTACATGGTTTCCAGTTGTTTATGATTACAGAAAAGGTTGCTATAAATATTTCAGTATTGGGGGGCAGTTTCAATCAGTGATTTTCTTGAATAAATGCTTATCGGTACCATCTCCGGATCAAAGTGCATGGACAGGCTGGTTACTTTTTATGCATAATTTCAAATGGCTTTTCTAAAAGTTTGAAGCATGACTGCATTAGAGTGGCTGTCTTTCTACATTGATGGCAAGATTGACCACATCTTTGCCAGTTTGGCTTTGATGTAAAATGTTTGAATTGTTTTGGTTTATAGCTACCTTATTTATAACTATTTGGAACATTCTTTTAGAAGGTTGTTAATAATTTGCAATTTTTTGAAACCTATTTCTTATTATCTTTTGACTTCCACTGGGGAGTGGCTTTTGGACTTCACAATTTTCTTTTAAAAATGTCAAGGTCCCTGGTGAAATATCAGATACTTCAGACAATTCTTATTTCCCTTCTTCACCAGAATTATTTCCTTCTGTACCTTCATAATTTTATTCTTGAAAGTGCTCTATCCCAAATGGGCTGATTTTAGGTCATGGGATCTTCCTTTTCCTTTCCATCCTTTGACATCTGCTCTCCCCAAATATAGCATGCATGTCAGGCTAGAGCTAGCTTTCTTCACCAGGACAAATTTTAAGAGGGAGTAGTCACTTCTCTCTAAGATTACCAGCATGTCCACCGCAGCCAGTAATTCCTCCTTGTTTGTGAGGATCAGATTCAGAACAAAAGTTCCCATTATTGGTTCCTCTACATTTTGAAGGAAGAAATGATCATTCAGTTAAACCAAGAATTCTTCCAGATTTGGGCTTCCAAGTTTTCCTTTCTAGTGTTTTGGCCATCTTAGTTGTGCTTGAAGATTTTACAGAGTCTCAGCATCACAGATTTTGATGGTTGGAAGGGACCCTAACAACCATCTAATTCAAACCCAGACAGAAAAAGAACCCTCTTTATCACACGTCCAGATGGTTCTCTAGCCTTTATTTGAAGACCTCAGAAAAGAGGGATCTGCTGCCTCCCTTGGGCCCATTCCATCTGGGGACAGCTCTCATTGTTAGGATGTTTTTCTTGACGTCAAGACTTAATTGGACTCTTTGTAATTTCCTCCCATTGTCCCTGGTTCTTCCCTCTGGGGCCAAACAGAACAAAACTAATCTATCCTCCACATGACAGCCGTCCAAATATTTGAGTACAACTATCATATCCTCCCTTCATTCCTCTTTTTAGGCAAAACAACCCTGTTTCCTTTATATGTCAAGGTCCTTCACTCCCCTGGTTGCCCTCTTCTGGACACCCTCCAGATTATCACTGTCCTTAATAGGTGATGCCCAGAACTGCACACAATACTCCAGATGACCTCTCTGTTCCTGGAAGCTCCACATTCTAGAGCTGCCAAAAGCACCTTTTTTTGTTGGCTTGGCAGTGCCATATCCCCCTGATGAGTCATATCAATCTTGCAGTCCATACAAAGCCCTAGATCCTTGAGAGACCAAATGCTGTGCCTCCAGAATGCTCTCCTTGTGAAGCTGGGCGTGTTCCATACCCAAATGCAGATCTTTACATTCATTTCTACTGAATTTTATTTTGTTAGATCCAGTCCAAGGCTTGAGCCTTTTAAGAGCTTCTAGCATTGGCATCCAAGGTACTAGTAGCCCATGTTGGCTTGGTACCACCAGCCAATTTAGTGAGCGTCTCCTTGTTCTTTTTTATGCAAGTCACTGTTACATGCTCCAAATAGCCCAGGACCCATCCCTAATCCCTGAGGACACCCTATGAGGTACCTTCTGCCATGTTGATATTAAGCCATCGATGACTACTTTTGGAATACATCCAACCAGTTCTGAATTTATCTAATTGTAGGATTGTCTAGGCTACTTTTTTCCATTTTCACAGGAATAAGATGTAATGTTTTATTAAAAACTTGGCTACAATTTAGGTACATGTTATCTGTAGCCTTCTCTTTCTCAACTAGTTTAGTAATACTGTCTAAAAAAGGAGATGAGTTTAGGCTGGCAGGAGCTGTTTTTGATGAAGCCCCATTGGCTCTTGGTCATTATCTCTGCTGTCTTTTTGAGATGTTCATCAGCTATCTCTTTTAATGATGAGTTCTAGAATATGGATAAGGAGGTGTGTTCATTGGATTTTTCTTTTATCACACACACACACACACATACACACACACATATTCACTCATACACATAGGTTCCTTTGCCTGGGTTCTTGTGGGATGCAGCAGAAACAGGCTGTAACTTCTTTTCTTTTTAATTATTTTTTCATTGTCAAACCATTCTTTTAATTGAAACTTTTTATTTTCAAAATATATGCAAGGATAATTTTTCAACATTGACCCTTGTAAAATCTTGTGTTCCAATTTTCCCCCTCCCTTTCCCCACTCCCTCCTCTAGATGGCAAGTAATCCAATAAATGTTAAACATGGTAAAATATATATGTAAATTGAATATAGGCATACATATTTACACAATTATCTTGCTGCACAAGAAAAATATGATCAAGAAGGAAGAAAAATGAGAAAGAAAATAGAATTCAAGCAAACAACAACAAAAAGAGCTATGTAGTGATCCACACTCAGTTCCCACAGTTCTCTCTCTGGCTGCAGATGGCTCTCATCATCACAAGATCATTGGAACTGGCCTGAATCATCTCATTGTTGAGAAGAGCCATGCCCATCAGAATTGATCATATAATGTTGTTTGTTGCCATGTACCATGATCTGGTTCTTCTCATTTCACTCAGCATCAGTTCCTGTAAGTCTCTTCAGATTTTTCTGAAATCCTGCCAATCCTTTCTTATAGAACAATAATATTCCATTACATCCATATACCATAACTCATTCAGCCATTCTCCAATTGATGGGCATTCACTCAGTTTCCAGTTTTTTGCCACTACAAACAGGGTTGCCACAAACATTTTGGCACATGTGGGTCCTTTTCCCTTCTTTAAGATTTCTTTGGGATATAAGCCCAGTGGGAACACTGCTGGATCAGAGGGTATGCCCAGTTTGATCAGACTGTAAGTTCTTTGAGGAGGTTGGCATAGCACTGTGTTGTGTGAGGCACCCCTTTACTAGAGGTCCTCTATCATAGGTGGAGTCATCACATATCAGGGACGCTGTAGAAGACATTTTTGTTTAAGTTGGACTGGATTTCCTGGGCTGTTTTTTTGGCTCTGAGATAGTGTGATTCTGGCAAACCTATGCATGCTCTAATGCAGGCTTGTCTGATTGAGAGTGGGGAACAATAATGGGACACATGAGAAGTCAAACAGAAACCAGATTGGGGCTAGACTTCTGATCTCATTGGTACTGGGAAATCCCAGCTGGGGAAACTCTCTTTACCAATAAAGGTCAGTTCAACTCAAAGAGTGTTGCTTAGAGCACTTATGAATTCAGTGACTTGTCCATAGTCAAATGGAATGAGCCAGTAAATGTCAGAGATAAGATCTCAACTTACTGGCTTTGACCCACCTAACTCTCCACTTTGCCACACCGCACCTCCAAAGTAATAAAGTATTTAAATGGAGGTACAGGATGGTGATGGAAGGAATTCCATGAGGAAGGATCTCAGGATCCTTCAATTTAAAATATAGTTTGGTAAATGTATTTCAGCTCGGTTTCCTTGGTAATCCTGTGTATTTTATGATTTTTAAAAGCAGGGGCTCAATACTTCACCCGTTTCAAAGGGTCCATGAAACAAGAAGCCATGCCTTATATGGTGGAGGGAAAGCTGCATGCTAGGTACTTAAGGCAGGTTTTGAGGAGGCCTTGGTTGCTATACAGGATATGTAGGCTTTGGAAAAGGGGACCTAATGGAGACAAAAATGTAAGAGTTGAAGCCATTTGGGTAAATCCTACCATTTTCAGATGGGGAAACAGACAAATGGTGAAGGAACAGAAGGAGATACAATGGAGAGTCATATGAGGAAGGGGTATGTGAGAACCAATAAGAATAGTGGCTAGTTTGAACTGTAGCAGTGAAATATAAGACTAAGCAAGGGAGACAGGTGGAGGCCAGCAATGGGGAGCTATTGAAGGACTTTGGAAAGGAGACTACCTGATTGGTGACTGCAGGAGGGATGGGATGTGGGGAGACTGGAAGCAAAGACCCTTGGGAAGAGGTTTTATGGCTGTCCATTGAGGAGCAGATGAAGGATTAGATTGAGGTGGGATTGAACAAAGACATTTTAAAGGATGGTTCAATAGGATTTGGTGATAGAGGTGATAGGGGATGGGGAGGGACAAGGAAGAGAGATAGCTTGAGATTTTTTAACATCTAGAGACTTGTGGTGCCATTTATAAAGAGAGGGAGGGCAGGAAGGCAATGAGCTGTTTAGCCAGGGCCCTGAGGATTGGACATTTGTTTAGATGTGTACTAGTGCCCATACTGTCTTTCCTAGCTATCCAACAACTGTCATAAATTTATCCCTAGACTTGCTCATCATCCTTTCATCCACCTCAAGATTATCAATGTCCTTATGCCCAATGGCCTTAATTATGTCATTCACTAAGTCGCCACTATGGATGATTTCATTCCTGCACACGTTCTAGATCCTTTGAGATCCTTCTAGATTCAGCCTTCCCCTTCCATCTTGGGATGGGGTCTCACACCAGCATAATTGTTCTTCTCCAAGCCCTTATATTCGCCTGCTGTTTGCTAGGCAAGAGAAAAACAAAAACAAGAAAGAAAACGATATCTGCTTGTCTTCAATAGGAATTAGTCTATGAAGTGACGTTGGTGTTTACTGATAAATAAATATAAAATTGACACGAAGTAATGCATTATTATTGTTCTTGTGGGGGAAGGGGAGGAGAGTTCTAATCTGGAGAAGTTGGTGCTTGAGTTGAGCCTTAAATGGAGGCAGGGATTCTAAGATATGGAAGTTAGGAGAGAGAGCATTTCAGGCAGAGGGGCAGAACCTATGCATAGGTCCAGGAGATAAAACGTTTTGAATGGAGAGTGAGAGTGAGAGTGAGGGGGGAATAAAGGAAACTGAAGCTGGAGAGATGGATTGAAGGCAAGCAGAGAAGTTTGTAATATATTTTAGAAATAATGGGGAACCAATGGGGCTTCTGGAACAGGGTGACCCAGTCAAATACCTCATTTATGAATATTCAGTTAGTTACTATTTAGAGAACTGAAAGAGAGGAGGGAAGAGATTCGAGGCAGAAAAAGTCACTAAGGAGTGGTCCAGGAGAGAGGTCCAAGGGAGAGAAGAGGAGGGACTGAATGTGGGCAGTGGCTGTGTTGGTGATGAAAACAAAATTGCCAATACTTAGCAGTTGCTAAGTATTGCATCTAGGGATGGGGTCGAGGATGACTGAGGCTAGGTGACTGGAAGGATGATTGGTACCCTAGGATGTATTCAGGCCTAGGAACATTAAGGGAAGGGTCAGGAAGAATTCTGCTTTGAACATAGGGAGTCTTGACATGTCTTTGGGACATCTGGGTGGAATCCACAGGTAGGTAGACATGGAAAACTGTAGTTCAGTAGAGAGGCTAGTCCTAGATGTATGATCTGGGAGTTAGTAGCAAACTGTTGAATCCATGAGAATTGATTGGGGCACTATCAGAGTGTAGCGTGAGAAAAAAAGACAGTCCAGGACAGGACCTTGGAATATACCCATTGTTATGACTAATGAGCTGGCAAAGGAGACTGAGAATGAGTGATCAGAGAGGTAGGAAGATCTTTGGGAGAGAACAGTCATGAAAACCCTAAGTGAAGGTTGTGTCTAGAACAGTGATAAATAATGTCCTCAGCTCATGTAGGATAAGAAGTGAGACAAAGCTCTTGAATTTGAATTAAGAACTGGATGCTGATCTTGGAAATAACATTTTCCATCAATTAATGGCATCAAAGTCAAGATTCAAAATGGTGGAGAAAGGATGGCAAAGTTCTTGATGCAAACACGAAAGTTAGAAAAGGAGGCACCCAGAGAGATTATAGGGCAAGGTTTCTTATTTTTTTATTATATATATTTTTATTAAAATAATTTTCTTAGTAGTATTTTATTTTTTTCCAATTACATGTGGAGCTAATTTTCAATATTCATTGAGTTCCCTACTCCCTGCTCCATACCCCATATGGCAAGGATTCTTAATCTGGGGTCCAAAGATTTCTAAGGAGCTCCCTGGATAGATTTTAGGAGGTCCATGGAAGTCTGTGGGGAAAAAATGACATTTTAATTTTACCAACTTCTAATTGAAATTCAGCATTTCTTTCAATTATTTCAAAACATGATTCAAAACACATGCTTCAGACTGCCAAAGAGGTTTACAAAACAGTTAAGAACCCTTTTAGATAAGAGAACCTAGGATGGAGCCCTCGGTGAGACCCTTAATTAGAAAATTTGTTGAGGATAAAGATCCAGCAAAAGAGATTTAAGGAGAACAGAGAGCCATATGTCATCAAAGTCCAGAGCAGAGAGACTAGCCAGGAGAGGCTGGTCAGCAGCACAGAGGTCAAGAAGGACGCGGACTGGGAACAGACCATCTGGTTTGGCAAATGAGACTGGTGGTAATTTTGGAAGGAGCAGTTTCATTTGAGTAATGAGGTCAAGAAGCCAGATTTCAGAGGGTTTGGAAGAGGGAGAAATGAGGAAATGAGGGCCAAGGGTATACCCAGTTTTGTCAAGGAATTTGTGCCTAGAACATAGTAAGCATATAGTAAATATTTATTGATTGAATTTGGTGGAAAGACGAGGAAAGATAGTGTGAGATGTGTTTGTTTCTCAGGGTCCAACTTCCTTTCCACCAATAATCTTTCCTTTTTGACTGTCCTCTTCCTCTCTGCTGAACTTCTCCGTTTCCTTTTGACCTAGTGATGGTAGGAATTTGAATCCATCTGGTTTCCTCAACCTCTCTTTTTAGACAGTGTCAAGAAAAGACTCTTACATTCATGCCAGTTGCACAAGAGCCTCCACCTCCTGGCAAAGGACAGGGAGGGTCAAGGAGGATGTTATTCCACCTGGTCCCCTGGTTGGTTGCCTTTCTTGGCAAAGTGCCCCATTTCCCAAGGGGACTGTTTCTCTTGTCAACACCATTCCCTGTTCTTTGTTCCAGAACGTCTGTCTCATGGGTAAGGGAGAGTGATCAGGAATTCCTTTCTGGAACATGAGGATAGATTTAGAAATAGGAACTGTTAGAGGTCATCTAGTCCATGGCTTCTTTAACTTTTTCTTCTTGACCCCTTTTCACTGCCAAAATTTTTACATGACCCTGGATATGTAAATATATAAAAGGGATATATAATTCAGATATTTACTACTAATAAATCATTTTACAACCCCATATTTAGTTAGGAGACCCCATATGGATCATGAACCAATCTAAGAAGCAGGGATCTAATGCAATCCCCTTATTGTATTGATGAGGAGGTTATGTGACTAGAAGGTCATATGGGTGATAAATATTAAAGCTGGTTCTTGAACACAGGCCTTCTGAGTCCAAATGAGATCACATCAAGAAACTTGATTTACGGTAGCTTCCTAGTTTTGCTAATTATTTTTATTTGCCAGGTGCCAACTCTTCACTCTTTTTATTTTGGCTGATGGATCAAAAGTATGGTCAATGTCCTTTTTCAATCTCAGTGCCCTAGAATAAACCCCAGTTGCCCTATCCTAAGTAGAGGCTTGCGATTCTGATTCTGCTGCTTACACCTCCTCTCTTTTTTGCCCCAAGATTTGGACAAGTCATTTTCATTCTAGGTCTTAGTTTCCTTGCCTGGAAAATGTAGGCGTTGAACTAGATAATTTCTCAGGTCCTTGACTGCTCTATATCTGATGATTTAGTGATGCAGACAAGGAACAGTCAAGATGACTTGGACATAGAAGTTACTGGCAGATAATAGGGGGAAGTTGGATGGCTCAGTGGATAGAGTCCTGGAGTCAGGAACACCTGTATTCAAAAATGGCCACAGACATTCAAGTCACTTCGCCCTCTTTGCCTCAGTTTCCTCATCTGTAAAATAAGCTGAAGAAAGAAATGATTCCATTCCATTGTCCTTGCCAAGAGAAGCCCAAATGGGGTCACAGAGAGGAAAGACATGATGGAGAGGAGTTTTCAGGAGTCAGAGAGTTGAAGGCAGGAGAGAAGGGCTGTAAGGGAGCAAGTATCAATGATGGGGTAGAAGTAAAGTCCCCTGGTCCTTCGACAGGAGCTTTCCAGACTGAGGAGGGTGTGGGGCCGATGAATTCCAGCGATTATCCATCCATCCCGACTGGAACACTCGACCCCCTAGCCCACCTCTCCATCAGAGTAGTGCAGAGCACTGGGGGGACGGAGGGAGGTAGCCAGCCACTCCCCAGTTTGCTCTGCTCAGATCCATGAATGCTGATCTCAAACTCTCCCTGGGCCCATCAGTCCACTTTGTCCAGGGCCCAGGCCCGGCTCCCTGGGCTCGTGTGTTGTCCGTTTGTTGGGGCATGTGCCGTGTCCAGGCATGGGCTGTGATTGGGCGGGCGAGGGGCTGGGAGGGGGGGCCATGTCTGGCCACCGGGCTAACACTCTCTCATTGCTTTCTTCTTGCCCCATCTGCATGTGGCTGCTCTGTCTAGATGGGCGGTGGGTCCCGAGCGCCGGCTGTGTAAGTGAGCATGCCCCATCCCATGCCTCTCACCATTCCACGCGGGCCGGGCCGGGGGCGGCCAGGGGGCCAGGCAGGCGAGCTTGGGGTTGGTGGCGCAGGTGGAGCTGCATGAGGCTTGGATCGCTGAGCTTGGTCGTTGCGTGAGCTGCCTCACCTCTCTGCTTTTGGCCTCTGGGGGCCGCTGGGCGGGCTGGCCTTGGGGGCGGATCTATTCTGCGGAAAGGCCCGGAAGTGAGGCGGCTGCTGTCCAGTACGCCCAGTCTGAATATGCGTCTGGCATGGGCACTAATGCAGCCGCGTTTGCTGTCTTTGTCTGCTGCACTTCAATCCCACCTGATCCAACTCCCCCTCGTCCCCGTAGGAAGGCAGGTGGGGAGGGAGGGGAGTCGAGAGTTCCAGGGACTACGGTCCTGGGAGTACGTAGGGGATTAGTGTCCTTGGAGCTCTCTGGCCTGGGGGGATGGGGGAAAGGGATCCGAGAGGATGGACGTAGACCTCCGGGTTCTTGGGGACCGCTGGCTTTGGAGAGTCAGTGCCTGAGGGGCGTCGTTGTCCCCGGGAAATCATGAGCAGGAGTGGAAAGAGAGGAGGGTCAAGCGTTCAGAGATCTGCCCAGAAGCCTGGGGTTCAGGAAGTTATCTTTAGATGCTGTTTGTCCTTCTACCCAAAGGCCACGGGGGAGGAGGGAGAGACGCAGGACTCTCTCTCCCGCCCGACACCGTTAGGCCTGAGTAGCATGGAGGACAGGGCCACGAGAGGAGCCGGCTGGCCCCCAGCCCCTCAGCCTTGGTCTCTGGAGGCCCCCTCCTCCTGTCTTCCTCTGACCCTAGCCTCCCCAGGTTCCTGGGGTCTCGGTGCGGCTCCTTCCTTCCCGCTATCCCCCCCACCCCACCCCCGGCCCAGCCTTGGTCCTTGGCCTTGACCCCTCTCCTCCCCCGCAGGCTCTTCAGCAGCCTCGGCGAGCTGAGCTCCATCTCGCAGCAGCCGTCGCCCCAGCCCCAGCAGCAACAGCGCAGCGGCGTGGGGCCCCCGGGGCCCGGGGCCTCGTACACCGTCCGGCCCGGCAGCCGCTATCCCGTGGCCCGCCGGACGCCGAGCCCCGTGAAACCGGCGTCGCTGGAGCGCGTCGAGGGGCTGGGCGCAGGTCCCGGGGGCGGCGTGGGGCGGCCCTTCGGCCTCACTCCACCAACCATCCTCAAGTCGTCCAGCCTTTCTATCCCCCACGAGCCCAAAGAGGTGCGCTTCGTGGTGCGCAGCGTCAGCGCGCGAAGCCGCTCGCCATCTCCTTCGCCCACGCCGGCCCCCGGACCCCCGGGGCCTGGGCCCGGGCCCGGACCGGGCTTGGGAGCCGCCCCGGGCCCCGCCCGCCCCTTCCAACAGAAGCCGCTGCAGCTCTGGACCAAGTTCGACGTGGGCGACTGGCTGGACAGCATCCACCTGGGCGAGCATCGGGACCGCTTCGAGGACCACGAGATCGAGGGCGCGCACCTGCCCGCGCTCACCAAGGACGACTTCGTGGAGCTGGGCGTGACGCGCGTGGGCCACCGAATGAACATCGAGCGTGCCCTCAAGGCGCTGGCCGACAGCTGACCGCGCGCCCCCGGCCCCGCCCACCCCGCCGGGCGCCCTGCCGGCAGGGCCCCCGCCCGCCCCGCGCCGTGGGCCTACCCCTCCGCGTGACGCGAGCTGGGTCCCTCCTCCGCGGGGGCACGCGGGCTGGCCTCTCCGCGGACAGGCCCGCCTGGTCCCCGCCGCGCCACTCCACCAGACGTCGGTCGGGCCCCACCCCTCTCTTTCCCCGGAGCCCCCGCCCACGCCCGTCCGCCTTTTCTCCCAGTGCCCACCCCAGTATCCCCCAAGCCCGCGTCGCGGCCCCGGGGCCGGAATGTTGCATGAATCGTCCTGTTTGCCGTTGCTCGGAGAGTCGCCCTGTACATTGCTTATCGCCCCCGTCCCCCTGCCCTGCCCCCTCTCCCCCAGCACGTGGTCCTGAAGGGCGGGGCGGGGCGGCCCGGCATGCGGGGGCCGGGCGGGGCTGAGCAGGGCCCCCCTCCCCCCGGGTTTGCATATTTTTAATCTGCTCTATATTTGGAAGGAGAAAAGGAACAAGCGTCTCTGTCCCGCCCCCACCCCCGGCCCGGCCCGACCCGGCCCGGTCCGGTTCGGCTCTACTCAGTTTAGCCGCGTCGGGCCGAGCGGGGTCCGCCGGAACCGGGTGCGCCGGGCCCGCGGCCGCCACGTCTTCCACCTCCCAGCGCCTTGCGGGGCCCGGCCTCACTGCCACCCGCCCCCGCGGCCCCGGCCCGGCCCGGCCCGGCGCGGAGGAGGGGGGGCCGGGTCCGCTCCAGCTGGTCTGGGCTCCGCCAACGCCCCCCCGCCCCCCCGCTGAGCTGGTCCCGGCGCGCCGCCTCCCCTCCCCCCCTTCAGGTGCTGCAGGAAAGGACGAGTGAGGCCTCGCGCCCTCCGATCCTGCTCCGCCCCCAGCACACGAGGGGCCGCGGCTGGCTTGGGAGACAATAGCCAATAAGGGGGGCAGCGAGGACCCCCGCCCTCCCCCGTCCCATCTCGGGGTCCCTACTCCAAGCCCCGCCTCTCGGTCGCGTTTCACCGTCTCTGCCCGCGTCTCCCCCAAGGGGCCTCTCCTCCGGATTCAGCGGTCACCAGAGGAGGGGGTCTCCCCCGGCCCCCCATGCAGCTGCCAGTGTCTGGGATCCCCAAAGAGGCCCTCCTCCCTCCCCCATTCCACCCCTGCCTCGGGGGAGATTGTACGTGAAGCCGCGAGGCTGTGCGCAAGTGTGCCAAGGGGGTGGGGGTGGGGTCGGCGGGCGTGGGCATGCAGTAAGCGATCAGGGCTGAGTGGGCACCGAGCCTCCCGTCGGTGACCCAGACCGTGTGCGACTGTCCGGGAAACGTGGGGCTGTGGAGGTGCGTGTGCGTGCTTGCGTGCGTGTGCCTGTGAGAGAATGTACCTGTGTGAGAGACCGGCCGGCTGTTTGGGCCTGGGAGCGAGTGCCCACGGGAAGTGGGCAGGGCCGGAGGGGGCCGCGCTAGTGGCAGGCCGGGCCCGGACCTCCGGGCCCACTGCCCGAGTGTCCGAGAACGAGCGTGTGCGCACAGGCTTGGCCCCCTCGCCGAGGGCCTGCCCGGTTCCTCCCAAGCTCGGGGAGGAATCTGGGGGCAGGGAGGAGAGATGGTTTTGTTTATCGGATTCATCTTCCTCAGCCTGGGGAGGCCCAGCCCGAGCAGCTCTTGCACCTCGGGAGGGGTCTACCGGTGACCCCTCCCCTCGGAGCGACCTCCCATCAGCTCCTAACAGAGTCCCAGGTCGGGGGCGGGGAGGGGGGAGAGACCTCGGAGCTCTGGCTCCCCCAACCTTTTGCCTCGGCTCAGGGGAGGGTGCTGGGAATCTCGGGGGCTGTTTTCATCTTGAGATGCCCCTCCCCCCTCCTCTCGGCCCGTTCCTTTCCCCCCTCCCCCACGGCCCCTTTACTGTGACTTCTAATGCTCAGCAATGACCTTTGGGGTCTGTGGGGTGGGAGGGGCGCCCTCTTGGACCTGTTTTTAAATCTGGGGGTTGGGGTCTGGACTAAGCTCCGTCCATGTCACTCACAAGGTTCTGTTTGTATTTCTAACTTTTTTTTTTTTTAATAAAAGAAAATAGAAAATTTCACACCCTAGGGACCTGGCACGCAGGTCTGTGCTGAGGTTGTTCTGGGTGTCTATACACACACACACATACATGCACACTGTTCTGCCCTTCACTCACCCCTCATCCCCTCCACTCTCACCAGCTCTCCCCACACACTGTTCTGCCCGCCTCTCACCCCGCCCCACAGTGATCCAGCCACAGACAGTTACAATCATAGAACCGCGCAGTAATACAACCCGACGCCACATTAAGGCACGTGTATGGCCTCCGGCCCAGGAGTCACAAAAGTCTTACAGAGTCTCACAGGGTTTCTCACAGTCTCACCCAGTCTCTGTTCCCTCCATCCAGTCTCACCCACATGCACACACACATGCACATGCATACATACACACATGCACACACACCTGTGGGTTTTTGGTTCCATTCCGTTTTGGGTTTTTAACTTGACAGGGTCAGTTCAGTTTCACCCCCGTCTTTTGTATGGAGTTCAGTGGGGAGATTTCTCCTCCCCTCTCCAGCCCCGGGGCCTCCTGACCCTGACGTTGTGATACACCCCACAGAGATCTATGTTTCTTATATTATTATTAATTATTATATTATTATTATGTAATAAATTTATAAGAAACGAGATGGTTTCAATTGCCTTTGTAAGGGGAAATCGGGAACCTCTCTGAGGGTGAAGTTGCAGAACAGTGGGGGTAAAGGAGGGATCCAAGCTGAGAACTTGTCCTGAACCAGGCCCTGGCTTCCTACAAGGCAAGAACATGAAGTCAAAGAAACACTGCCTTCCATTTAGGGTCTTTAATACTACTGGATATGGGGCACATACACACATACATAAACATACTAAATACATGAAAATTGAGAAGGAAAGAGGAAAACAGGCAAAGAATATCTGCCAAGTTCAAGAACTACTGACAGAAACGAGACAAAGTAGAAAGAATTACTGCTGAGATAATTTAGAAATACCCACGAGACAATCCTAGATGCCCATGGTCCCTGATGTCTAATCACTAATGCACTAACTATAAGCAAGGAGCAAGATTCTATTGTAAGGAGGTAGGTTGGATGTCTGAGAGATCCCACAAATATGGATTAGTCTGGGTCTGGTGAAAGGGCAGAAGGACCCAGGAGACAAGATCCTGGAAACCCATGGTCCCCAATGTCTATTCACAAATGCACCAAGTAGAGGCAACAAGCAAGGTTCATTAGAGGTTCTATTGCAAGGAGGTAGGTTGGATGTCTGAGGCATCCCAGAAACATGGATGAGACCAGATTGGTGAAGGGGCAGAACTCATTCAACAGGGACAGGAGAGATGGAACAGGTTAAGACTGCATCATAAGAAATGATGAAAAAGATGGCTTCAAAGAAACCTCTACAAACTGATGCACAAAACCGAGAAAACATTTCATCTGGCTATAATATATTAAAGGAAAGCATCTGGGCAAGATGCCAGAATTCTACCAATTCCAAGCCTACTCTCAATTCCAGAGGACCAATGATAAATCAGGCTTCTCATGTCTGCTTTAGCAAAAAAGTCACAGAGATGTACAAGCTTAGACATATAGTCAGTCAACCAACGTTTATGAAGTGTTAAGCCTCGGGGATACACATAAATGCTAAAGGAGAAGTGGGAGAGGAGAATGCTATTATTTTCCAGTTCTCCCAATGAAAGTACACTCATGAAAAGATGCAGGGGCCAATGTGGGAAGCATCTTTGGTCAAGATCAATAGTGGGACAGATTGTTTTGTCATCTGAGTAGTTGAAGAGTGGTAGGAGCATATATTCGAATGGGAAAAACATGTCAATACCTAGATACAAAATATAGACAGAGTAAATAGAAAATCATTTCAGAGGTGGGTTGTTTGTGCTTCATTCTCGAAGAGGACCATGACAGCAGGAAGGGGATTCCATGACATGCAAATGAATTTAAGGGATTTAAGGGAGGGAGGGCTGTTCAAGGTCTCCGAACTCATGTTCTTCTCCAGAGCCACATGGAGCCAGTGGCAAGATATAAATCGGACGACTAGAGATAACACTGGATATCTTAGAGATAGAGGGAGAAGATGGAATAATTGAGAAAACAACAGACTGCTGCGGCTGGGTGGAGGGTGTGTAGAGGGGACTTTTGGGAAGAACTATGGGAATCCGCTTTGCTGACCATTACTTTCAGATACAGGTCAGATAGTCACCCTTTTCTCTTTATGCAAATATTTCTGGTCAGCTGGTAGGGTGTGATGAGTAGTGTGAGTGTTTTGGGAACTTTAATTAAATCTGAAATGCTCTAACCCCATCACTCTAGGCAACTGGACCTTCTTATGGCCTTAGGTAACCAGGAAGAGATGTCAAATAAGCTCCCAGTTGGGAGCTCCCAGGAACTTGCCTCATAGGAAGGGCAGTTCAAATCAAGCAAGAGTGTCATCTTTTAGGAACAGGAATAAAATCTCTTTTCCTCCCCCCAAAGGCAACTGGAATTAAGTGGCTTGCCTAGGATCACACAGCTAGTAAGTGTTAAGTGTCTGAGGCCAGATTTGAACCCAGGTCTTCCTGACCCCAGGGCTGGCGCTCTATCCACTGAGCCACCTAGCTGTCCCAGTGTCATCTTTTAAGGAAAAACTAGTCTTGTCCATGTGGGCTGGGGGTGGGGAGAACTCTGGGAGATATCAATCAGTCTTGGTACATTTCATCCCAATGGTGACAAGTTCCCAGCACTCTTCAAGTCAAGTAATCATATACAAGGACTGCTGTGGGCTTCATATCGACTTAGTTCTATTCAATCATTCATTTATTCATTCATTCACTTATTTATTCATTTGTTTGTTTTAGTTTTTTACTTACAAGACATATGCATGGGTAATTTTTCAGCATTGACCCATGCAAAACCTTCTGTTCCAATTTTTCCCCTCCTTCCCCCCCACCTCCTCCACAAGATGGCAGGTAGACCAATACATGTTAAATAAGTTAAAGTATACGTTAAATACAATATATGTATACATATTTATGCAGTTATCTTGCTGCACAAGAAAAACCCGATTTAGAAATAAGGTAAAAATAATCTGAGATGGAAAACAAAAATGCAAGCAGACAATAACAGAAGGCATGGAAATGCTATATTGTGGTCCACACTCTTTCCCCATAGTTCTTTCACAGGATGTAGCTGGTTCTCTTCATTACTGAACAATTGGAACTGATTTGGTTCATCTCATTTTTGAAGAGAGCCACTTGACTTAATTTTAAAATGCAATGTTATCTATGGTTTATTGTATTTTATTTATTTTGCTAAATATTTCCCAATTATATCTTAATCAGGTTCTATCCCTGAGGCCCCATATTTGAACAGCCCTATTCTAGAGACCCTTTCATCATGTAAATGCTTTTAGGACATTTAGGCAGCTAGCGGCACCATAATGCATAGAGCATTCTGCCTGGAGTTAGGAAGACTCATCTTCCTGAGTTCAAATGTGGCTTCAGATACGAACTATGTGACCCTTTTTGACTCAGTTTCCTCTCTGGAAAATAAGCAACCACTCTAGTAGCTTTGTGAAGAAAACTCCAAATGGAGCCATAAAGATCTGGGAGAAATTGGCAGACAGATCATTGTTGAATCCATGGGAATTGATCTCAGTATGAGAATATACAAGGAGAAAAGTAGAAGGCCCAGGGACTGAAAAATGACCGAACAATTACACTAATAACAAAGGGCATTTGCTAGACAATCCTCCTGGCACAGGCAATGCTAAGGAGATAAAGAAAAAGAAAAAAAATTACGGGTACCATTCATCCCAGGAGTCACCAAAATTAAAAAGAAAAATGCAAAGGGCAAATGTGCCAAATTTAGGTTTTTCTTTCTCCCTTAGAAGGCTTAAATCTCAGATCTTGCCAATTGGGTTCATATGATAGGTGGTGCTGAGAATTCCCCATTCACATTGGGTCTCCTGATGGTGATAGGGGAGCCTGTGCAGGGCCACCACATAAGTGAGCCTCTCCTGCCACAACAATTACTTCTTCAGTACCTGTTGTCTGTAGTAAAGTGTCTAAAAGATCATATAAGTCTCACACACAAGTTATCCTGGATTCTAAGCTGATATTGAGGCTTTCCCTGGACCTCCTTTCAGTACTTCCTGTATCACCAACCCAAACCTCCACCTCCTTTGGAATCACATTAGAGGTAGAATGCAATGCCCCATTTTTGCCCCCTTGGGAGCTTATGTGGAGAATCCAGTGGGAAATTCTTTCTTTGGGGTCCACCCTGAGCCTCAGAATTATAACATAAAGTCAGCAGGAGCTCACAGGTAACAGGCTCATTGCCTGCTGGCAAAATTCTAGCAGAAGCAGATTAAACTGTAATTAGAAAATGTTTAACAAAATAAATCAAAATATGATGCAACATCATAGTGTTGATGCTAGTTTTCCAGGGGAGTATGGAATTCAAAGCTTCTTTCTTCCAAGTAAATGCTCATTTACTATAGGAAGAGTTTCCCTCCTGGGCTGTTCCTCCAAACATTTTCTGGGAAAGGGTTTTCCAATCCATCTTAGAGGACAAAAGGAAACCCCATGTAATTTCTCCAGAGCTCCTGTAATGGGCAAGGATCTTATGACCTACATCACTAAGTCCAGGAAGGGAGAAGCAAGGGCATTGAGGGTCTGTTGGCCCTATGTCCAGAAGTCACAAATTACATGTGACTGTTTGGAGAGTTTTGAAGGTTTATACCTTGTTGCTGATCTTGAATCTAATTTGGATGAGTCCCACCATCTGCTGTCTATCTTTGTCTTACTCAGGTGCTGCTGAATGGAATTGGAGAAAATCATGGAACTATGCTGACTGGGTAAACTACAAGTTTATGTTACACAATATACAGTATTCCATGATGGGCTCCCCCCCTCTTTTAAGCTTCCTTTTGGGTATTATCTTCTCCCTTTAGGCAGTAAGCTTCTTAAAAAATTTTTTTTATTATAGCTTTTTACAAAACATATCCACGGGTAATTTTTCAACATTGACCCTTGCAAACACTTTTGTTCCAACTTTTCCCCTCCTTCTCCCCATTCCCTCTCCTAGATGGCAAATAGTCCAATACATGTTAAATATGTTAAAGTTATATATATATATATATATATAACATATATATGTTAAATCCAATATATATATACATATTTATATAGTTATCTTGCTGCACAAGAAAAATTGGATCTAGAAAGAAAGAAAAAAAAACAGTCAGTAATCTTCTTGAGGCAGGGACTTTCTTATATTTGTATCCCCTAAATTATAGCACAATACCTGGCACCTAGTAAGCGCTTAATAAGTGTTTATTGATTGGCTGATTAAACTATAAAGTAAATAGCTATTTGGAGGATGGTGGGAAGAAAATATAGGATGGTTGTGGTCATACCTGATGGAAAAGTGGATTTTTTTTCATATCATAACTTAGAGAGATGCCATTAAATACAAAGAAGCTCTAAAATAAGTTGTTAAAAGCCAAAGAGATGACCAGAAAAAAGACTGAAGCAAGAGAAGCAGCTGAATATAAGGATTTGGTGACAAAAGATATTGAAGGCCATGGGAGAAGTTATTTAGAATACAGTTACTTAGACTACCAGAGCTGATAAGAACTGAACTGTTAAGTTGACTCTGAAGCTATTTTGCTGAGAGTCATGATGATTGGAAGAAATTTGCTGAGAGCTGACTGAGAGAAGAAAGACTTTATTAACAGAGAGAGGACTGAAGTCAACTTAGTTTGGCAACTTCTGGAAGCTGATTGGAGAAAAACAGGGTCTTCTGTTTATTTGAAGAGCCCTCTAGCTTTATTTTATTGCTTTCAACAACCTGAGAAGGAGAAACTTCTCTGGGAGTGACTACATTACCTTTCATTGCTATCTATAATCAAAGAAAGGTAAAGGAGAAAAACAGGCTTTGCACCTCTTTTGAGCTATGCTGATACATTTTGCCAAAAGAGTATAACCCTTTCTCAGCACCCTGCAAACGATGATCGTGTGTTTGTTAAAAGAGCTTGCCTCAGTAGCCTGAGATTATTCAAGAAATCATTACGTCCAAAAAGTGATGCTTAGTGAAAACTGTTCTATAACATGACCAAGGACATCAAAATTTGTCAGTCAGGGTCATCTCAGGCATGTTGTTTTCCCTATTCATGTGCCTTTCTGCTGTTTCATAAATATATGCCCATTATCCCCTCTAGATACTGTGCGCTTCCATAAGAGAGTTTGATTCAGGTTTATGGACATACAATTATAGTTTTATTTTGGCTTTTGCCTTCTAAACAATAATAAATATTAGAATAAATAGATTAAATATTATAATAAATAATACGTTATTTTTCAACTTGCTTTATTAAGCAAATATTTTATGTTTAAGAAACAGTGGTGTCTCTTTGAGAAAGGGATGAGGAGGGATGAAGGGGGAAATTTGGTCAATGTGAAAACCAAAGATAACAATAAAAATTTATTTAAAATAAGTCCGTGATGTCATTGTAACCTATTTGTTTTTATGGGGAGCATACTGACAGAAGCAAAGATGTTATAGGGGTGAGTGGTAAGAACTGATTTTCCCCCTCACCATAATTATTCCTCACCGCACTGAATATATTGGATTATAGTCATGTGGAAAAGACACTAGCTGAGCCCTCCACATTCCTTCCTTCCCTCCCTCATTCTTTAAAATCCTTTTAGACTTGCCAGTATAAGGGCTCATTTTGAAGTACAGGACGCCATGTTGCATAGAACACCTAGGATACATGTCCATATTCCCTGAAACAATATAAGTTACTTGAATACATTTGCCATTTTGGTTCTGTTGTTATATTCTCGGTATCTTGAACAGTGACTAGCATATAATATGTGCTTACTACTATGTGTTGTGGTGGAGGCAGCTCTGGATTTTGAGCCAGAAAACTTGGATTTAAATTGTAATCATTCATCCTAAGTAAGTCACTTCATCTCTAGGTTTTGAGTAGAAGATGAGTTTTCTGTCATTAAAGGTTTTCAAGAAAATACTCCATAAGAACATGCAGAAGAAATTGAAAAGACAAAAACTTATATGAATGGATAGTTTTAGAGGGTCCTCCTTCCCTCCCCTAGGAAATCCATGAGTTTCTCTGATCTTCAGTTTCTTCATCTGTTTGTAGCAATTGATAGCACATCATCATTTTTAGATTTGATCCTTTAGACCAGAGACCAAGGTTGTAAAAGTAAGTGCAGCCTGAATTGAAGGGAAGATAGATTAACAAGGACCATCTCCATATATGTCCTTGAGTTCATGTGTCCCCCACATTTTTCTCATAAGCTCTCCTACATGTGTGCCCCACTTGGACATGTCTCCTTGCCCCCACCAATGTGTTCTCTCTCAAACACAATCCCAGAGGAGGAGATTTTAGTTGCCCATTTAAAATATAATTGGAAAATGTTTAACAAGATAAATATACAGTACAAGATAATGATGATTTGTCCTTTTCTAGTCAATATGTGGCTAAAGAGATCTGATTTTATTGGAGTTCGACACCACCGACTTAGACAACTGCTTAAGTTCCCAAGGGCTCCCCATCCAATAAGATCATAGTAAATGAGCCCGCACTGATATTCACTTTCAAATGTCAGCTAAAGAACACAATCAGTTAAAAGCAAAGATATTTAGTGAAATAACATGGTAACAAAAATAGTCACAATATATTTCCCCCATAAATTCGGCATGCACTTTCCACAAATACATATATCGTCAATGGGGAGAATGTGCACATGTAGGGAAGATTTGTGGAAGGAACATTTTGGGGCTAGGGCTTAAACATTTAAGGGCAACTCCTGTTTCTGACCAAGAAGGGTCATTGATGTTTTCTATAGTGATATCTTTGGGCTGCCCTGATCCAGCCAGATCCCTGATGCTTTCCTAGTCTTCCTTCCATAGTTCTCATTAGATTGATGTGACCTTGCCAGACATTGGTTGACTCTATCCAATATCTCTGTGTCTGCAGCTCACCACCTATATCTTCCTGTTTGGCTGAAATCCTGGGTTAACTCTTCCTCAAGGGAAGGTCAAGTATTAATATATTCTTTTAGCTCAAAGC